>NC_142539.1:1823750-2153125 GCF_056151865.1 Erythranthe guttata | reverse complement strand
CGTAATTTGATCTTAGCTCAAGGGTGGCCGTAATTTACCATATATATATATATATATATATATATATAAATTTTTTTTGTCAATTTCTAAAAATAGGATTCCCTCCAAAAAGGTAAAAAACTAAAAATAGGCTTAAAGATTCCCTTTCCGAAAGGGTAATTAGGAGTAACCTTAAATTTATAAACATATAGACAGGTTAGGTAAAAATAAAAGAATAAAAATCAAATGCTCATTCAAAATTTCACATATATAAATAGCCAACTCCTCTTCACCATTTTCACTCATCAAGAAGAAAAATAAAATATCACACATAAAAAATGACATCACAAGATCAAAAATCCAACACCACAAAAACCCCGATCGGAGAACCCGACTTCCGTTCCTCGATTCGGCTCAAATACGTGAAACTAGGGTTCCATTACCTAATTTCCAACGCAATGTACCTCGTAACAATCCCTCTTCTTCTTGCAGTTGCGGCAAATCTCTCGAGTAGCGACCTCCAACGTACACTCGAAGCGTGCAACTACCACCTCCGGTACAACACCCTCACCGTGCTCGCATGCACCTCTCTAGTAGCGGTGTTGGCCACCGTTTACTTCATGAGCCGCCCCAGAGCCGTTTATCTGGTCGACTTCGCATGCTACAAGCCCGATTCTTCTTTAATGTGCACTAGAGATGAGGTTATCGAAAAAGTTTCGAAAGGAATAAGCGAGGATTGCGGGGTTTTCGTGAAGAAGGTTCTAGAAAGGTCTGGATTGGGCGACATGACTTACATCCCCGGTCTTAAGGAATTTCCGCCAAAACAACTCTTTGAATCCACTAAGGAGGAAGCGAAAGTGGTTATATTCGGGGCCATTGATAACTTGTTCGAGAAAACTCGAGTGAACCCTAAAGATATTGGCATTCTTGTCGTTAATATTTCCTCTTTTAACCCTACGCCGTCACTTTCTTCCATGATCATCAACCGTTACAAGCTGAGGGGCGATGTCGTGAGCTGCAACTTAGGCGGCATGGGTTGCAGTGCCGGAGTAATTAGTATCGACCTTGCAAAGCGGCTCTTACAAGTAATATCTTGTCCCTTAACCATATACATATATATATATATAGGGTGATTAGGGTTAATGGTCGGAGCTCGATAATTTTCGAGTCCGACGCACCCTTAAAATTTTTAAAATTATAAAATTTAACGATTGAACTTGTGATTATCGAACGATCACGAGATTGTATCGTTAACAACGATCACGAGATTAAAAGGGTTTATAGTTGGTATAACATATAATTTGGGAGAAAATTGAAAGTTTTAATAAGGTTAAATTACGAAAATCCTCCTGATCTTAGGCTAAATAACGAAAAACACCCCCACCTATTCGTAATTACCAAAAAAACCCAGAGGCTTGTTTCCGTCTTACACCAACCCCCTACAATGTGACTTTTCACGATTTTTTTTAATTATAGGTAATAGGCTTTACACAGTTTCATATATTTACTTTTATTTCTCACCTATTTAATAAAAGTTATAATAGACTGTACACATTTTCTGTTAATAATGACAGGTACAACCCAACACGTACGCGCTAGTCATGACTCTGGAATGCGTGTCAAATTTCTACACCGGCAAAGAACGATCGAAGCTCCTCCCCAACTGCCTCTTCCGCATGGGCGGCGCCGCCGTCCTGCTATCCAACCGCTCCTCCGACCGCCGCCGCTCCAAGTACCAGCTCACCCACACCGTCCGCACCCACACGGGCGCCGACGACAGAGCCTACGCTAGCGTGATGCAGAACGAGGACGCCGACGGAATCGTCGGCGTCTCGCTCTCGAAGGACCTGATGGCCGCCGCCGGAGATTCCCTCCAGAAGAACATCACGCGCCTGTCGCCGCTGGTTCTCCCGGCGTCGGAGCAGCTCCTCTTTCTGGCCACCCTGGTGGCCAGAAAGGTTCTGAAGATGAAGCACGTGAGGCTGCACGTGCCGGATTTCAAGACGGCGTTCGAGCACTTCTGCATACACGCCGGCGGGAGAGGGGTTCTGGACAAGATGGAGAAGAATCTCCGGCTGACGGAGTGGGATATGGAACCTTCTAGAATGTCGCTCTACAGATTTGGGAACACGTCGAGCAGCTCGATATGGTACGAGCTGGCGTACGCGGAGGCGAAGGGGAGGATCCGAAAGGGTGACCGGGTGTGGCAGCTCGCGTTCGGGTCGGGTTTCAAGTGCAACAGCGGCGTGTGGCGCGCGTTGAAGACCGTTGACCCGAATAAGGAGATCCATAATCCGTGGAGCGACGAGATTCATCGGTTCCCGGTTTAATTTCTTCGTCGTTTGCTACTACTATATTAAGGCCGCGCGTTTGGTTGGTAAGATTTGCCAAGATTAACTAAATAGTAATGTTTAGTTTGATGTTTGGTTAGTCTAAATAAAATAAAATAACACTTGATATTAATAAAAAATGTATCGATTTAATGATTATTTATTTCCCAAAGTTGTTTTAAATGAATAATTTGTTTTTTTTTTTTCTTTACATTATTGTATCAATGTAATTGACACATGCAGTTGGAACTCTATAATATATAAAGAACACATTGCCCAAAATTTATATTTGATATTTTAGTTATGGCGGTGATTGGAACGAAATTTCTGATTTCCGCTAATTTGTTCCGGTACGTCATTTTTTGAATTTAGATAATATTTTTCAATCCGAGTTTTGAAAGTTTTGGTTTTCGGTTTTTTCGGAAAGGGATTTGAATACATATTAGATCTCGATCTTCGTCTCTATTTTAATTTTTGAAAATTCTGATTTTTTCTTCTGAAAATTAAACTTTTAACATCCATACTATTGTATATTTTATATTGTACGTAGGTGACCAAAAAATGAAAATTCTGAATCCTGCTGGTTACGACTCAAAAAATTTCGAGCACAGAAAATAACTTCTTTAGTTCCAATTTTCGATTTATTTCCAAAAAAAAATTCTAAACGAAATTGAAATTAGTTTCTCACTTCATTATAAAAACTAGAATTACTCCAAAATCGCCAACTCTAACCCTAATTTTAGTCAATGATCTAGCCACTACTTTTGTTAGATATACTAGTAATTGTACCCGTGCGATGCACGGGACAACAAATTGCATTGTTTTGATATTGTAAAAGTATAAATAAACGTTTGTTTTATCGTATGATCAAAATTATATTATAATTATTCATTAATAATTCATCAGTGGAACATTACTAAGTATACTACAAAAAAACAAAAAAAAAAAAAAAAAAAAAAAAACAAATAACTTTACTGTTGAATAATTTTCCAAATGAATTTAATCAGCTAATACCAGTAGATTGAAAATTTGAACCAGGAACAAAATCATCAACTATGTATTTCATGTTGAGCTTCAAAGTAATTAGATTTGATAACTTAGTTAACATAATCAAAACTAAACTATCGACAACATACCATCGTAAAAGGTCATCTATACATCTTGCATCGGAACTAAGCCCTTCTCCACTGCCTCGTTTTGGTCATGTTTTGCCACTCGAATTAACAATTAGAAAATTAAGAAACAAAATAAATATAAACAATAAATTAAATTTAGCATACAAACAATAAGTCTTGAAGGCCGACTTCTAATAGCATATGGCTCCGCCCATTTTCGGTTAATTCTCTCAAATCATCCCTTTCAATAACATGTCCAATAACATCTAAAATGAAATAATTGTTATACATAAAATTTGAAATCTTTAGTATAAATTAATGAAACACATAATTTAACAAAATGAAATTACCTATAAGCCATGATGGAAAAAGATGCAAACTAATTACCACACAATCAATAGGATGAAGAAGAAAATAAGACAAAAAATCTAAAGTCGGGTTACCAAAAGAAGAAGCCTTGGGTAGGGAAGAAATAAAATTCAAATGTTGCAGACATTCTATAAAACGATGTCACAAAATCCGATAGGGATGAAAATCATATTTATTTACGATTTTCTGTAAAATCGAAAATCAGATTTAATTTATTATGAACTATGAAGAGAAATCAAATTGCAAAATAGCTAACCTTTTATGGAGTCACAAACATTTGGTAGAAACGGGAGAGATAAAGCTGGGTGAAGAAGTTGAGGGTGGGATATAAATAAAAAGAGAAGACACAAACGTGTTGAAGTGGAAAAGAGAGTTGAAAGTGTTGAGAATCTTAATGGAAGTCTTTCGGACTCTTCCATCTTTCGGAATATGATAATTAGTATTTTATCATCAAACAATAATATTTAGTGTTGAGATGTTTATGGCTGAAAATTAGGAAATAAAATAATATTTAGGAGATTTAACTGGTTGTGCATTAGAGATACTTATGGCCAAAAATAAAAATCAAAATAATATTTAGGAGATAAAAATCGAAAATATTATCTAAGAGATAAAAATTCGATGAAAATCGATAATAATATTTAAAATAATATTTAGGCGATAAAAATTTGATAAATAATCAAAAATAATATTTAGGAGATAAAAATATGATAAAAATAAAAAAATAAAATTTAAAATAATATTCAGGAGATAAAAATTTGATAAAAATAAAAAATAATATTTAAAATAACATTAAAGAGATTGTTTATGGCTGAAAATTAGGAGATAAAGTAATATTTAGGAGATTTAACTGGTTATGCATTAGAAATATTTATGGCCAAAAATAAAAATCAAAAATAATATTTAGGAGATAAAAATCTGATAAAAATCGAAAATAATATCTAAGAGATAAAAATTCGAGGAAAATCGATAATAATATTTAAAATAATATTTAGGCGATAAAATTTTGATAAATAATCAAAAATAATATTTAGGAGATAAAAATATGATAAAAATCGAAAAACAAAATTTAAAATAATATTTAGGAGATAAAAAATTGATAAAAATCGAAAATAATATTTAAAATAATGTTAATGAGATAAAGTTGATAAAATGCGAAAATAATAATTAGAATAATATTTAGGAGATAAAATATGATAAAAATCAAAAATATTATTTAAAATAATTTAGGAGATAAAAATTTGATAAAAATGGAAAATAATATTTTAAAAAATATTTGGGGAATAAAAAATCGAAAATAATATTTAGGAGACAAAAATCTGATAAAAATCGAAAATAATATTTAGGAGATAAAAAACTAATAAAAATATGATAAAAATCGAAAACAATATTTAAAATATTATTTAGGAGATATAAATTTGATAAAATTCGAAAATAATATATAGGAGATAAAAATCTGTTAAAAGTTGAAAATAATATTTAAAATTATATTTAGGAGATATAAATTTGATAAAATCCAAAAATATTATTTATAATAATATTTAGGAGATAAAAATTTGATAAAAATCAAAAATAATATTTAGGGGATAAAAATCTGATAAAAAAAAAAAGTAATTTTTTAAAATAATATTTAGGAGATACAAATATGTTAAAATTCAAAAATAATATTTAAAATAATATTAAGGAGATACAAATTTGATAAAAATTGAAAATAATAAAAAAAAATTACAAATATGACATTAGGGTTTCTTAGGGTTGCCCTAGCGTTTCTTTCTTTTATATATAAGATGACCATCGTGCCTTGTAAAAAAAAAACAACCTCCTTTTGATGTAATATAATTTATCTTTTCACGTTCAAAAAATAAATATATGTTGGGATTAATGGCATTTTGAATGAATGATAATTACAGTTTTGGTCCCTCAAGTTTGCGTTTTTCACTTTTGGTCCATCATTTACTGTTGTCAACAAAATACACACTAATTGTCACATTTTAACACATTTAGTCCCTCCGTCTGTTTGACCGTTAAGTAGTAACAGTCAACGGTTGAATTTGAGATTTTTCTTTGAGAAAATTGCGATAAGACCCTTCTATTCTTTCAACATATTCTAAAAACCTCTAAAATTTTATCCAACCATAATTTAACCCCAATTTAATCAATTAACCAATTTTACCAAAGACCCCGATTTTTCAAAATTGGGTAATCCGACGTTGACTTTCTTTTTAACTCCGTTGACTCTTTTTTCGATTGATCTTTTTTTGCCGCTGTTGACCGATGTTAAATGTCGGGTTAACAACGTTGACATTTTTTTCTTGATTTTTATTTTATTTTTATTTAAATTGTTGAGTAATTTGAAATATATAATTTTAAAAAAAAATCAAAGCTGATAATCGGCGAGAAAATAATATCATAAAAAGGTCAAAATAAAGAAAAAATAAAAAAAGTCAACGCATCTCAATGACGGAAAAAATTTAAGACAAAAAAAAGAAGATAAAAATTAACGGCCGGTGTTAGCCCAAAAAAACGTTGTACTAGAGTGGTTATCTCATTCCAAATTACTCCAAACATGCCTAATTCATCTTCTTCATATTTTTTTGTAAAGAAATTTGGGATGGACCGGCGGTTCCACGACGAAAAAGTTGATGGGAATAAATTATCGATTTTAGAATTTTTGTAAATTGTATTTAGGTCCTAGAATTTTAGATAAAAACTTTGTTAGAAGTTTGTAATTTTAATATTACGATGTTAGACATTAATATAGTATTATTATTGTGTTATGCAGTAATTGTGTTGATTAGAAAAAAAAAAAGTCACATGAAAAAGTTCGGAAAAAATCAAGAAAAATAAAATTCAACATTGTTAACCGATAAACAATGTCGGTGAATGGCTTAAAAAGTAATATTTAAAAAAAGTCAATGCCGAAAAAAAAAGTATAAAAAAAAAAACGACGGTCAACGGTCAATGATAATGGTGGTAAAAATCGGGGTCGTTTGTCAAAATTGATTAAATGATGAAATTGGAGTTAAATTAGGGTTGAATAAAATTTTAGGGGTTTTTTGAATATTTTAAAAGAATGTAGGGGTCTGAGTGCAATTTTCTCTATGAAAAATATCAAATTCAGCCCTAATTCAACTGTTGACTGTTACTACTTAACGGTCAAACAGACGGAAGGACTAAATGTGTTAAAATGTGACAACATTAGTGTGTATTTTGTTGACGGTGATAAATAGGGAACCAAAAGTGAAAAACATGCAAACTTAGGGGCCCAAAACTATAATTATCCCATTTAAATCATAATTTTTTGATACTGAATTACTTATCACAATATTTCAGAAGAAATCAATAGTAACGATTTTAACGATACGAGTGTTGCTATTAAATTGTTTTAAGAGCAACTTCAATAGGAGTATCAAATGGATTGTCAAACTCATAAACTTTTTTAATACATCAAAATTAGAAATATATATATATATATATATATATATATATATATATATATATATATATATATATATATATATATATATATATATCCCTGAAATTGAGTTAACAAAAACATAACCACCAAAATATTCAATCACAAAATGACATGTGGCATTATACAAATAAAATCACCAAAAAAGTCCAATTAATAATTAATTTGATAACGATAGCGGGTGAATTATAAAGAGCTATTAAATTATTTTAAATATTAAAAGAGTATTTGACAATTCAATTTTAATTTTACATTAAAGTTGCTCTAATTACAAATTACAATATATAGTCCACTAGGGGCAAAAGTCCCAGTACTAATTGAATTTGTGCCAAACTTTGTCAGGTTGTGACGATTTTTTCGTCTATAGATGAAATCTAGTATATAATTAGTTTTATTATAGGTCTCAACGGGTACTTTAAATAATAATTATTTTCCTGCTTGGTTTATTGAATTACAACATACTAGGGGATGTTTGGCTGAATTTATAAATTATTAAAAATAGCTTATAAAATGTTTAAGAACTTATAAGTTCTTTCAATGTGTTTGATTTTTTTTTTAAATTCTTAAAAATTCAAAAAATAATTTATTGGAGAGTAAATAATTTTTTTTTTGAAAAATACTTATACCCCATCTTTTTATTTAAGACATAACAATTTATCAGCATTTAAAACAATTTATCTAGCGTAAGAGTTTATCGACTGTTTAAAATAAAGTTAGCCAAACAGGACCTAAGCTATTAATATACTCTTAATTTATATATCTTAAATGCATAACACCCTAGAAGCTAATGTTAATTAATACAAAGTGATAGCTAGCGGGTGTGTTGGTCAAATTCGGACAATTCACTATTGCGAAATGCTAAATGTTCAATGAAATTTAAAATGAGGAAATTTAATGAAGACTTAATTTTGTATTATTTACAAGAGAATTATATAAATGGATTTTCACTAGGGAATGGAAATATTATTTTATTAAGATCAATCCAATTAATTACGGTTATATTCCTAGTAGAAAAATATTTTTTTACTACGACTATTAACTGTCGTAAAAAATATCAAATTCGTAGTAACAAAAACTTTTAATACGAATTTGCTATAAATTTATCTCGTAGCAGATACGGACGTGACAAAACCTTTGTCACGGTAAAAGACCACAGCAAATACTTTTTGCTATGATAAATTGTAACATTTACCACGACTCTCAGATTGTCACGTAGCTAAATATACAAAATCGTAGCAAAAAAATCGTACTAAAAAAGCCATGTGTATGAATTATTGTAATATACCTTTGAGAATTTATGATTATATATAATTATTAATGCGCAATATTTAGAATCTAATATTTCATAATAAACATTATTAATTTATTATAGATCATACATTCCATTAAATCTTGGCGTGTTTTTTTCTATTTTCTTTTTTTTTTTTAATCTTTTTTTTCTTTTACTTTTTTCTATTGTTTTTTTTTTTTTTTCTTTTATGGGTTTGATAGCTTAACGGCAAACATTTAACTAAACCTAATTATATTGTATTATTGTGTAATAATTTCTAACTATAGTTACAAATATAGGGCTGGAGATTTCCTATTAGACAGGGAAACTAGTACACTCTTGAAATTCAATATTTGGCAGCTAAATGTTCACTAGAATTCAATTAAAACATGTAGATAGGTTAGGTGAATTAACCAAACGTAACTTCAAATTTCACAATATAAATAACCAACTTGAGTCCATCTTTTCACACTCTATCAAGAAAAGGAAGAAAAAAATCACATAACAAATGGCATCACAAGATCAAAAATCCAACACCACAAAAACCCCAAATGGAGAACATGATCAAAAAAACCAAGTACAACCCGACTTCCGTTCCTCGATTCGGCTCAAATACGTGAAGCTCGGGTGCCATTACCTAATCTCCAACGCAATGTACCTCTTAACAATCCCTCTTCTCCTCGCAGTCGCGGCTAATCTCTCGACGAGCCACGTCCACCGTATACTTGAAACGTGCAACTATCACCTCCGATACAACGTCCTCGCTGTAACCGTGTGCACGTCTCTAATGGCGGTCTTGGCCACCGTTTACTTCATGAGCCGTCCTAGAACCGTTTACCTGGTCGACTTCTCTTGCTATAAGCCCGATTCTTCTCTATTGTCCACCAGAGAGACGGTCAGTCAAAAAGTTTCGGCAATTATCGACGAAGCGAGTGGGGTTTTCACGAAGAAGGTTCTAGAGAGGTCTGGATTGGGGGACAGGACTTACGCCCCCGGTCTGCAGGATTTCCCGCCAAAACGCCCGTTTGAATCCGCCAAGGAGGAAGCGGAAGCAGTTATCTATGGAGCCATTGATAACTTGTTCGATAAAACTGGAGTGAACCCGAAAGATGTTGGCATTGTTGTCGTTAATATTTCCGCTTTTAACCCTACGCCGTCACTTTCTTCAATGATCGTCAACCGTTATAAGCTGAGGGGGGATGTGGTGAGCTGCAATTTGGGCGGCATGGGATGCAGCGCGGGAATAATAAGTATCGACCTTGCAAAGCGGCTCCTACAAGTAAATACTACTCCATCCTTCCCATTTTATTTTTTGTTTTGGCTACTACACTCATAAAAAAAAAAACTAATAAATCTGCATGGATTATAGTAAAAATAAATAATAAAGTGATTAAAATATCTTCTCATTAATTGTTTCGGTATTAATAATCTCTCAATAAATTAATAGTAAGGACAAAAATAATAAATGACTAATTGAAATTTATAAGGTGACAAATAATTTGAAGAAAAAAAAGTCCAAACCAACAAATATATTGGAAAAATGGATTATTAATCTTCAATATTAATTTTATTATATTTAATTTAGAAAAATTGTAAACGGATTAAATTCTACAACAGGTGACACCAAACACCTACGCGCTAGTGATGAGTCTGGAATGCGTGACGGCCAATTACTACACCGGCAAGGATCGATCAAAGCTTCTGACGAACTGCCTCTTCCGGATGGGCGGCGCCGCCATCCTCTTGTCGAACCGGTCCTCCGACCGCAGGCGGTCAAAGTACGAACTCATGCACACAGTGCGGACCCACAAGGGGGCCGACGACAGGGCCTACAGGTGCGTGTCCCAGGAGGAGGACGCCGAGGGCAAACTCGGAATCTCACTCACCAGGGACCTGATGCCCGTCGCGGGGGAGACGCTGCAGGCCAACATCACCACGTTGGGCCCTCTGGTCCTCCCCGCGTCGGAGCAGATCCTCTTTCTGGCCACCCTGGTGGCCAGAAAGGTTCTGAAGATGAAGAAGGTGCGGCCGTACGTGCCGGATTTCAAGATGGCGTTCGAGCACTTCTGCATCCACACTGGGGGGAGAGGGGTTTTGGACCAGATGGAGAAGAATCTCCAGCTGACGGAGTCGGACATGGAACCTTCTAGAATGACGCTTTACAGATTCGGGAATACTTCGAGCAGCTCGCTCTGGTACGAGCTGGCGTACGCGGAGGCAAAGGGGAGGATACGGAAGGGGGACCGGGTTTGGCAGCTGGCGTTCGGGTCGGGTTTCAAGTGCAATAGCGGAGTGTGGCGGGCCCTGAGGGCGGTTGACCCGAAGAAGGAGAAGCATAACCCATGGAGCGATGAGATTCACCAGTTTCCTGTTTCTTTGCAAGAAACGATGCCGTTTCCTGCTTGAGCTGTTGCTGCTTTCACTGCACCTGAAGCATTGGATATTTGTTTTTTTTTTTGTTTTTACTATTTTCTGTTGGTTGGAGAATATTATTATTTTATCCAGAACTACAAAATTTTTCTGTCAACCATTGAAATAAAAATGTACTCTCCCATATATCTATTTTTTTAGGGAAAATTGGGTAAAAAATCTTGATCACAAAATTATTATTTTTTTTTTTTTGGCAATAAGTCTCCAGGTCAGCACTGATGCAGAAAATTTTAAAGAAATGTCAATAGTCTGTATTTATTTCCAGGAATAAAATATCATCAAAATAAATATAATAATGTAGAAATATATAACTGTAATGTGAAGATACACTACTGTAAAGTTCAACAGCGAAAGAGAAGATCAAATTGAGCGCGACAAGTAAATTCGACATATAAAAAATTAAGTCGACGCTCTCTTTCACTAGCTAAATGATTCTCAATCTACAGTTACAAAAAGGCCCTCCTATTATAAAGATAATTACTTACATGCCCCAAATACCACGGGCCGGTGCAACTTTACTGCTCGTTCGAGAGGTGAGTTCGTACAATATCCGAGCAAATGCATCAGCGTACCTATTATCGGAGAACAGCATATCTGCAAATGCGTTTTCGTAGGCTAGCAATAGTGGCTTGTTTTGTGGCTCCAGAACGAGATTCTCCAAAATCAGTGTCGCCTTCCGGCAAATCTCCGGCACTGGATGTGGTGTCTTTATCACTTTTAATAAACGATCGACGGCCCTTGAATAAAAAAATTTGCATGAACATATGGTTGGATCGAGAAAAATGATATGGTTGGATTGAGAAAAAATGCGAGTAAAACAGTTAAAATACTATGTAAGATTGTTAATTATTTGTTTGCTTGAAGATAAATTGCTTGTGTAATCATATTGCTTAAATAAGAAAATGACAATTTTACCCTTAAAATCATATTGTGATTTTATGAAGTACGAGGTTTTACATACAATAACAGAATTTAACAAATTTAATACAAGATCTAATCTAACAAACCGATAATTTGTATGCAAGTAGAAAATTAATTAAATCTTATATAACCTAGACTAATCCAATATAGGTAACCGAACGAGACCTACTAGTTCCAAATATAAAATACTAAGTTTTTGAGAATCAGTTGGGGCCATGGTCCCTGTGTCTCTATGCTGACTCGGCCACTAAAAAATATTATTTTACCTAGCATTTTCACGATTTTACTCATTGTTTTTTCTCAATCCAATCATAGCGAAATAATTTGAAGAGTCAAGAAATCATATTGTAAAGCGTACCATCTCTCGCTGGCAAGTTTTAATCGGCAGTCCATGTTAACTTCTGCAAGGTTGTATAGTGCACCTACAGCAGCTGCTTGAGCATCACTCACGGTAAAGTTCAGCATCTCAACTAATCGCTTATAGATCTGCAATTTTCTTTTTTCCGTCAAATTCTTTTCTCAAGAATGCCAAACAACACTTAAGCATGATAATATACTCTGTGGGATTAATGTACACAAAACCTGTGGAGCAAATGGCATAAGGAAAGGTTCGTTATCGGCGTTGAGTATCAAACGGCCAAGTAGCTCTGCACCTGCACAATGCCAGGCTTTCAACGAAGATCCCAACATACCCATGGCAGCCTCGACTGCTCGTTTTTCTCTGGAAATATTAAAAAAATATTATTATTATTTTTAAAAAGTAAAAAAGGGATATGTCTCATATATAGCGAAAAATCAAAATCTTACGTCATTTTGATGTGTGAAGGCTTTGACGAGCTAAATATTCGAAGGTCTAGCAACGGGCCCAAGTTCATTATTGTCTCGAGGGCGTTTGTGACAAGTTCTTCATCCTCTGTAAAACGAATAAAATTACTTTGGAAAACGACAGAAATTCAAGAATTTTAGGACAAACTAATCTTATTTATTCCTTTTCTCTTTTGCGCTATTTTTTTTCCACAAGACAATTAGCTTATTAACCATGTAAGTAACAAATTTTTAAATCTAAAAACACCAACCTGTAACATAACCTTCCAAGCACTGAAACATCGTTTCGAGACAATGACGATTTTGCCCCATAGCAACTTCATTATCGGGCATAAATGAGAAGTTCCGAATAATATTTGAAGCAGCGACAGCACACTGCAGCTTTTCAGCGCGTCCTTCCTCATCAAGGTTAAAGAGGTCGTCTTCCTCACACCACCAACCTGAACGACGTGGCTTCGAAGTAATTTTCTCACTGTCATGGATAAAAATGCATTTACATATTTACAAACCATCAACCTCAACAAAAAAAAAATTGATTGTTTTTTTAATTTTTTTTTTTTTTTGTCAATCACCTTGGTAGTGGAAATTCATTTTCGAATCCAGTAACAGAAGAATTCGTACCCAGCGTTCTCACCCTCGGTGACTTTATCGGGACCCTCGGTAGGGCTATATCACGCCAGTCATCGATCTGTTCTCATATCAATCAAAATTTCAATCCTATTCTTTATTTAATCAAAATCGAAAATTTATAATTCGGACGAATGAATAGCAATGGAAGAGGCGTACGACTTGGAGTAGCGCGTCGAGCAATGCCGGAATCTTGGCAAGAGGAGTGGCGTCTTTACGGACTTCGTCTTTCTCTTTGAATGAGAGCAATGTGAGAGCATTTAGTGCCCAAGTCAACTCATTCTTAAGGCCGCTTTGAAGAGCCAAAACTATCCTTTTGGTGTTCTGTTCTGGTAAAATATAGTTACACAGATAGATACAAAAACTGATTCAGACGAAAAACGTGCTTAAATTACCATTATACCCCTTCGACAATTCAAGCCATCTTCAACCATGTTAATTCCAATTCAGAACAATTATATTTCATCAAATCACTTCTATAATATATTTAACATGTTGACGAATTCAATTTCTGTTTTACATTTAGTTAATTGTAATTTTAGAGAGAGAAGATTTTCGTTAGAGAGAGAGAGAGAGAGAAATAGGGTTTCGGAAGAAACTGACCTGCGAAGGCAGAGTGGACCTGGAGGGAAGGGCCGAGGAGGGCGGAGGGAGCGGCTAATTCACCTGCCGCCGCAGATACAGCAGAAGCTGCGGCGGTGTTGCTTCCGCTTCCGAAAGGACGGCCTCTCTTGGCGGCGGGAGTGACGGAGACGCCGGTAGCTCCTCCGCCCTGCTTGTTCGGCTCTCTCTTTTGCATATTTCTCTTTCTGGGCCTAAATTCGATTTGAATTGATTTTAATTTGCCAACAAATTAGACTGCTTGTTAGAAAAATAAAAAAAAAATTGGGCCTAATTTAAAGCCCAATACAATTTAAGAATTGAATTTGTTCGTACTAGTCCAAATATTGGGTTAGTCAAATTTCTTTCTTTTTTTCTCAATAGCAAAAAGAAAAAAATCAGGGTAAATTGCGGTCAACCCCTGACGTAAGGTCAGATTACGAAAACCTCCTCTTCTTTTTAGATAATTACAATCATTCCTTAAACTATGTATCGTTTTACCCGTCCACTCATCTTATGTCAAATTTAACGGGATCTTCCATGCCTTGTGGATATTCTCTAATTTTTACCTAGTTTACCCATTTCCAGCCCCCATTTTGAAAAAAAAAATGTGTCTATCAATTTGTAAATATTAGATTGTGGTGCATCTGAAACTGCATTTTTGATTTAAATGAGTACAATTTAGATAATATTCCACGTAATTTAGAAGATTCTATTAAATTTGATATTATAAAGTGAATTTGAAAGACGATTCATAATTAATGGGTGATTGTAGTTATTCAAAGTAAGAAGAAATATCTTTTTACGATTTTAACTTTACCTCAACGGCGGCTATAACTTAGCCTAAAAAGAAATATTTATATCATAAACAAGATTCACTAGTATACCTACTACTAGTTCACAAAATTATATATTCAAGAAAATGAATGTGAAAGTACAATGATTGAGGGCATCTACTCATCAAATAATCATATTTTAAGAAACAATTGATAAGTTAATGCCCTTTTTATTACATTGATGCGTCACCCTCTGCTGGAATCCGCAGCCAAGGTGGGGACCACCGTCGTGGTTCTTTCCTTTTCGGCCCTTTTAATATTTGCAAATTGACATATTAGTCCAAATTATGGCCCATTGAAATAATGAAATGCTATATACGGTTAGAAAATTGCTATTCGAGGTTATAACAAAATTCCCCAAAACTTTCCAAAAAAATCAAAAAATTCGCCAAACTGCAAATAGCAAAAAAAAAAAAAATCAAAAATTCGAAATCAAGCATGAAGAAGGGTTGGGCTTCGATTTTTTGATTTAATTTCGACTCTTTTATGTGTAATATGCATTGGGTAGGTCGATTACGGAACCAATTTCATGTTAAAAAACCCTACAAATCGATTTGTAGGGCTTTTTTTTGCAAAAAAATGTTGGAACGCCCATCTTGGGTGTTCAATTAAGAAAAAAAAATTGCATTGGACGCCCAAATGCAGCTTGCACGCCAAACTTGGGCGTGCACTGCATGAATGGGCGCTCAAGTTTGGCTTTTACGCGTTTTGGGGATTTTTGGATTTTTTTGGAAAGTTTTGTGATTTTAGAGAAAGAACGTGTTTTTTGTTATAAACCGCAAATAGCAAGTCTCTTGAAATAACACTCAAATATATTGTTCATAAATCGAAAATTTTGGATCGTTTCATTTGTTCATTCATATATATTGCAAAATAAATAGTAACGTTGATGCTAACAATATCTTTTTTCGAAAATTATAATTTTTGAAAGAAAAAAATCATAAATTAAAACCGAATTGGAATCCTATATATATTCCAATAATATCAATTAAACAAAATCAAAAATTTGAATTTTTTAAATTAAAATTTAAAAATAACCCTTAAATTCAATACTATGTGAAGTCAATTGAAAGCAAAGCAAGAGCTACAACAATATTTGTTTATGAGAGTTGCATGATGGGAATATAGTAGGAGGGAGAGTATCTTTTATCTTTTTCTATGCTACAATTGAACTTATTATAATAAGTATTAAAATAATAAAATGCACACTCACAATTATTTAGCTCTATTATAAGACACTTGATTCATTTAAAATTACTTTTTTTTGCTTTTAATATGGGAATCCATCTTCAACTAGGGTTAAATTATTCAGCTGCTGGTCAAGTTGTTAACCATATGTCTATTCTATTATAATATATTAATTAATGGCAATTAGTCCATATGTTTTGATTGGTTTAATAATATCTATACAATTTAACTCAAATATCAAAATAACTATAATATCCGTCACTTTTGAGATTTTTTTTTTAAGTTCATATTATCTGTCATTTTAGAATTTTAATATTGCGCATTACATATTTGCTTTATTAACTCCCGACACTTTCTCTGTGTTGATTTTTGAAAACAAGGATATTTTTGTATATTTTTTCAAAATCAAAACATATTTATTGAGTTTCTTAAGATTTATGCAAATGTGATAAGAGCAACTCCAATGCTAGATATTAAAATTGAGTTATCAAATACTCATTTGATATTTGAGAATTATTTTAATATTAATTTAAAACTCATCTACTCCAACCATGGTTATTAAATTAATTATCAATTGGAAGTTTATGGGTGGTTTTGTTTATAACTGCCACGTGTCAACTTCTGATTCGATGTTTAGGAGGTTACAATTTTGATAACTCAATTTCCAGCACGTATTTTTACAACTCAAAAAGTGAATTATCAAAATGGAAACCTCATTTGATAACTCCATTGGAGTTAAAGATTTCTATTTTTAAGTATGTAAATGGGAGTTAAATGTTTGAATACTCTATTTGATAACCCATTGGAGTTGCTCTAAACAACGCCTATTTAAAAACGGAGGGAGTACAAATTACCCCATCTTTTCCATACTATTTGTCCCATCGTCACTTTACGTTCCAATGAAATATTAATTGCACTATTTACAATTATACCATTTATTACTCTTAATTAATTAATTGAAAAATAATTAATCACAGTTCCTTTTTTTTATTATAACATACGCATTTTTTTTATTTTCTTAATATGTACGGATTTATGGATTAATTAGGGAGATTTATCATTTGTGTACTATTATTTTTCTATACAAAAAAAGGACAGATTTATCACAAAAACATCCCGACACAGCTATTTTGATTGTAAATGTCACAACGATTAATTAGGGATGGCAATATTACCCGACCCGGCGGGTACCCGTCCCGCCCCGCCCCATTTTAGACGGGTAATACCCGCCCCGTTTAGGATTGGGGCGGGTAAGGGTTTTACAATTTATACCCGCAACGGGTAAGGGGCGGGTACGGGTATAGTAAAATTTCCCCCGTACCCGACCCGTTTATCACCCGTATTTTTTATTTACGTATAATACCCTTGTATATATTATTTTTCTTTTTATTTATTTTGTATTAAGTATTGTCGAACATAGATGACTGGGTGGCTTGTTAAAAGATAACGATGCTTGCTTTTAATTTCTGATGTAATATGTTATTTTATAAAATGATTGTTGATTTGCATTTATATTTTAATTGTATTTAGTAATTAGTATATATATATATATATATATATATATATATATATATATATATATATATATATATATATATATATATATATATATATATATATATATATATTTATTGGAAAAAAAAACTTTTTTTTTTGAAGGAACATAACTAGAATTGATTTTTATATTCAAGAAGGAAAAGTTTAAATGGAAGAGAAAAGGAAAAACGGGTCGTCAAACGGGGCGGGTACCCGCGGGTGCAAAATGGGTCGGGGGCGGGTTCTAAAATTCCAACCCGCAACGGGTATGGGGCGGGTGCGGGTTGCTTGATTTTCTAAACGGGGCGGGTGCGGGGATTGCGATACCCGCCCCATACCCGCCCCATGGCCATCCCTACGATTAATGCCTTATTTGTACCCCCATTAAATAAATTTTCTTTTTAATCGCAATATAATATTTATTACGTCATATTTTATAGAGTATTTTCCTATTAAAAAAATAAAAAAAAAATATAGGGAGATAAATAAAACACGTAAAATAAATTACAAAACTGACCAATGACAAGACGTGTACTTTCTATTTCCCACTCAAAATTACAAATATATCCAAATACGGCCCCTTATGCTTTTATGTCCTCACAATGTGGAAAATACCCAAAATTAATTAAATAAATAAAAATAAATAAATAAATAAAATTAATTAAAATAAAAAGGAAAATAATCTGAGAGAAGGATAAAATCATCCCCATTATTTATATATATATATATAGCTCACAGAAGAAGAAGCAGAGAGATCTACTCGAAAAACATTTCCATATCTGCATCTCTGAAACTCAAGCTTTTTCGAGGTAATTGAATCTTCGGTTATTCTCTCACTTTGATTTTCTTCATTCCTTGCTGAATTAGGTTTTGATTAATTTTGTTTTTTAATTTAATTTGAGGTACTGTGGTAGCAATTACTTGCGCGCACACTGTTTGCTGAAAATGGTGAAAACTAATTGATTTATCAAATTTATGTTTTTTTTTGGAAATTCATTTTCATTCGTTTTGAGAGATTGTACTATCTTTTTTTTTTTTTTTTTGGGGGGGTTTAATTAAGCTGTTATTTATGTGTGTATGTTCTGTTATTTATGTGTGTATGTTCTGTTATCTTCAACATGTTCATGTAGTCACTTATGTTATGAATGGATTTAAAACGATTCCGTAACTCCGAACGACAACGATTTGGAATCGACCACAATTACTCGAAAAAAAAAGTAACTTAAAATTCGACTAAATATTCGAAATCCATTGTCAAATTCTTTAAGATTTTCGTTGGTTTTTCGACTTTAGGTATTGTAGTAGTATATCTAGTTTCTTCAATTTAGTTTGATTTATTCGACTCTCGTTTCTCTGGATAATTTTGCGGTGACGTATTCGTTATTTTTATACCTATGGTAATATTTTTTGCAGAAAATGGGAAGCACCGGTGAAAACTTGTACAAGGCCTACACGTACGAGAATCTCGAGACGGAGCCCTATTGGCCCTCGGAAAAGCTGCGGATCTCCATAACTGGTGCCGGAGGGTTCATCGCGTCTCACATTGCGAGGCGTTTGAAGAGCGAAGGTCATTACATCATCGCGTCGGACTGGAAGAAAAACGAGCACATGCCCGAGGACATGTTCTGTCATGAATTCCACCTCGTTGATCTGAGGGTCATGGATAACTGTCTGAAAGTAACCGAAGGTGTGGATCATGTCTTTAATCTTGCTGCTGATATGGGAGGGATGGGCTTCATTCAGTCGAACCACTCCGTCATTATGTACAACAATACTATGATCAGTTTTAATATGATCGAGGCTGGCAGAATTAACGGAGTTAAGAGGTTCGGTTTTTTTTTTTCCTTTCTTTCTTTAAAATCCAGTTATAGTATGTGCGAAAGCCGGAAAATATAAATGTGTTCAAAGATAATGAATGTGTAGTCGATAAAGATGTGTGAGAAGACAATGCATGGGTTGATGCTCTTTTTTGGTTTTTGTGTAGTAGAGAAAGGATAGTGGTTTAGATTCTTGATTCTTGATTCTTGATTTTATACTTGATTTATTCGATTCTCGATTTTTAACATGGTCGAGGCTGGTAGAATTATCGGGGGTTAAGAGGTCCCGTGTTTTCTTTAAATCTGCTTGGGTTTGGAAAGTTGAATAATCTCGTTAAAGTGTATGGAAAAATAAACGTGTTTGAAGATAAGGATTGGCTGATGCTCTTCGGTATATTTATAATCGACAAAAAGAACTTCACATTTACCTTGCATAATCGACATAGTGGTTTAGATCTTAGTTTCCCTAGAGATGATTCCATCTTGTCGTTTATTACTAATTTATTCAACTCTAATAAGTGTTGGATTTTACACGTGCAAGGTATATATGCAATATGGCTCATATTTGGAGCGAAGAATTAAGTAAAATTTTCCTTTTCCTGTCTATAGGTTTTTCTACGCCTCAAGTGCGTGTATTTATCCCGAATTTAAGCAACTGGAGACCAATGTGAGCTTGAAAGAATCCGATGCATGGCCCGCCGAGGTTTTTTTTCTTCTCAAAATAATTTACATTTTCATCGTTTTTTTTTTCATCACTAAAATTTAGCTTTTTTTTTGGTGGATTAGCCTCAAGATGCTTACGGTCTAGAGAAGCTAGCAACAGAGGAATTATGTAAGCACTACAACAAGGACTTTGGAATTGAGTGCAGAATCGGAAGGTTCCATAATATCTACGGTCCCTTTGGAACATGGAAAGGTAAAAACTCGAAAATTAATACAAAATATAATTATAAAAATCTTTATTTTTATTTTTTATTTTTTTTGGAATTAATAAATTGTGAATACTGCAGGTGGAAGGGAAAAAGCACCAGCTGCTTTCTGTAGGAAAACTCTCACTTCTACCGATAAATTCGAAATGTGGGGAGATGGCCTCCAAACTCGATCTTTTACATTCATCGATGAATGCGTTGAGGGTGTTTTAAGGTATATTATAGAAAAAAAAATCGAGTTTTTTTTTCTTTTTTATTTATTTATTTATTATTATTAATGCACCAAAAATGTTTTTTTTCTTTTTTCCCAGATTAACTAAATCGGACTTCCGAGAGCCCGTGAATATTGGAAGTGACGAGGAGGTGAGCATGAACGGGATGGCCGAAATTATCTCGAGCTTCGAGGATAAGAAGCTTCCGATCCACCACATTCCGGGACCCGAGGGTGTACGTGGTCGAAATTCCGATAATACCCTCATTAAGGAAAAGCTCGGGTGGGCCCCGTCTATGAAACTAAAGGTACCGTGATTTTAATTCTAGGGTTCTTTTTTTTTTTTCATGATTCATTTGCTGATATCCGATTTTCTTTGGACAGGATGGATTGAGAATCACGTATTTCTGGATTAAGGAACAGCTCGAGAAAGAGAAAACCCTAGGGGTAGATTTGTCAAATTACGGCTCGTCGAAAGTCGTGGGAACTCAAGCCCCGGTTCAACTCGGCTCTCTTCGTGCTGCTGATGGCAAAGAATGAAGAAATTATCTAAGAAAAAAAAAAAACAGCTCTTTTTAATTGTTTTTCTTTCGCCGCAACATTATGTTTTATCTCGAAATTTTACAACAATGTGTTTGTTATTTGTTTTTTTAATCTTGATTTGTATGAAATATTCACCCTCGACAAATTTGAAAGTTGTATTTGGTTTATCCTTTATTTTGAAAATGCCTATTTGCAAGGTTGATTTGTGGCAAGTGTTGTAGCAGTTATATGTCACAGTCTAATAAAATTGCAACTTGTTTTTGAACTTTTTTGTTGATAGTTTGATTGAAAAAGAAATTGCACTTTTTTTATTTAATATCCAAGAATAAATTACGGCCTCCCTTGAATTAAAGTCAAATTACGAAAAAAGATCATGTTTGGGTAATTACAAATTTCAACCATTCCCAACTACAATTTTTCTTACACGTCCATCCTTATGGTATCAAATTCAACAGATTTTTTTACATTTCGTGGATCACAATCTGATATTTACAAGTCAAGAGACACATCTTATGATCATCTTGTTTCAAAATATGGAGCTCGAATGGCGTAAAACGAATACAAATTAGAGAATATTTCACATAATCTAGAAGATTTCACCAAATTTGACACCGCAATGGTGGACGTATAAGAAGATTTATAATCGAAGGGAACGATTGTAATTACCCAAATATGAGGATTTTTTTCGTAATTTAACATTAATTCAGGGAGTGACCGGGATTTACACTATATCAAAATTTAAGTCCACTTTTGCTTTTTAAGTGGTCCAAGAAAATTGCAACTTTGGTGAGCCATTCAATATACAGATAAGATATTGGGAGTTTCTGAATCAGCACATGCTGCATGTTGTGTGGAATAATTGCAGTATATTCTTTTTAATATATATAAATTTTATTGTCTAATATTCAATATATATATATATATATATATATATATATATATATATATATATATATATATAATGCAACTTACAGATGGTTTATGAGTTGGTGAATTATTATCATATTTGACTAAAATATAACTGATTTTCTGACATAATCAACCACCCCAAAACATTATGTATTGAGATTCTTTTTTGGTCTTAAACTTCTTTAGTTAATTATTTTGCATGTGTTAAGATTAAGATTCTGTTTGAGATGCAATACATATTATTTATCTATGTTTAAAATATCCTTAACTAAATTATTTAATTAGTTCAAGTGTTGGTACCAACTTGTATGGATGAAGCTTCCTAGTGAGTGAATAAACCTTTTAGAACTACTAAAATGTTTTTTTTTCTTTTCCATTTTCTTTTATTGACAATAGAATCCGCAACTATTCGAAATACACTCGGCAAATCATGCATTATGTAATTTGTTAGCAAACCGTACGAGCTCTGTCTGAGTTTGATTAAACAGTTTAAATATTCAAATTAATAGACAGAGAATCACAAACAAGGAACACTCAGATATAACGTGGTTCGGATCAGTGTAATAATCCTGCATCCACATGAACAATAACAACGATGGCGTTTTATTATCAAGAACTTTGTGACGGATAATACTTTAGTAAGTGCATTTGAGGGGTTGTTTTCGGTTCCAATCTTATCCATACGTACTTTTGTCTATTTAGACTTCTCGTGGAATATGGATTTCTTCATTAAGTGCAGTGTACTTTGATTGTCGTCACATAAGACAACGACACCTTGATCTTTTCCAGTGACTTCAGTCGAGATATATTTTAAACAAATAACTTTCTTGATTGCTTCGGTTGCTGCAATGTACTCGGGTTATGTTAAGTATTTGGCACAAATATTTACTCATAATTCTTGGGCTTGAATTCTTAAAGGCTTGAGAAAAGTTAGTCTAAACTTTATAATGAACATAAATTATTGTAGATGGCCCGAAAAGAAAATGACTATGGGCCCGATTGTGATAAATAACTTATGAAGAAGCCCATCTCGTATTTGTAAACATAGAAATCGATTGGATTGAATTAATTCTATATTGACTAACTAATTAATGATTTAGTAAGATAATCAGATCCTTGTATAAATCTAGTGTTAAAATCCAATTTGGTATCAAATGCGATTTTCAATTTAATACTCCCTCCGTTCCTAAATAATTGTCACTTTTCTCTTTTCACAAAGATTAAGAAACTCAATAAATATATCTTGATTTTAGAAAAATTATATAAAAATTACTAAAACAACCTTCAATATTTAATGATTTATAAGAGAAAATTAATGAATATAATTTCATTAATAAGGTTAAAACAGGAAAAATGCATTTAATGCAGTATTGGAAATCTAAAGTGACAGATAATATGGAACAAAAATATTTTTAAAAAAATACAGTTATTGTGGAACAAAGGGAGTAATACTTAAGCATATCATTCTTTTAGGATAAATTACACGTACACCCCTGAGGTATGCTAAAATAACTTTAAGATCCTTGTGGTATTAATAATTACAACCACACTCCTGGAACAATTACCGAAGCCAAGATTTCATGTTTTGCGGACCAATATGCAATGTATTTGTTTCCCGCTAGGCCGTTAATGCTACCATAGACGAAAATTTATAAATCTTATATAAAATAATAAGAATTTAAGAAATGCTAGGAGAGCTATGTAACTCCTAGCTCTATGTTGTCTCAATCACTGCCTGAAACTAATAGTCTTTTACAACCCTAACGGCATAACTTATCCATTACATTATTCCGTTAAGGTTTCTAATTCTGTTACAGGGGTGATTGTAATTGCTAATACTATAGGGATCTTAAAGTTATTTTAGCATACCTCAGGGGTGTAGGTGTAATTTACCCTTTTTTAAAATCTTTTTTTTAGAATATATAAAAACATTTTTCTTTTATTTTCGGTAACTATCTGGAATATTAATCTGGTGTAGGGTAACTACTGATTTTATTGAAAAATGGCATTGAATTACGAGCTACACTTCTTACTATTATAGTTCGAATAAATTTGAATCTTGTCAACCGAATATATTACTAATTATATAAGTTATGATTTATGAAATAAAACAGCCTAGCTATATTATATTCTGAAAGAGAAGAGTCATTAGCAATTCAATTATTGTACTAGTACCTTAATTATCCAACATTAATTAAGTTAATTAATTATACTCAACTACTGCTCATGCAATGTATACTAAAGCAACATCTTTTATTATTAAATTATATCACCATTTTCTTAATCCAACAGGTACATTATTGCTAATGATCCAACGGTTTAGAGTGGTTCATCCATGTATCTAATTAATCTCAATTATTAAAAACTCATCATATTTTCATAAACAATTACTTTAGTTGCCGTAAGAATTGTTTAAACATATTATGTTAGACCATGTTATCGAGAACATTTCACGAAATTTAGAAGATTATGTGAATGTGTAAGAAAACTCATAGTTGAGGGGAGTGGTTGTAAGGTTGTAATTACACAAACATGAGGGGGGTTTCGTAGTTTGACCTTACCTCAAGGGAGTGACCGTAATTTACACTAAATTTTAATTAGGGTTGTAAATAAAGTGAGCGCAGGTGAATGCATGATTATCCAAAATTATTTGAATTTGTATTGAGTTTTAAAAATATGTAAGTTTGGTTTGACTAGAAATCGAGTCGAGCTCAAATGATTTTTAATCGCATCGGTCTCGAATCAAATGCCAAATTACTTGATTTGATTGAATCCTAATGTTAATTGGTTTAGCTAATAGTAGATGTCCAATTTTATAGTGAGTTAAACATGTTAGCTTGAATTTGACAGCAATTGTACACGTGAAGATGTCCGGGCATGGGTAGCCAACAATCGAATGTCGTGAGCGTTTGTGAGCTGAATGCATTATAAAACTAGAGTTTGCGTAATACCGATAAGTTTAAGAATAACAGGTAGCGTCTGAGGTCCTACATAACCTAAAACTTTTGTTACAAGCTAATCATTCTACTATACTCCACAATAAATAAAATATGATTTAATTTAATTATTGTAGCACCTACCAATTGTTCCTATGATGTACTTCACCTAAAGATACTTACTCAATGTTGAATTATTTTTTGAGTTTTAATATTATAATTGCTTAATCAACTTATGTTATTTTCTAATTACTAAAGTTTTATTATAATCAATCCACAATCATTGACTTAAGGATTATGACTAATTTTCAATTTCAACTTTGTTGATTACTTAAGCTTGATTCGAGGGGAGGTACACCCATATGCCTTTCTTGTTACATAATCATAAGAATATATTTATATATATTAAATAAATTTGTAAATTCATTTCATTTTTTAATCTTAACTATTTTAATGTGTGATAATAGATAGGTTGAAAAATTGAAATTAAACCTTATGGGAGGAAAATAATTTAATTTAGCAATTACATAAATATTTCCCACTCTGTATTTTATCCGAAGATTTCTTTGGTTTTAATTAATTGTCTGCTTGTTGAACTTTAATTTAATTGGGCTTTTGTTTAATTTGTTCTTTTTAATGGGCCTCCATGTAGGCGTAACACAAATTTTCAAGTAATTTAATTTATTTGGTTGCAATCGGCCCTTTAGTTAAGGTCTATTTGTACAAAACCTCTTCTTTTTTCTATAATTATATTCACTCCCTGTAATTTGTAGATTTCTTACATTTACACCCTTTTGTAGGGGTGGATGTAAGAAAATACAAACTACTGGGGTTAGATTTAATTTCTAAAAAATGAGGGTTCTTTCTAGTAAATAGACTTTTACATTAGGGGTGGTTGTAATTTACCCCACTTTTTATTCATGAAAGCGGAACCAGATGGAACACTTCTATTTATTTGTATTTTTTGGAGAATAAATATATTCCACATTGAAAAATTAGTATCTAATTCACTTTATCTCAGGAACAATTTCTACTATGCTACGTTCGACGAAATTCTGAAGATTATATCGATTACGTACCCGTATATTTCATTAGGTGTAGCTTCTACAGATAAGACCCCTATGAACAACTAATAAAACAAACAACAAATATGTTATTATTTAATCTTAGATCCCCATCAAGATGCAAATTTATTTATTTTCCCTATCTTCTACTAAATAATCTTTCTTTATAACATGGTTCTTATTATCCTCCAACTAATTAAGTGTAGTTTAAAAAGAAAATATCAAAGTGAACACATGCACAAAACCTAGATATACACTATTTAATAATTATGTTGTTAATAATGTTTTTGGCATCATAAAAAATATATAAATTAATAATAATAAATAAAATTGGACAATTAAAAAGAAAAAGAAAAGGGAGAAAAGAAAAGTGGAAGTTAAACTTGAATTTCAGAAACATGTGGTGACCAAGATTTGGACCACCACATTGTAACGGATAAATACAAAAGCTTTATGAGCGTTACATGTTACTTGTGTAATATACTAAGATTTGATTGGATAAAGATCAATTTAAAAGAAAAAATAATAAATAAATATATATTAATGTTTAGGGTTTTTATCTGGTGTGGTTTCTTTCAAGCTTTATGGTATGCTCCCTCTCCATGGTACAACTAACTAAACTCCTCGATAAGTGTGCTTCTCAATCATTCTCAATTCATATTCAAATTATTTCTTCATTTATTTCAAAATAAACATGGGAGTAGTTTAAAAAAAATATAGACCTATTATATATAATCGTATTTTAGGAAAATAGATATACAAAATTAATAATCTTTGCAATTACATAAAGTGATAAGCAAGAATTAATAATTCAAACATATTGAGACTACAAAATAGGGATTACAAATAAAAGGGTAAATTACAAACCACCCCTGAGGTAAGGTTAATTTCTGAAAAAAACATTAATGTTTGAGTAATTACAACTGCCCCTCAACTATGAATTTTCTTACACGTCTACCCTTATAATGTCAAATTCAAAATAATCTTCTAAATTTCGTTGAATGTTCTCTAGTTTGTCTCGTTTTGTGCAAAAATGCAGTTTCTGATACACCACAATCTGATATATACAAGCAATAAAACATATTTTATGATCTTCTTGCTTCAAAATGTGGAGATCGAATAGGGTAAAACGGGTACAAATTTAAGAATATTCAGTATAATCTAGAAGACTCCACTAACTTTGATTCCACAATGGTAGACTTGTAAGAAACATCATAATTGAGAGGCTGATTATAATTACCAAAATAACATCAGGGTTGGCCGCAATTTATCCAAAATAAAATCACATTGTTGTTAACATGAGGGTGAGATCACTGTAGCAAAACCCATCCTTTTCGATTTAAATAATAGTTAAAATCAAATTTACTCTTCACAAGCAATATTAATTCGTAAAACCCACATCCACGTTCACTGTGTGAGAGAGGAGAGAGAAAGAGAGAGTAGGTGGAGAGTTGCTTTCATAAAGCTATAATTATTGTCAAACTTTGGGAAATTGCTTTTATTATTATTTGCTTTGGTACAACAAGGGGGAAAAACAAATAAAATAAATAAATAAATAATGTGGGCCCACACCCACTAAATTTTAGAGAGAAAAAAACTTATGAAAGTGACCCCACAACCTCTAAATTAGTCCTGAGGTGGGCCCCACCCACTTTGGCGGATGACAACATAATGGATTACACTGGGCCCCACCACAATCATTGAGGGGTAATATTTATTTAATTAAATAAAATATTTCAAACTAATGTATATTTATTAATTATAATTCTTTATTTTCTTTTTTATGGTTAATAAGTTACAACTTACAATAGTACAACTGTGATCAAATATGGCAGCAGATCAGGGTTTTTAGTAGAAACAATTTTTATTTCTGAATGGTGTCAGATTTTAGAAAAATTATTGCTTCACCCCCAATTTTGCATCTATTTCCCAATTAGTCCCGCATGTTCTGAAAAAAACATATTTGGTCCATAATGTTTCAAAATTCAACAATTTTAGTCATTATCTTACATTTTTCGTAAAAAATAATAGAATCTAGCGTGTGCCTGTCACTGCCTTAGTGATGGATTAACGGTAAACTGACGAAAATGACCAAAAATATTGAATTATTGAAATATGAGGGACCAAATGTGTATTTTTTGTGAATGTGGGGACCAAATGTGAAATCAGTGCAAACTTGAAGGACAAAAACATAATTTTTTGATTTTTGATTTTAATTATATTTAATTTGATGGAAAAAATATCCATGGAATATGCCTGAAAATGCTTGAGAGAAATGATGAAGACAAATAGAGTCATGTAAAATGGGTGACAAAAAGTAGTAGTAGAATAGGGAAATTTGAATAACAGTCAAATAAGCAACTTTATTATGAATTGAGTGCTTGAAATCACGAAAAGATTCATAACTTTTATGTTGTGAGGGAGGGGCTTAGGTGTCTAGTGGGAATAATTGTAGGGGTAGAATCGTCTTTTTTTATCTATATAATTGTAAAATTAGGCTAGCTTTTTTTAAGATTAGGGGAGAATATTTCGATTTTTTTAGTTATAAACTATCCAAAGAGTTTAATTTCATTCTATCATTATCTTTAAACATGAAGACAAAAAAAAATAATAGAAGGGGAACAATGCCAATAATGATGAACAGTTGTATTTGACAACCGGTCGTTGGATCGAGTTTGTCACACGTGATTAGCCCAGTGTAGTTCACGTATTTTGTATAGTTTGCAAGTTATTATACGAGAGTGTAGGTTTATCCACTGCTCCCATATGATTGATTGAATTCTCTTAAGTATTTGGATGTTAGAAAATAATTTTGAATTTTAGATGAATTGACTAAATTTAAGTTTAATTTAGATATAATGATGTTTCGATCCTGCCATTATCCATACTTTTCGAATTTGTAAAAGGATTTGAATATTGCTAAAAAAAATTGATTGTTTAAATAGTAGTCTTGGTTCATCATATTAGAACATAGTATTAATTTTATTAAAATATGATAATAAATAATACTTCTCCACAACATCCCTAATTTGACAAGAAAAATGTTCATAGTTTGTAATATTTATGGATAATAATTATTTATTTTTATTGGTTAATAATATTTAATTCTTTATTTTTGTTGTGGATATGAAAAGCTTGAATAATCCAAATAATTTAACTAAGGATAAGAGTTATCTTACCTATATACTTTATAGTTTACAATGATGATGCCACTTAATTTTCAATAAAACTTATTTTCCTTATTCTAATTCAACAAGCATCCATTTTTCATTGACAATTATGTTATGTGAATGGTACTAAAAAAATATATAATTCTGGATTTGTTTTTGTGGTCACATCCAATAATGTACAACTACACCTAGATAAGTGAACTCAACATAATTTAACCTTTTTTTAATTATATTTTTATCTATTTAAATATCTTTTAAATTTTATTTTTTCTTTAATGTAAATGTAGATAATTAGTGTTTTTTTAATGTCCAAAATTGCAGATATATTATTGTCAGTGGCTTTAATGATTAAGTACCTGCTATTTTTTTTTAAATATATATTAAAAAAAGGAAATAAAAAGCTGATAGTACTTGCTACTTTCTTAATGATAGGTAATTTTCCATTTTTTACTAAATGACAGTATCAGAAAGAAAACCAGAGTAATTAATTAAATTCAAAAATTTAATAAGCTAATTAAAATCTTATCCTAATTAAGAGCAAGCCAACAAACAGTCAACAGGTACAAACCCAAGAAAGTCAATATTCTTTGCTTGGGACCTCAAAAAAATTAAAATAAAAAATAAGTTAAATTATATTTATTTATTTTTCCATTTCCAATGTATACCATGCTAAAAAGCTTCTTTAAAATAACTTTTTTTTTGGTTTCCTCTTCTAGGTTTAATTATTCTGCAAAATTTCATTGCACCCACTCCCTCTTGTCTGATAAAAGAAAATGGATTTCACGTGCTTCACTACAACTATATATTAAAATGTGTGTGGCTAAAATAAGCCATTTAAGTTGTATTTATTGAAGAAAAAAATATCAAGAAATGTGATTTATTTATTTATTTTAATTTTTTATTTCCGGTTAAAACTAGATGAGGGGTTCAATTGTTCAATAATTTTACTCAATTTTCTAAATAATATATATGCTACACTGGATGACATAGCCTGGTTATTTACATATATCGATCATCAATTTATAATATCAGCTATATCCACTTGTGTGTCGTCCCGTAAGAAATGACCTAGTCTTAATTGATCGAAGTTTGAATCCTCTTGTCAACGGTCGATAGCCGAGTTTGTCACACATGGCTAGCCTAGTGTTGTTTACGTCGCTCGAATGATTTTCAAACTATTATACAAGAATTATATTTATCGAAGAAAAAAAAAAACTATGTCCACTTGTAATAAAATAAAAAATAGATTAACACGAGAAAAGAGTTGATTATTGATAGCTTTTAACCACGTAGAGTAAAATTCACTTGAACCCTATTCCAAATGTCAAGAACCTTTCCTTCATATTGGGGGAACCATTATTCCTTAATCTTAAAGTCCAATCTCTATTTCCCAATTTTAGAAAAGAAAATTTTATATACATTTAAGAAATGGTAGAATGTAATTTAGTATCCCTACTAACTAATTAATGAGTTTCTTCGAATCTATACTTGGTGTAGGGATGTAGATCGGACAAATCGGATTGGAATTAGCCAGCTCAGAAAAAAAAAATTGATTATTTTTGGAAGTCAAAAGCTTATCCCAATTCCGTTGACTTTCTTTTTAGAAAAATAAAAAAAATTGAATTTCGGGAATTGAAATGAAAACACTTCCGAAATCGAAAATTTTCAAATTGGAATCTGGAAATTTTCAATTTTGGTATTTTAAGTGCAATATTGGTATTTTAAGTGCAATATTCTATTTTTTTTTTTTTGAATTTTCGGAACTTTAAATTGGATCGGAAATCAGAACGTCACATATTTTTAATTCTTATCCAAATGATTTTGATAAAAAATCAGAATTTCGAAAAAAAATAAATTTCCGAATTTCATGATTCAGATTGAGAAATATTGTTCCAAAGTCGAAAACTTTCATATCGGAATCGGTGAAAATCGAAAAATTTGTTCCAATTTCAACCCCTAACTTGGTGTATCATCATCCACACGTATGTGATTGTTTGTAGTTTTATAGTTCAAAAATTATTTGGTGCACCTCAAAACCTACACAACCTAAATAATGTTACAAATTCATTAATACAACAACCGGCATTTTTATTAACATTAATTACACATAATGAGATTTAGACTCCCACCTTATTTGTTTGTTACATTGAGGTATCAATTCAATGATTATAGATTCAATACATTTCCGTGTAAGAATAGTCGCATATAAAATATGAAATCAAACATAACATAAATACAGTACGAGCCACTTCAATTTGTTATATTGAATTGCACCAAACCTATCTCATGTTAGTTTATCGGCAAATAATATTCTCTTATGCCTCGTTTGGTTGGAGAAATTAGCTATGATTAACTAAATAATGGTACTTTGTTTGATGTTTGGTATCCCAATAACTTACCTGGTCGACCCGCAATCATGTTTGCATGTTTTTTTATTTGATCTTTCAAGGTCCAATAATAAAATTAGATTTCATTAGATTATTTAATTTTATGTTGGCTGATCTTATCTTAGCAACGAAACGAGGCCTTAGGATTTAATTATTTTGACAATTATAACCCTTGGCTTAGGAGGTTGTGTGCTAATTCATACTTAATCAAAATAGTTAGTACTCCTAATCAAAATTATCTAAAATAATGTAAGGCGATCTAGTTAGGATGCATCAGGTAATTTTGCACTGTAAATCTATACAGATTGCAAAAATCACTAAGCACATAAACAAGTTACGTGTGTTATACTATAGACTCATACAAATAACCACCCGTTTTTTAGCCGTTCGATATTACCGAGTTGTTTTATAATGTTAAACCAAAACATACGTCTACCAAAACCCCCCATTCGCCATCAAACTTGGAGTTGTTTGTGATTCCAAAATCGTCATACCAAACGCACCCTATTTTTTTATAATCATAAAGCAATAAAATTCCATACTCCAAAGAAACTTACAAAATCGAGAATAATTAACAAATTAAATACTGACATTAGCAAACACCCAAAAAAAAAAAAAAAGAATATCACGTTATTCTAGTGACACCCCCACCCACCCCCCCCAAACCACCCACCACCCCCCACCCCACCCCCCAACTCTTTGCCTCCCTTGTTCACGGCTTACGAGATGGCACGAGCCTCTGCCCCTCGTCACCCATCTCATCAAAACCCTCACCCCCACGCACACTTTTTCAGTTTCTTTTTTTTCTCTCTCACTAGAAATATTTTTGCACTTCTTCCTATGAATTTGCTTCATACCAATAAACCATCATTTTTATATTAAAAAAAAATATACCCTCTGTTTCCTCAATGGGAAACATTTGGATATTATCTCCTACATCCAAATTCAATAGTTTAATATCTATATCTATATATATATATATATATATGTATATATAGACAATGTAAATATTAATTTTTGATTATTGACAAAATGATGATTGGTCTAGATTTTTTTGGTTTTTTTTTTACATGGTGTCCTTCTGCATAAAAAAGAAGGGGAAGGGAAGACTATATATTTGTTTTCGTAATTAGGAAATACTAAAAAGAAATTAATTATAATTAAAAAAAAGGAGGATCAAAATTTTTCTTTTTATTTATTTTAATTAATTTCTTCAGAGTTTTTCTTTGAGGAGAGAAGCTAAGCCGGTGACCACCACTTTATTCCCCCTCTCTAAACTCCTCGGCCTCACGGCCGGCAGCTGCCACGTCATCGCCGGAGGAATTACCTTCGCCGGCGAAGATATAGGTTTTACCGAGCTAACAGACTCCTCCGAAAAAGCCATGCTCTCACCGAAGATCAAGTCCAGCTCTCCGACCTCGCACTCCAAAACCTCTTGATCGTCGTCGGCGGCGGCGGCGCCGCTCAATTTCGGCTGCGTGAGGCGCGTGTGGGGGCTGAGCCACTTGGACTTCATGTACTCCGACTTGCGCCACGGCGCGATGTGCATGCCTTTCTTCTTCAGGCTCAGGCGGGCGGCCTCCGACGCGACGGAGACGATCTGGAGTAGGCGGTCGGATTTTCCGACGAAGATGTATGGCAGACACTGGAGAGTCGCCTTGTAACTGCTCGTCGATCGGGCGATTTCGAACTCCGATCGGAAATCCACGTCGATCAACACCCTCTCGCCTTCGATTATCACATCAATGTATTCGTACTCGCCTACACGCATCATTCAAACCAACAATTATTTTTTTAATTTTTAATTTTCCGATGATGAATTTACCCAGACCAATTTGTACGGCTCCAATAAATAAATAAATATAAATTAGAGTTGAGAATTACCAGCTGGAATTGATGGAGATTTTTCCCATTTGGATTTACAGACGGAGGCGTTGTAATCAAGAGCTATGAGATTATCGGTGACGATTTTTCTCAAATCGTCTTTTCGTTTACACGTTTTGTTGTGCTTCTCGACGATTTTCGAAGTGTCAGCCAACAGATTTCTCTCCGCCACACTCGCGCAGGGAATCAAGCTCTGCATCCAGAACAAAAATGGCGGAAAACTCAGATAATTAACCAAAAAATAAAAATTAAAAAATAGACAGAGAAAAACGAAATCTAAATTGAGGAATTTGGTACCTTCAGAGTGTCGGACGGATCGGTGAAAGAAGAATTCGCAGAAAACGAGTCGGAGAAGAAATCGAACTCGTCATCGGAGCTGTCGTTGCTGTTGCCGTTGAAGCAATTGCAGCGGTTCCGGGCGCACTTGGCCGCGGCGGCGGCGGATTGCTTCTCGTTGTTGTCTTCAATGAAATTCTGAACCATTTTGTCTAAGCAGACGGAACTCGGCTCAAACTCAGCCGCCGCTCCTCCGAAATCCTTCTCTCCTCCGGCGGCCGGCTTCTCCGCCGGTGAAATCCTCATAGCGCCGGTGAACGGCCGATCGAAAAGTCGCTTCAGACGAGATTTAGACGCCGGCGGCTTAGTCACTTCGGCTGCTCTGATCGAATCGATCGGCTGGATTCTCATCGGAAAAGGCATCTTCAATTAACTCTTACTGTAGGACTTAATTATACTCTGTTTCTGTCAGTTGAATTTGAATTCTCAGAGCTCTACGAAAAAACACCGCTCTTCTCGGAAAATTTTACAAAAAAAACCTCCTTCAAAACTCTAAATTCTAGTGAGAGAAAAAGGAAGTAAGCCAAAAATTTAATACAATTAATTCTTCAACGCACTAATTCAATCCGATCCCCATCATTTCCACACAATCGGAACAAAATTTCACACAAATATTTACTCAAAAAGAAAATCAGAAAACTAATAAAAAAAAAAAATCTCAGTATTCGGTTATGGCTTTTTCGTGAAAAACGTGACGGTGGTGAAAGGAGACACGAACAATGTATTTGTAAGGGAATGAATCGGAAACAGATGCCGGAATATTTATTTTCCGGCGGAGCCCCATCGCCGGAGGCCGGAATTATATTCGATTGTTTTCTTTGTTGTGTTAAAAGTATTTCTTTCTCTCTCTTCTTTCTCTCTCTATATCTGTTTTGGTTTTATCCTAAGCTAAAATGAAGAGGGGTTAATATAGGAAACCGGAGTAGCTGACTGGACCAATGCTGCCACGTGGAGTCTCGCGTGTAGTGGATTAGCCTGAAATCCGGGCTGTAATCCAGTGCGACGAGTGTTCAATTTTCTGTAACCGCAATCCTCTAGGATTTCAACACTTGTCCTTCCAATTTTTCCTTTTTGGTTTGTTTTTGTTTTCGTATTCAATGATTTTTTCTAGTATTGAGTCAACTTTTTTCTTTGGTAAATTACATACTTAAATATTATAAGATAGATAAATAAATGTTACATTTTTTTTCAATAAAGTAGACTCCTATGAGATTTATAATTATGATTACAATAAATCAATCTTTTAGGGTATTGTCCATATTCTTTTTTATCTTGTCCTTAAGTGTTATTTTGCGGTTTTAAATTATTTGTCACTTTTAAAATTCTAATAATACATTAATTACATTTTTCTTAATTTTTCCCTTATCCAATAAGAAAGTTGTTTTATAATATTCTTTTGCTTTAATTCACACATGTTTATTGATTTCTTAACGCACACGTAACGACCAAAAAACGACAAATGTACTGTAACGTAAGAAGTATAAAATATAAAGTTACCTTTCGTATTAAATTTAAATTGAACTTTTAATTAATTATGAACGAATTCACACAATTAGACAAGTACAAAAGTTTAAGAGATAGACCGACCTCTAAAATTCATGCATCTCTATTTAATTTAAAGCTTAAAAGCACATTCATGCATTTGTTTTTATTATTCCAACGCATTCGTTGTTTGTTACTCCCCGTCCTAATTTAAATGACGTTTTAGGTTGTTACACACATATTAAGAAAACCAATAAATGTGTATAGATTATAGTGAAAAGCATAGGAAAATACTAATATATCCTTGATATTAATTATTTTACAACTAACAAATTAGGAGTGATAAAGGGTAAAATTGAAAATAATGCAATTAATGATGCATTGAAAATCTAAAATGACAAATAATTTGTGACAAAAAAAAAACTCTCTAAAAAGACATATATATGGGAAAGAGGGAGTACTATCTCCTACTCCCTCCGTTCCTAAATAGGTGTCGTTTTTCACCTTGGCACAAATCTTAAGAATCTCAATAAATATGTCTTGATTTCAGGAAAATAGATATTGATGGACCAAAATACCCTTGTTTATTAATTAATGCAGGAAGAGTGCTATAGAGTTAATAATGGTAAAATTGAAAAATAAGCAATTAATGCAGCATTTGAATTATAAAGTAACAGATAATATGGAACAAAAAAATTCTCAAAAGAGACAGATATTATGGAATAGAGGGAGTATTTAATAATTAATTAATGATTTCCCAAATAAAAAATAAGAAAATTAATTTCTCCTTTTTAGTTACAATATATATGCAATTTCCTCTTAAATATCTTGACAAAGACTTCTAAGAATAATAACGATTTAGCAGTGCTATACTATTATTCCTCTTCATTATTATATATTGTACTTGGAGATAACATTTCTTACCAATTTTAATTTATATTAAGTGCTCCAATAGTTAGTAACTAGGCTTCAAAAAAATTTAAATTTTATTAGGATGGTCCACGCTGATATTTACTTCCCAAACAAAAGAAAAAATAAATAAATAAACAATTAAAATTGTTCTCTTAAATTTGATGCATACTTCCAACTCCCAAAGCAAACATAATAAAAGCAATCAACCACTCAGAATAGGGTGTTTTTTGCTTTAAGGTGTGAATTATTAGATTTTTATTTTATTTTAATTTATATTATATTATTTATAGGTATTAAAATTGTATTTGAATTTAAAAAAAAAAATGAAAAAATCAAGGAAATAAGTTGAAAGGTGTGGTTACACCTATCCCACCACACACACACACACACGAAAGAAGGATTTCAATTGGTTCTATATATCGTGAATTTAGAATCCACGATAATAATTGAAAATAATAGTTGAAAATTGGGGCTGAAAAATTGAACTATTTAAATAATAGTTGAAAAAAATAACACATGTATAGTTGGTTGCGAGTTTTTTCATTAAAAAAAATTGGATACTCAGTTCTAATTCCATTATAATCTGAACAAATAACATGGCTAATCTATTACACAAAATTAAACCTATGGAAATGGGAATATGGGATTATATATTCGACTAGAAAAACAAACAAAGAAAAAATTGTATGAGAAATTGAAACCAAACATAATGAGCTATGAACGGCTTTTTCCAACGAATGGAGAAGTTAAGTTTTCTATTACGGTTTAGTTCTTTTGTCACGTTTTCTCATGTATAACCCACAAACGATGGCACCAACAACTCAGCACAAAGCATAATCCCCGATTCCCTAGATCTAATGAAATCACTTAGAGTTTTGGCTAAGTCTCCCACCCAAACCCTGCTTTACGAGATTTGAATTCTCTTGTGTTTAATTTCCCTTACTTATAAGTAGATCTCACTCGCTTACCAAAGAACAAAGATCTCTGAAATCAACAAAGTTTCAAATTGATTTGTCTCCAAAGCAGAGAGCAAGAAAGGAACGACCCATCGTCATATTCAAACGGTTGTGTCGCCGAAAGATACCAAGAGGCATTCAACGCAAGGGTACGATCAGATGGGAGAGAGAGAATATATATCAGAAATTTAGGGTGGAGAATGACGGAGGTAAAGTGCCTCGAGTAGAAGGTTTGGATTAAACGGTGGAAATCACATGCGAAGATTAAGAATCTAGAGTCGTCCAATGATTTGACCAGAATTCGAGTGAACTTAAGTGTTGGACTTATGAATAGTTGAGTCGTCCAAAGAATTTGGGTTAATGGGCTGAATTCCAAATAATTCAGTTGAATCCAACATTTTTTATAAACTCAATTTGTCAAATTATTTTCTGTCTTTTACAATTTTTTTTTTTTTTGAGTAAATTCAAGTCCATTGCAAAATAAAATTACTGACACAAATAGAAAATATCAAATCAAATACAGAAGAAAAATACATCATATTATGTATTCACTCAATGTACGTTTTCCATATTCACATATTTATAATTTTATATAAATAAATATAAGATAATAAGCAACCCGATGAAATTCACTGGATGTAACATCGTCGATTTCGACAACTACCCCTATGGACCAAATACATGCCTTACACACAATGAATACTCACATATATACATACAAATGAACATACCTATATATACATATATGTCTTTTTCATTAATTTCACATTCAAAATATTGAATTTTTGTGTGAGGTGTTGGTATAGCAAATAGCGATTGGGCTTCGCTACATATAGGCATTTCAATTTAAATTTTGTATAAAATAAATTGAGAATACAGCCTAAAGAGTGGTCAATTTTTTGAAAAGGCTCTGCCTAATTGTAGCTTTTATTAGGTAATTATTATGATTAATTAATATATATGGTTTACAAATAATTATTTCAATGTCAGTTTATTTAGTAATTTATGACCAAGTTTACTTCACTATCTTAATTAAACTACACATTGTATTAGTAAATGTATGAAACTTGTATGTGAACGGCATATGCTTTGCTCCCCCAATAGGAAAACCCTATTTAATTTAATTTAATATTATGGACTCGTTTCGTTGGCAAGATACGATTAACGGAAACCTAATTATTTTATCGGATCTCGGGACGTCCAACAAAAAATCTCCCTGAAGGGCAAATATGTCACGATAACGTAATATTTACGGGCCGACCCAGCAAGTTATTGGGGATATCAAACATCAAACAAAGTCTTATTATATAGTTCCTAATGACTAATCTCCCCAATCAAACGAGGTCCACATATTTTCTTTTGGTAAAATTTGAAAATAAAATAAAATAATATTAATGATAGTTCTAACCACCAAAATTAAACTTATAACCACAACAATTAATATAACACCGGACTTACATTATACATAGATGGTGTTTGCAAAAACTTTTAGAAACAACTTCTCCGCTTTTATTTACTCATAATTTATTTTTAGTTGTTTGCAAAATCAACTTTTCCTTCTGCGTATAACATCCTTAGACCTTTCTTCTTTTCAATTTAAGTTCAATTTTGCAGAATATTTTCAAACACCTCCAACTTTTTAGAAATAATCACTTAATACACACTCGACTCACGATCACTAACTTTTGCTTTTAAATAAACTTCTGCAAACACCACCTTAATACGGTTGATTACTTATTTGTAGACCAATCTTCCATTAGTATAATTAAGTAACATGTGTTTCATAATTAATTAATTAATTTATTTATTTTGAGAAGGATGATGGGGTTCAATAAATGAAAGGCCAAAATTGTTGGTAGAAATTATAAATAAGTTTTGTAGAAGAGGTCCCCTCATTTTAGCTAAATAGCAGGGGACCTTAGAGATAGTGATAAACCAGTCAAACAGCTCTACAAAAATATTAACTCCAATAGGACTAAATTGTTTGACTAAATTTTAATTCTAGTCATAAGGTAAATTTCATAAATACTGTAATAATAAGAAATCACAGTCTCCTGTAAGAATATAATAATAAAACTTATTTATATATATAAGAAAAAAAAAAAACAAAAAAAAAGCAACCCAGAAAAATAGATTATGTTTCACATAAATATCATGTGCCCACACACAAACTTGAGTCCACAAAAAAAAAAAAAAAAATAAAAAAAAAAAAAAAATAATAATAATAATAATAATAATAATAATAATAATAATAATAATAATAATAATAATAATAATAATAATAATAATAATAATAATAATAATAATAATAATAATAATAATAATAATAAATAAAAATGATATTTTTCATTACAAGAAAGCCAAATTTGTGGATGTCCTACATTGTCGGAGATATGAAAAATGATTTTTTTTTTAATTATTTTTATTGTTATCGTTTGAACAAAAAATAAAATTTGCGTTTTAAACGAAGAGATCGGACCCGTTGGTCAGTAGTTTTATGCAAATTGAATAAATTTACTTAGATCAACGATGAGAGGTTGTTTTGTGCTAATATCTGATGAGATTTAATGAATTGTACGTATCATGTCATATACGTGTATAAATGTATATATACTACAAATACGTTTATGTATCTGCACGTACAACTTTATTTCAAAAAGAAATAAAAAAATCACCCGATTCATTTCAGCAAACAATTAGAGGATCGAACCCAAAATTCGATGTCGTTTTCTATGAATTAGTTGTATTACAGTTGAAGTAGTAGGTCTTGTTAATGAGGTGCAGTTTATGTAGGTCATGTGTTTGCTTATCTTTATATATGTATGTATAATTAAATATTTATTAAGATGACGATTCATCAAAAACCAACTTGACAATACTTATGAATTATCAAAATAAAATAAAATAATAATAATAATAATAATAATAAATTTTTTTTTAAACATTGACAATTATGAGGGTACCTACAAAGACCACATCCTATCACATTGATAAACCAACGGGGGCCCACAATAATTGCCACCCCAATAATGTGGATATAGATAGGGCATTTCACCTTTGCTCAAGGTTAATTTTTATTTTATTTTCCATAAAAAAATTGGCAAATTTATTTTCGTTTCAATTTCCTTTAATTAGTATTTGAAAAAAAATTGGGTAAAAATATATAGATTATAAATAGTATTAAGTAAATCATCTTATTTGACAGGGGCGATTTGACAATCTATTGGGCTCGTATAAATTTTGGGCTTTGAGTCCATTGGTGGAAAGTGATCCAATAATATTAACTTCGAATTAGGTCAAACCTCAAGAATACGTACTGCTTACAAATATACCTTACTCTCGATTCTTGATTTATACATGGTACACACTCTTACGCACACTAGAATACAAGTCCAACATCAGATCGTCATTCTCTATTTTATTTTACTGTTTCTTGAATTATTTCTCCAACTAACTCGAGCGTCGGAGTTTCTCCCCAGAGTTCAAGCCCCGGAATTATATATTCCCAAATATATTAGCCTTAAATCAACTACCACACTTGTTTCTGATTTGTACTATACTTCAATTATTGTTGAAATTCAAAAACTAATTTTGGGTGACCAAATTTTAATGTATCGAAAACAAAAAACTCCATCATGTAATATGTAATTATTTGTAATTATTTAAAAATAAAAAAGCAGTGTCACATCTAATACTAACCATGCCTCGTCTTTTCTTCAACAAGAAGACCCCATTTTTTATAGCCCTGCAAGACTTTTATTAGAGTATTGTTGGTAAGTATGGTAAATATTTATTTCAATTATATATATATATATATATATATATATATATATATATATATATATATATATATATATATATATATATATATATATATATATATATATATATATATCCAGTTTCAACGACTCCGATCCAAAAATCTCTGATTATGGAATGAGTTTTTTCATTCAAATTCTCGAAAATTCGATTTTAATTTTGACTTTTTTGATTTTATTTCTTAGTTTTTTAGAAGTTCTGATTTTGATGCAATCAATTCACGAGTAAATTTTAACACTATTTAATTTGGATTATTCGATTTTGTAAACACACACACAAATCTAAGGGGCCAATTGTGAAAATAGTACTAAAAGTAAAAAAAAATGGTAAAAATATTTGCTTGGTGAAACAAAATCTCAACTTGCAATTAATAATGTAGACAACATAGATTTGTCTTCTAATGAAATAAGGCAATGAGTTGTTTTGCATTGTAATTGTCTATAGATGTTCCTTGGGCACATAGGAAATTCCCCTAAGATATATAATAATATATTGGGCAAATTACGCCATCCTGCTCAAATTACGAACATAACCCTCATATTTAGATCAATAACTATCACTTATCAACTATATATTGTCTCCATTTTTTAAAGTGTCAAATTTACCCACTGAATAAATGATTTCTTTCATAAGACAATAAATAATTGAAGGGGTGATTGTAATTATACATACATGAGGGATTATTTCATAATTGAAGTTTACCTCAGGAGATCGTCGTAATTTGCCCTAATATAGTTTTTTAGATAATGTTATTAAATTTTAATTTTCTAATCTTGCCCACCATTTTGCAATATTCAAATCTAATAAAACAATCCTAACTTTTTGATGGGAAAAAGGCCATCACGCTTCATGAAAATTTTACCAAGCACTCAAATGTTTGCAAAAACACACACTAAAACACACACCTATTTATATATATAAAGGTTATAAAGTTTATAAAGTATATATTGATATAGTAAACAGAAAAAAAAAAAAGGTACCATAAATCAGAGGAGTGAGTAGAGAATTGAATAGAAGAGCATATTATTTATTTAATCATGAATAAACAGACATGTTTGTATGAACCGATTTCGACAAAAAAAAAAAAAAAAAAAAAAAAAAAAAAAAAGAGGGCGTCACAAACTTTGAAATAATTAAATAAATAAATAAATAAATAATCTTTCATGATTAAAATTAAAAATGATAGCAATAGATAAAGACATAAAGGTGTTTGATGGGAAAAGCTAATTAAAGATTAAATGAAATGATGCCTCTGTCTTTTATTTATTTATTTATATATTTATATACATCATTTTCACTACACTTTCCTCCTTCTGAAATTCTTATTTCCGATTTTTTCAATATTCTGACTTGAAATTAGAAATTTATGTATGAAAATTTTGATTTTTGGTCCGATTTATTTTTATTTTTTTATACAAAAATACATTTATAATATTTTTACTATTATTTTTTTTTACTTCTGAGTACATAAATTTATATTTAAAATATTAATTTTGTTCGATTTTCACCCCTAGTTTCTATTAAGGTTCTCCCATGGTAGTTGTTAAAGTCAAAATAAGATACATCATAGTTGTGTGGAATTGAGGCTTAGTTCACTCAATGCACAATTAAATATATATTATTTTAATTATATTTTCTTTAATCCCTCATAAATATATATATATATATATATATATATATATATATATATATACACACACACACATAGGTTGAAAGGATTTTGGTGGATTCACTATTCAGGTGTACTATGGTCAGGGCCTGTCGATTTTAATTCTGATACCATAAAAAGTTCCTTTTTCTTTTAAATAAAAAAACAATTATTATTTATGAAAAAAGAAAATAATAAAAGATTTGTCAATTATAGCACTCGAATATGTAAAAATAAATGATTTTGGGGAATCGTACTAGCACATTTTATTTATTAAATTCGTGGTGTTGATGATAACACACCGTACACAAAATTTCAACTTAATAATTGATTTTCCCTGATATCATTTTGAATAAGATTTTTTTTTTTGTAAATAAAAGTGTCTTAAAAGAAAATTAAATTGTTTTGAGGAAACTTTTTATTTTGTTTTTTTGGTATACTTGCGGATATTAGATTTTGTGTTCGTTTTATTTATTCCGCTGCATGTTACGAATTCGGGGCTATTGATTCTTTCAATTAGCACGCTGCGTACTGCGCTCGACTGATCGGCTTTAAAAATCATGATTTCTATAAATGCACTAAATTGATTTTTGAGGGGGTTTTTTTTTAACTAATTTTTTGAGAAAATAAATGTTGAAAAGAAAAAAAAAGAAAAAGAAAAAGAAAGTGAGTGGTTTGGCAGTTGGGATAAAGGTTATAAATGTCACTTCTGAACCTTTTTCACTGAAATTGTTTTCAGGAAAATTAGACAAATCATGGCCCATTGCATTATGAGTTTTTGGATGCTTTTGTTTCAGGCAATTACCAGTTTTCATTATTTTATTTTTTATTTTAATTGTGAATTAAATGAAGAAATAGGACTTATTCTCATTTTGCACCCATGAAATATAGCTTTTTACCATTTTACATCCTTGAAAAAAATTAATAGCACTTTCCACCCCAAAACGCAATAAATTAATCATAATGCAAAGAGCTATTATTTTTTTTCGATGATGCAAAGTGTCAGAAAACTACATTTCAAAGATGCAAAGTGGAATTAAACCGAGAAATAAAGAACGAAAACGTGTGGCGATAATATCAAGAACCCCTTTTGGAGCCTAATTTACTCACATCTACTTCCCACAAAGTCAAGAAATGGTGCTTTCTTCTCTTCATGAATATACTTACAACTTGCCAAAACATTTAAAATCACCTAATAAATATTAAAGTAGTTGAGAATATGTTTCCGAGAAGAAATTGAGAATAAAAACATTTTTTTTTAATTTAACATAGGTAAGGGTATTTTTGTAATTTACCCTAACTTCAGGGGGTTTTCGTAAGGAAAAAAACAGGAATAGAGGATGGAAAAAATAAATTCTAAAACTAAACAAACATAGCCAATAGCCATCAATCCTGTACTTAATCAAATAGATTAAAAAAATTAACATTGTTTTTAGCATATAATATCTAAATGCAAGAGCTTACTTATGTTCATAATTGACAAAACAAAATTGTTTAAAAATGCTAAAATAATAATAATGTGAACAGATTATATAAATAACTAAACAGAAGTCAATTAAAAATAGGTGGTGACAAAGAGTTTTAATTGCTAATTCAAGTCAAAAAAATAACATCCAAATTGTACAGTCACTTTCACAAGGTTCAATTGAAACCTCAAAGTCTTCTCTTTGACAAGTAATTTAAAAGATAAGATAATCCAATTTTTTTTTATTTTTTTTATTATACACACCGTAAAAGTGTCGTAACGTGTAATTAAACGCACTAAAAAAAATCGAAAAATCGTACTCAATTTAGCACATAATGTGGGTTTTAAAGACAAACACTAGTGATAATTAACTAACTATTTGTTGAATTAGTCATATTAGTATACGTTGGCATCATATAATTAGGTAATTAAATAAGTCGCGCAATTATTTCTGAAGAAAATAGAAAGAGGTACGTGTACGTACAAGCCAAACCTGTCCGACTCAGCTTCTTCTTCGCTATTCCAGGTCTTCTAGAATCGATCAAATAGGTGAATATTTTCAACGAATTGTGCTTCTTTTTGTCAAACTGCAAATTCCTTTCAACAGGTTAATCAAATAAAACAAAAATATTAGTAGCGAAATATATATGTGATAAACCGATCCAAACGATGAGCATATTCCGAACAAAACAGAGCATCTACTTCAATAAGCCAAAAGTAAAAATACAACAATTCAAGATTTTGGAAAACGGGAAAAAAAAAAAAAAGTACATCTCAAACAAAGGGCCTACATTTCGCATCACTCGTTATTCGCTACAAAAGCGAGAAAAAAAAAATCGATCCAGAAATTTTGATTAATTACCATATCATATTAGACGGTGTTTTATGAAACAACCTCTTTACGGGACATTCATAACTTGAATAGATTGCAACATGTCGGAAACTGCAATAACGAGATCGCCCGATTTAACCATTCCTCGAGCTTTAAGCAGTGAGAAAGTCTTGTTGAGGTTGCTTTCCATGTCGTCGGAAAAGCTTAAACGGAAAGGTATTAAACCCCATTTAAGGTTTAAACGTCTACGAACAGAGGTTGTTGTAGTAAATGCAAAAATCGGGCAGTCTGGTCTGCACCGTGACAGAAGAGATGCCATGTGGCCACTCGTTGTGTACACGAAAATAGCATCCACTTCTAAATTGTTGGCTGCAATATACGAAATCCCAATTCAGCACCTTAAACTATAGTATGAATATAATTTATGGTTGATTATCGGGTCAATTTTCATGAGTGTATCTGTACAATTATTATTTGTTGTAGCCTCTAGTTAAACTGAGTTAACTAACATAACATCTGAACTAGGGGTGAAAATTGGAACGGAATTTCCAAATTCCTTCGATTCCGATCCTAATATTTTCGAGATTTTGTAATAATATTTTCCATTCCAAATTCTGAAAATTGTGATTTGCAATTTTTTCTATTTTTTAGAACGGAATCGGAATACACATTAGATTTCGATTCAATTTCAATTTCCAAAAATATTTCCAAATAATAGACTTAAAATATCAGTATTATTTTATATTATAGTTAACTGAAAATTTGGAAATTCCTAATTCCACCGATCCCGATCTTAAAACTTCCGATTTTGGAACCAGTTTTCTCGTTCCAATTTCCGAAACTCCGATTACCAATTTTTCCAATTTTTTTTTTGGAACTGAATTGGAATTAGTTTTTTCACTTCCGAAAAAAACCCGAATATTTTTCAAATCTGCTAATTCCAATCAGATCCGTCCGATTTTCACCTCTAATCCAAACCAACTACCTTGTGCATGTGTGCATGTGTTGCAAGACAATTCCAGAATACCAAATCGTATATTAAAAAATATATAAATATATACTTACCCATTTTGGCGGCAGAGTTGCAAATCTCTTCCGAAATACTGTCCGTAAAAGAAGATGCAATAGCCGGAAGTTCCGTAGCCTCATGTCGTTTCTCGTCTCTCCACCATTTCTCGATTCTGAGGCTAACGGTTCTCAAAACGGTCAAAGCTTTATCAGGAAATTGACCCATAGCAGACTCGCCAGAAAGCATTAAAGCATCTGCTCTTTGTCGAACTGCTTCAGATACATCTGCTACTTCAGCTCTGGTAGGTGTGGGGTACTCTATCATAGACTCGAGCAGTTGACTTGCAACGATAACGGGCTTATTTAATTGCCTGCAAACTTGGACTATCTTTTGCTGTTCATATGGAACCTGCTCTAACGGGATTTGTGCGCCGAGGTCTCCTCTTGCCACCATTGCTCCGTCTGAAGCTTGAATGATTTCTTCTAAGTTCTTTAGTGAGTCGATGCTTTCGATTTTTGCAATCACGGAGATGTCGCTGCATCAAAAGAGTCGACTAGATTTAGTTATATTTTACATCAATTTTCATGAACTAAAACATTTTGATTGTATAATAAAAGACGTGCATAGGGGTGTGGACACTGGAGCGGAATTTTTAGACTTCTGACGATTTTGATCCAAAATTTTCCGATTTTGGACCAATATATTTGTCATTCCAAATTGTTTTGGATCTGAATTTGAATAAATGATAGATTCCGATTTCCGATCCAAATTCGATTTCCGGAAATAATTCCGAGCATTAAATTTTTTTCCGAAATTTACACTTATAGTATTCATATTATTGTGTATTTTAGGTGAGTAAGCAATTGAAATTTATAAAATTGCATTCTATAAGTTCGAATTGATTTCCGGTTTTTCCAATAAAATTGGAATTCGGAAACCAAGAACTTTTCGATTTCCGCCATTTCCGATTCTCAAATTTTCCGATCTTGGAACAATATTTTTCATACCGATTTCCGTTTTTTCCGATTTTTTTTCCAGTAATTTACACTCAAAATATCCGTATTGTATATTTTGTGGCTTAGGTGACTAAAATATTGGAATTTATGAAATTTTGGAATCGATTACCATTTCTTCCGATTTCAAATAAAATCGGAATTTCGGAAGCTGGAATAATGATCAAAAAATCTGGAAAATCGGGTCTTACCTATCACGAGCACGGGCCTGAATATAGCTCTTGAGATGCTTGATAACTTCGGCAGACTTAACAAAAGATATAGCAATGAATTCAACACCTTCAGCAATCCCGAAATCAATGTCCAACCAGTCCTAAGGAGTAAATAATGCTCAAGAGTAAGATCTATGAAACAAAACACAAACATGGGCTCAAAGATAACTCGATAAACAAGGGAAAATTACAGCCAACCCCCTGAGGTATGGCCAAATTACGGAAAAACCCCTCTTGTTTGGGTAATTACAGCCACCCCTTCTTTTAAATATTTTTACATAAAATTTATGTAATTCGGTTATTTACCGAACCAAATCGTATATTCAGTTCGGTAAACGGTATGAAATGTTGGCATACCGAAATTTCGGTTCGGTTTACCGATTTAAATCCCTAAATTTACCTCAGGAGGGGTATTTTCGTATTTTCGTAAGATAATATTGATAGTTGAGGGGGTGACTGTAACTACCCAAGCAACAACTACCAAACAGGAGGGGGTCTTCGTAATTTGACCATAACTCAGGGTGGCCGTAATTTGCCCCGATAAACAATCAAATTGCATATAACGTAAGTGAGCAAGCAACCACATATTCAAGTTATCCGCAAGCACATAAAATTAAAGTCTAACCAAATAGTAGGATCGAACTATACACAGAGCAAGGCTTTAGCAGCAGATACATTGGGGGTTCAAACGGTAATTTTGATCCGAAGAGAATCTTTTCAAGGAAGATTCACAAACCTTGGAGGAAATTGTAGGGAGCATTGCGTTGCGTTCGCGCACTAAGCTACCATCACGCCAGAACGTAAGATTCGCTCGAGGCAGTAAAAGTCCAGGATCCGTACAACGACACTTTACATCCGGACCGATTTTCTCGATAACCTCAAACCTCACCATTCCACCATCCACTAGAAGTTCGTCGCCTACTTTTACATCTGTCGTGCCGGAATCAACCACTCGTTAGCAAAACACGCGTATTCTTTCACATATGCTGTGTATAAAGTGTATGTTTCTAACCTTCGGCGAAGCCATCATAGTTCACATTGATAGTGCATTCCGGAAGAGCCGTATCGAAAGCTCGAACACTGAAAGTCCATATCTCACCATCCTGCGTAAGAAACAACGAAACGAAATCTCAATTCAGCAATTCAAATAACGACATTTTAATCGGATTATTTGGGGATTCTACGATTATTTTTTGATTCGGCAGAAGTTTCGATTTCGGTACCTCGACTTTGGAAGAGGAAGCGCCGCCGAGATCCCCCATGTGGATCTCGCTGCCCTCGGTATCCATCATAATCGCGACGGCGTAACCCTTCTCCTCGTTCAATCTCCTCACGCGCTGAATTACATCCCGGTGCCACTCCCTAGTGCCGTGGCACATGTTAATTCTGGCGACGTTCATTCCTCCCACCGCCAGCGCCTCCAGCTGCTCCGGCTGACACGTGGCCGGACCGATCGTGCAGATGAGCTTCGTGCGCCGCGTGCTTCGGAATCCGTTCTCCTTGAGCTCCGCCTCCGTGACAGCGTCAACCTCAATCGAGCCGGAGTCGGAGACCACAGGCAAAGGGGCGTGCGCCGGCAGCGCGGCGGAGCCGGCGCCGTTGCCGGATGTTAGGACGGGAGGATTCGGATCGGAGGCGGAGGCTGTTATGAAGAGGGGGGTTTTGCTAGGGTTTTTGGTGAGCGAGAAGCGGGAAACGGCGCCGGCGAGAGGTGGGGGGCGATGGGAGATCAGGGGTTTGGGGGAACGGGAGGTGGAAATGAAGATATTCAATGCCTGCGCCATGAAATGAATACTTGAACAGGCGGAGCGCCGCCGTGAATTGTTGAAGAGGGGATTGCCGGTGGAAACGAGGAGGAGAGAGAAAGTGGAGAGAGAAAGAGACAACAGGGAATAGTTGGGTGAGGAATTTGGGAAGTAATAAAGAAGTGGGCGGAGAAAGCAAAGCTCAGAGTGGAGCTTCGGAAATCTCGTCGGACATGGTATTTTAGCGGTGATGAGTATAATGATAATAATGACAAAATGCAATTCACCCCCTAAACTTTCTCATTTTCTCACTTTCTACCCTAACAATTCAAAAAATTGATACTTCCCCTTCGAAATATTTATTTTGGTTGCATTTTGTCCCAAAAACTAATTTCTGGAGGGCATTATACAACAAATATAATAATTTAAAGGTAGCATTTTTTAAAGGGCGACGGGCAACAAAGATACTCAATTTCAAAGAATTATCCTTTGGAGTTTTGCTATCGAGACAATGTGCAACATGAATATTATTTTGAATGGGGACATTCGCTTTGAAAATTTTTGAAGGGGTGTAAAGTGCGAAAATTAGAAATTTATAGGTTACGATGTGCAATTTGCTCTTATAATAATGACAAATTGCACTTCGCCACTCAAAAGAATCATTTTTTGCACTTTCCCCTCTCAAAATACAAAATGAGACTGTCTCCCTTCGAAATATACAACTCGATGCACGTTGCCCCAAATATGTATTCCCAGTCTAAGTTTCGCGTGGTTTAAGGTAGATATGTCATTTTACTTTTTCCACTTGAAAATCCTCCTTTCATAGTTACTTAAGGTTCCCAAATTAATAAAATTTCTTCCCCATTTGATGAAATTCACTTCGAGATTCGATAAAATTGGTTATTTGTTCTTCATTATCATCTAGGTGAGAAAAATGTTAAATGACATTTAAAGCCTTAAAAGAAGAAATTACCCTTCCAATTTACTTAAATCCGATAAGATTTAGACCGAAAATACACATTTGGGGCAAAATGCACCGAATTGCATATATCGGAGGGGGACAATCTCGTTTTTTGTATTTTAAAGGAGGAAAGTACAAAAAATGATTCTTTTGAGGGGCAAAGTGCAATTTTCCCTCTTTTGAGGGGCAAAGTGCAATTTTCCCTAAAAAAAAAAAAAAAAATCAGAAAGCTCTTTTACCAGAAACCACAGTTTTAAATAGTTATTTGAAGACTGCGAAGCGAAACAAATTTATATCAGCGTCTAGGATTTGAATATCTTCGTCATTTGCATTTCCTCTACAGATAATTATGTTTTTTGTTTTAAGTTTTAGGTACTGAAAATATAAACATTGGCAAATAAATGCCCTTGTTCATTCAAAAACTCAAAAGATAAATTACGGAAAAAAAAAAAACCCTTCAACTTGGGTTAATTTACAAACGAAAAATAATCCCTCACCGGCGATGTTACTGAATTTAAAATGTACGTAACCAGGGTACTTATCGGAAAAGCAATCCACGGTTAATCGAAAATAATAAAAAATATATATATAATAACAACACCCTAATATGCAATAAAAGGCAATAATTCTTGTGTAACAAAATTTTTCAGGAGACCAATTGACCTTAAAAATTCCATCATTTCTTTTTTTTTTTTAAATTTAATAAAATTTCCGAACATATGCTAATTCGAACGCCGCCCTCGATGTTGGCATTTCGTTGAACACCTTCTGTTTTCACCTCCACTTGAAACGAAGAAAAAGAAAAAGGGAAGAAGAATTCTTGAAAATCCGATCATAGTATCCAGCACCTGCATTTCGTAGACTCTTGTGGCCCTTCAAACCATCTGTCCCACATAGGATTTATCGGACCAATAGTTCTATAAAAAGGAAAAAAAAAAAAAAAAAAAAAAAGAAAAAAAAAATTATTTGACGAGCAAATCGCAATTAATGAAGCAGTAAAATAAATTATGCAAGAGATCTTACACTGGGAGCAGTGGTTCTGGTCTCGTTTCGATGTTAATCAGCATCCTAGTAAAAATTACAAGTTTCCGATTAGAGGGTTTGATAAATGCATAAATAAATAGCAAATAATCGAAATATCTTTATCACTTACTCCTTGCAAGCGGCGGATGCTTTCTCCATTTTCTCGAGCTGTTCGAGTTCTTCCTGTATAATATCGACTATCATCAGAAAATAATACGAAGCTCGACTTTTCAGATTCTAGCCTTCTAAACAGAACACATGTTAAACGAATACTTCGTTATTTTGAAGTCACAATTTCACAATAATAGAATCTACCGAGATTGCCCCTTTTTTCTGCATTTAATAATAAAATCTACCGAGACTGGGAAATCGCAATTTCACATAGCCTCGTTTGGTCGGTAAGATTAGCCATGATTAATTAAACAATTGAACGTAATAGGATGTTTGGTTAGCCGAATGCCGTGCCGCAATTACGGAAAAAAAACAACGGCTCTAATTTTTTTGGCTAATCGAGGGATTATTTAATGAACCTCTCACTATGGTCTAATGATACAATTGGGTTTTCATAAGATTATTTAATATTATTTCGGCTAATCTTATTTTAGGAAACAAACGAGGCCTAAGAGTAGACACTAATATGTTTTTATCTTCGAAACGAGGATCATACCTTCTAACTCCATTTCGCCCTAGATTTTCTTCTTGCTGATAAACAAGAATGAAATGGCATAACGAAGTCCTCGAAATTCGAAACACGGACGGCTCTCCTAATGCGCAGAAAGATAAATTCAATTGCGAAATCCACATCATACAACACAAAGACAACTCTCTTTTTCTTGTTTCACACACAGTCGAATCATATAAATAAGCCAAGCAATTTTGCCACCCAAAATGGGGAGGTGCAAGATTCGATCTTTCACAACTAAAATCAACAACGGGCACCGAAAATTCGAAGCCCCACGTCAAGAATTGATCTTTCACAACTAAAATCAACAACGGGCCGAAATTAATTTCTCAGAAATTCAAAGCCCCGTATCAAGAATTGATCTTTCACAACTAAAACAACAACGGGCACCGAAATTCGAAGCCCCACCATCAAGAATTGATCTTTCACAACTAAAATCAACAACGGGCACCGAAATTCATTTCTCCGAAATTCATTTCTCTGAAATTCAAAGCCCCACATCAAGAATTGATCTTTCACAACTAAAATCAACAACGGGCACAGAAATTCGAAGCCCCACATCAAGAATTGATCTTTCACAGCTAAAATCAACAACGGGCACCGAAATTCGTTTCTCCGAAATTCGAAGCCCCGCATCAAGAATTGATCTTTCACAACTAAAATCAACAACGGGCACCGAAATTCGAACAACTAAATAAACAAGGGGGGCACTTCAAATTCATTTCTCAGACAAACAACAGAAAAAAAAAAAAACAACAACATATAAAATACCAACCAATTATTCAAAACGATCGAAAGTCAAATGAAAGTCAAATTCAAAAAAAAAAATTAAACAAAATTCACCTCCAAGAATCGAAATTCCTGCTCGAGCCTCTTCAATTGAGCAGAAATCCTGTGCTTCCCTCTTGTATCTGCTGCACCCACCGATCCCACTTCACCTGTTTCCATTTTTCTATTTTCTTTCTTCACTTGAATTGTGTTTTGTTAGAACAAAGCACAAAAGCAGAAGAACCCTTCAAAATTGATTGTGCAGATTCACACTAAACTATTAAAATGAAACTATTCAAGTATCAAATTCAAGAACTATCACTTCTGGGATTGGAAATTTTAAAAAGTTAATTAGGGTTTGAAAAGAGGGGAAAGAAAGGAGAGCTTTTTCTCTTTCTGGTTGAGGGTTTTCTTTATATGATGATTTTGTCAAGAATCAAATAATGAGTTGGGAGGAAAGGTTGTAGGCTTTATTTTATTCTACCAAAATCTTTCTTTTGTGTATTTCTTTGTCTCATTCTCTACCCTCTCGCCTCTTTTCTTTTTTTGAACCATGAAACTTACCGGGCTAAATTACAAACCACCCCTGAGATATGATAAAATTACGAAAACCCCCCTCTCGTTTGGACAATTACTACACCACCCCCATAACTATAAATCTTCTTACACGTCCACCCTTGCGGTTTCAAATTTAGTGGAATCTTCGAGATTATATGGAATATTATCACTTTTGTACCCGTTTTAACCATTCGAACTCTACATTTTGCAATAAGATAATCATAAGATGTGTTTTTTGGCTTGTATATATCAGATTGTGGTGCATCAGAAACAATATTTTTACACAAAACGAGTACAAACTAGAGCACATTCCACGAAATCTAGATGATTATGTTGAATTTACACTATAAGGGTGGAGGTGTAAAAGATTTATAGTTAAAGGGGTAGATGTAATTATCCAAACAAGAGGGGTTTTTTTCGTAATTTGACCATACCTCAGGGGGTGGTTGTAATTTTCCCAATTTACGGTGAAATATTAAGACAAATTACAACAACAAAAAAAAAAAAAAAAAAAACTTTCATATTTGGGTAATTGCAACCACCTCTTAATATGAATCTTCTTACGCGTCCACATTTATCGTATCAAATTCAATATAATCTTCTATATTATGTGCAATGTTCTTTAGATTGTAGTCGTTTTGTGTTTTAAAAAAAAAAAAAAAAAACCAGTTTCTGATGCACCACAGTTTGATATTTACAAGCGAATAGGCATATCTTATAAGGCATGTTTCAAAATGTGGAGCTGGAATGGGATATAACAAATATAAACTGAAGAATATTCTACATTATCTAGAAGATTCCACTAAATTTGACACCGCAATAGTAGACGTGTAAAAAGATTCGTAGTTGAAGGATGGTTATAATTACTCAAACATGAGTGAATTTTTTTCGTCATTTGACCTTATCACAGAGGGTCGCCGTTAATGGTCGTTGAAAATATAAACTGAAAAATATTTTGAAAAAATTAGATTCTCTAAAAGCGATAAATATTTTATAATAAGATATTAGAAATGTCATGTCTATTCATTTATTTACTCATATCTATATTAGTGTGTGATGGGCCTTAGCTACAACTATACACCAAAGCCCATTGCCAAAATTGTTGATTCAAAGCCATATTTTAATTTATGTGCTATAAAATCCTGTATTTGTTCAATACTTCATGAAAAATCTCGAGTATAAGGAATGACCTATAATTGAATTAATCATAGGGTAAATTACAAACACCTCCTGAGGTATGGTCAAATTACAAAAACACCCCTCTTGTTTGAATAATTACAACCACCCCTCTCAACTCATCAAATTTAGTGGAATCTTCGAGATTATATGGAATATTATCACTTTTGTACCCGTTTTATCCCATTCAAACTCTACATTATGAAGCAAGATGATCATAATATGTGATTTTTAGCTTGTATATATCAGTTTGTGGTGCATCGAAAACTGTATTTTTTACACAAAAAGAGTAGAAACTAGATTACATTTCACGGAATCTAGATGACTATGTTGAATTTGGCGCCATAAAGGTAGAGGTCTAAGAAAAAATCATAGTTAAGGGGGGTAAATGTAATTATCCAAACAAGAGGGGTTTTTTTGTAATTTGATCATACCTCAGGGGGTGTTTGTAATTTACCCTTAATCATAACTATAAGTAGCCTGATCATTATTAGAGGCCATGTAACAATTTATTGTTAATAGCTTTTAAAGTGTTCTTAAAGTTATTGCATTTAAAAGTTGCAAATCATACGAACGACGTAAATCACACTAGGTTAATCATGTGTGACAGACTTCACCTACCGACTTGTTCGATCATCATTTAATGTGAAATTATTATATCCTCGTATAATATCAATTAATTAATTCTAAACTTTGTTTCAACACAAATTTTATTAGATAATTTCAAATATTCAATCAAATTTAGAATAAATCATTCATCATTCATCTCTCCCTCAAATAACCTTTTACACTAAAATCGGAGTCGGTTATGTTAGATGTAAAACCCCCCTTCATATCCACGATTACCTGCATGGACTCCACGTGTTCCTAATTGCCACCGCAGCAAAAAAACACACCACTCACAAAATATATATATTAATATTACTATATATATATATAATGTTCATAAAAAAAGAAAGAAAGAAAGAAAAAAACCTCGTATTATTAAGATTAATGTCAACTATTTCCTCAATACAATCAAATTTCTTCAAGAAAACCATGCCACACAAAACCCTTCTTCCTCTCTCTACACTCTCCATGAAAAGATTAATCAAACCCCAGTTCGGTGGTCAAACTTACCCGTTTTCTTCGATCCGGGTAGCGACCCGGGCCCACGACCCGACCTACGTACCCGGAAAGTCGCCGCCGGAGATTCCTACAGCGCCGCCGACACACAACCCTGGCATACCGCCGGAGATGCCGCAGAGACCCGCAGTTCCGGACTTCGATCCGATTCCTCCGGAGAAGCCTGCTGATACGCCGCCACTCTCGCCTGACCCAAGCCCGGAAATTCCAGGCCCGCCGGATCCAGTTCCGCAGACGCCGGAAATGCCTTTCCCGCCGGGGCAGCCGGAGGTTGTTCCACCTCATGGGCCCGAAGTAGTGCCGCCGGAGCCCGGCCCGCCGTACCCGACCCAGCCCGATATTCCGCCGCCCATAATGGGCTCAAATGGGCTTGTTTTCTACTGACAAGATGTATGGTGTGGTTTATGTTTTATGTCAACGTGTAAATCTTGATAATCATGTTTTAATTCATTTAAAATTATATGTTCGAAATTTAAGCATTGATTTTTTTTTTAATTGTGATTAAATGACAAAACTTATCATGAACGACTGCATTTATTAAGATCAGCCAATTTGCTGTGAGGAATAAATAAACAAAATATTGCATAATAATATTAGTCATCTTTTCCTCAAAAGAAAAAAAAAGGCAAGCAATATAATGCAAATAATCAATTAATTAGGTGCATTCATAGACCATACGAAGTTTTGTCTCTTCGATGGGGCAACACGCGTACGGAGTTTTCTCGAGACGAATAAAGCCATCGAACAACGAAAGCTCGATAAATACGAGAAGGGAATATTCGATTTTCAGGGAGCCAAAATGTTCATGATACCTTTGACATTGCTTGTTCTTCTTAATTTGGGGTGTTTTGTTGGCGGCGTTAAGGGGTTGATGGGCGGCGGCGGTGAAGATGTTTGGACAGGGGCTTTTGTCTTTCTATGTTCTTTGTCTGAGTTTTCCTATTCTTGAAGGGTTGGTGCCAAAAATTGGCAAATGAAAAACTACACACACACACACATATATATATATATATATATATATATATATATATATATATATATATATAATCTGGATAATTAAATCAATATGTAATTCCTAGTTGTGAAGATTTTAAATTAAATAATTAATGGGAAATATTTATGGTGGCTCTAATTTGTTAATTTAACCATATATAACAACATGTCAATATTCTTCAAACAAAAATTCATTAACAGGAAAAAGATAAATAAAAATATAATATAAACAAATAGAAAAACAAATTAATAATAATAAATTGATAAAATTCAAGAAATTAACTGTGATTGTGATAGTGTTTCATCTTCATCATAAATCTACATCTGGTTTTCTCCAACGATTCTTTCTTCTTCTTCAAAAGATTCAGCAACAATGGAATCTTTGACAGAATATTCCCCTCGTTCAGGCGAGCCTCCTTGCACACTGTTCCCACGCACACCATCTGTAACGGCGTGAACTCCTCCTCGGTGCGCACATCTGACGGCGTCAGACTGCCGTCAATGATCCTCCGCGCGATTTTCACGGCGGTCTCGTAAGTCGAGCCCAACCTGCTGATCTGGACGTCCACGTAGCACAGAGAGTCTTCCAACTCGAAATTGACTTTCACCTTCTTCGGTGACCGCCCTGTCACTTTATCATCATCATCTCCTCCTACTTCTCTTCTTCCCCTCTTTCTTCTTCCCGGAACCCTAATTTGTTTCCCGCCAAAATCATTGTCGGCGGCGGCGGATTTAAAATTGGAAGATTCCGATCCCGATTCGGATTCCGTTTCCGTTTCCGATTCCAACTCCGGCAAGAAGGAGATGAACTCCGCCGTCAAATCAGGGTACTTCTCGCCGAACAATCCGACAACTTTTTCGCGAACCTGGGAGACGGTGTATTCTCCCTTTGAGTAAGAAACCATGGAATCCAAGAACTTCCTGTACACGCCATTGTTGTTGTCGGTACCGAAGATCTCCGAAACCCTATCCAAGAAATCGAGCGAGTCCGCCTCGTCCGCGGCGGCGACTGCGGCGGCGGGGGAGTAGTTCGCCGGCACGAAAGGTTCGAAACCGAGAAGCAGATCCGGGTGGTGCTGGAACAGCCTGTTAATCGCGACCACAGCGTACGAGGAGGGGATCATCCTCGTGCCGAATTCTTCGAGAATTGCCGTGAATTGACAGAAGGTTTCATGATTAAGGTTTTTCTCGATTTGGTTAATGATGTTGAGAGCAAAGTTGAAAGCCATGATTACTGATTAGAATTTGACAGAAGAAACAATATGAAGCTTTAGCACATTATATAGAAGTAGAAGGAATGTTCGGATGGAATGGGCTTTTTTGAAATTAAAATAAAATAAAAACGGGGGCCATGTTAATTTGGTAACATTTAAATGCTATTTTTATTAGGGTAAATTTCATTTTCTATCTTGTACTTTGACACAATATTATTTTACTCTTTTTTACTATCGATTGTATCGATTTGTCCCTCCGTACTTGAAAATTTGTCTCAATGTGGCCTCCGCTGTTGGTTTTCAGACAATTGACCTTAACATCGTTTGATTTAAGCTCTGAAATTACAAAAACGCCATCTCTCCCAATTTAAATAATTATTAAAAAAAATAAAAACAAAAAATAAAACAATAAAAAATTCAAGTCAACGAGAAAACATAGTCCACAATGCCAGCCACAAATTATTATTTTTTTTAATATTTTTTAATAATTATTTAAACTGGGAGGGATGATTTTTTTGTAATTTTTAGACTTAGATCAAACAGTATTAAGGTCAAATGTCCGAAAAATAATGACGAGGGTCACATTGAGACAATTTTTCAAGTACATGGGGCAAATCGATGCAATCAAGAGTAGTAGGGAACAAATGACATTGAACCAAAGTACAAGGGGAAAAAGTTAAATGTACTCTTTTTATTATTTAACAATCGTGATGTAAAGTTTATTTACAAAAAAAAAAAACTCACTATTTTCCATAATTTGCTATTTGTAGATTCATACATTGACACCATTTTATAGGGGATGAATGTAAGAAATTCAAAACCTTCAAGGGTCTGGATGTAATCTATGAAACATAAGGGGTTGTTTTGAAATTATACCTTACCTGAGAGAGGTGTTTGTAATTTATCTTAAATAAAGGGTACAAAGTGTATTTAACCCAAAATAAATGACAACCTACCGCACATAACTGTAGGGAAAAGCACCGGACCCATTTTTAATAAATATGAAGGGGCAAAGTGATGCATACTGAAAATCAAGGGGTGCAATCTCATATTAACAGATGGTTAAAGGGGCAATGTGCAATTTACTACAATGACAACTTCCGTTGCCCCGGGAAATCGCATACGGTTTTCACCAATTTAAACTAAAAGCGCTGTTTTAGCGGAGCGCTTTTTAAGGCCTCGAATACGAACAATCGCTAAAGGACAGGTATTTCCGTTAATACTGAAACATGAGGCAGCATCTCAAACCTTCCTTCAATTCCACGAAAAATCTTTTTCCCTTTTCCCCAAAATTAAAATTAAATAAATAAATCACATAAACTCAGTTGAGAAATCCCAAATCTGAAATCTCACTCCAACTGAGAACACAAATTTCAAGTAATTCAAATTTTTCTTTTTTTTTCTCTCACACAAAAAATGGCCACCCAATTTCACACACTCTGGAGCTCACGCGCCGCCGCGCCGCTCATCCACCGCCGCCAATTGAAGAGCCCATTCCCCCACTTCAGTAACGAGACGCGATTCCACTCCAAACAGCTCCTTAGGAATTACAATTGCAACATTCCCGTAAGAATTTCGAGAATCAGCGCCGCCGCCGCCGCCGACGATGGGGGCCGGGACTCGTACTTGGATATGTGGCAGAACGCGGTGGATCGCGAGAAGAAGTCTGTCGATTTCGAAAGGATGGCGGAGAACCCCGTCGAATCCGGCGGAAAGGAGGAGAGCGACGAGGAATTGGAGCGGAGGAATCGCGAATTCCAGAACCTTCTACAGGTTCCTCCCGAGGAAAGAGATAGGGTTCAACGAATGCAGGTCATCGATCGAGCCGCGGCGGCGATTGCAGCCGCGAGAGCGTTGGTGAAGGAGAATTCTCAGCCGGTGATGGAGGTTTCCGGCGAAGGGACGGCTGAAACTGGCGGCGGAAAGATTGACGATCAACAAAAGGGTAAATTAAGCAATTTCCTCTTTTTTATCTATTTTGTTTTGTTTGTTCGTGTGTGTGTGTGTGTGTGTGTGTGTGTGTGTGTTTGTAGATACTAAAAATTCTGAAATAATTTCTAGTAAGCTAAATTAATGTATGTGTAACAAAATTGAGAATTTTCATACACACCATTTGGATCAAGAACATTGTGTGTAGATAATCACAATGAAAGATAGCTGCACATATATATAAAGCTCAAGAACTTGTTCTCGAGTTTGTGTAGAAAAAGGGCAATTTCGTCTAACTTCACAATTCCCACTTCGGTTAATCACAAGTAAATTGAATTGCAAACAAGAAAGAATCGTACGAAAACCAAGATTTTACCTTTACAATCATCATATTTGAAAAATGTTGAGATGGACTTTGTGTTATATTCAATCAGGTAGCTCAGGTGTAGGAACACCGGGTCCAAGTTTCTGGGTGTGGACCCCACCACCAAGCGAAGATATTTTCGTCGAAAACAAAATGAAGCCAGCTGCAAAAATTTCTCCACCTCCACCACAAGTGCTCGAACAGGATCGAAGTTTAGATATTCTATCGATCCCGTTTGAAACTTCAACTCTTCAAAATACGAACAAGATTTCCCTTCCTCCACTTCAGTCCCTTTTGAATGCAGAGGAAGCACGCGAAAACGAGCTTGGAGTTCAGTTCTCGGCACATGCAGCCGAAGCGGCCGATGCGCTGAGTGAAATGACCGAAACGCCATTGTGGGGAGTGAATCCCGATGGGTCGAGGTGGTGGAAAGAGACTGGGGTTGAAAGAAGGTCCGATGGGGTTGTTTGTAAATGGACTTTGACGAGGGGCGTAAGTGCAGATGAAGCTATTGAGTGGGAAAACAAATATTGGGAAGCTGCAGATGAGTTTGGGTATAAAGAACTCGGTTCGGAGAAATCCGGGCGTGATTCTTTGGGGAGTGTTTGGCGTGAGTATTGGAGAGAATCCATGATGCAGGTTTGATTTTTTTTTTTTTTTTTTTTTTAATGTTGAAAATCGAATTGGATGGTATATGAGTAACTAATGAGGAAAATGCATGCAGGTTGAGGGGCTTGTGCATTTTGAGAAAACGGCGGATAAGTGGGGAAAGAATCTGCAAGGGGATGAGTGGCACGAGAAGTGGTGGGAGCATTACGATGCTTCGGGCCGGGCCGATAAGTGGGCCCACAAGTGGTGCAGTATAGATCCGGAGACTCCTTTAGAGGATGGCCATGCTCACATTTGGCACGAGAGGTAGTTCTTTATCTTTTATCTTGTCTTACAAACATGAACCCGAAGATATTTAGATTTTTTTTCTCGCATTTGCCCGATGAATTGAGTTGCAACTAAAATTCGATGAATCAAACTATGCATAAGTATGGATAAATAAATTAGCCTATTGTCTCCAATTAGGGGTGGAAATTGGAACTAAATTTCCGAATTCCGCTTATTTCGATCCAAAATCATTTCAATTTTCATAATTCCGATTTTTTATTTTTCCGATCCTTTTTTTTTTGGAATGGAATTGGAATTAGTTTTTCACTTCCGAGAAAAAATGATTTTTTTTCTTTCCAAAACTGGCAATTCCGACCCTATTCGTCCGATTTCCACCGCTACATCCAATGTTTGCCTTTGCGTTTGATCGGCGAAATTTTGTGCCAATGACGCTTAATTTTTATTAAGGCTAAGCCCTTTTCTTGATTTATTGGGGTATTGTGTATTGAACCCAAAATCCAACTATAAATATAAGACTGCATACTCTTTATCTTTGTTGATCTTATCTTTGATTCATTCATGCACCTTTTATTGATTGTCGTGTTCATTTTATAATTATTATTGATTTTTACGGTAGGTGGGGTGAGAAGTACGACGGGCAAGGGGGGAGCACAAAGTACACGGACAAATGGGCGGAGCGCTTCGAGGGCGACGGTTGGTCCAAATGGGGCGATAAATGGGACGAGAATTTCGATCCAAACGGGCTTGGTGTGAAGCAAGGGGAGAAATGGTGGGAGGGTAAAAATGGGGCCCGTTGGAACCGGACATGGGGCGAGGGCCACAACGGGTCGGGTTGGATCCACAAGTACGGGAAAAGCAGCTGCGGTGAGCATTGGGATACTCATGTTGAACAAGAGACTTGGTATGAGAGGTTCCCACATTTCGGTTTTTATCATTGCTTTGAGAACTCGGTTCAACTACGTGAAGTCGAAAAACCATCCGAATAATCGCATACATGTATAGTAGTGTATGTATGAATTGGGAGTTTGATATATTTGAGTAAGAATAGGTGGTGTTTGGCTTCTTTGACGTTGGAGAAATAAAATCCTTTTGTTCCATATGTTTATCCATAATTCAATTTCCTGCTTTAAGTTCTGGTTTTTCTTTTTGGCAAATATTTTTGGGTCTGGTTTGATAATTAAGATAATTAATCAAACAAGAAGAAATAAACAAATAAATAAAGATAAATTTATAACTTAATATATTATATTAACCAAAATTACAAAAAACCCCTGAACTTAGGCTAAATAACAAAAACCGTGTACATTCCATTATACATTTTGTTAAATAGGATTTTGTTAAATAGGTGAGAAATAACAAAGTATATTCCTTGGAATCCAAAAAAAAATCGTGGTGTAATACGGAAACAAACCTCGAGGTTTATAGGTGGGTGAATTCGTTATTTAGCCTAAGTTCAGGGGTTTTTTGTAATTCGTCACAGCCCCAAATCACACAAATCTTTTTATATATTAATATATATCTATGTTTTCAAACTCTTCACTCTCCAGCAGATTCAGAATACAGATGATGCAAAACTTGTTCGGCGATCAATCAGAAGAAGACGAAAAGGAGGTGGAGGCGGTTGAATCTGAGCGTGAATCCAATCGTCAACCTGATTACGCCTCCGTATGGATTAATCTCTCTCTCTCTCTCTCTCTCTCTCTCTCTCTCTCTCTCTCTCTCTCTCTCTCTCTCTTCTTTCCTCCTTTTTAAATAATTTGATTCAATTGCCTTCCATTTCTTACCTTATGAGCAACAAAAAAATTAAGACCTTAGCAGTATTGAAGCTAATTGGCCATGCATTGAAGCAATGTACGTAAACTTAATTTTTACGAGCGTAAAATCAAAAAACTTAAATTTTATTTCAGATAAATTAAATCAATACAATTTATTTCATATCAGTGCTTGTAGGTTTCTCCGAAAATTGGGTTATGAAACTATTGTCCATTTTCACGAGTCCAACCGATGATGCTCGCCTAAAAAGTAATATGTAATTGTATAATTGTAAATTGTCACTCTCTTTTCTTGCAATCCTGGAAAATCGATATAATCTAAAACTATTAATTACCAACCAAACAATACTTAAGTACTAAACATCTTGACTACCATGCAGAAAAGGATTTATACACTTGACATCATTGCATCTGCTAAGCAGTAAAAGATCCTAAAATTATAATTGCTAATGTAATAATTACAAGACAAAGTTGATATTAACAAAGAGAAAAAAGTTTGTTGGAGTGTGTGTGTGTGAGATTGTTTGTTTTAGTTTTGTGTGTGAAAAATGTTGTGCTGGAGTCTGTGTGTGTGCGCGCGTGCGCGCGTATGAAATGTGTGTTGGAGTGTGTGTATAAATGCGTGTATGCGTGTGTGTCAAAACTGTGTGTGAGTGTATCCATGTATGTATGTATGTGTGTGTGTTTGTGAAAAGTGGACTGTGTGTGTGTGTCAATAGTGTGTTGGAGTGTGTATGTGTGTGCGTTTGAAAAGTGTGTTGGGGTATGTGTATGTGTGTGCGTGTGAAAAGTGTGTTGGAGTGTGTGTATGTGTATGTGTGTCAAAACTGTGTGTGAGTGTATGCATATATAATATGTATTTGTGTGAAAAGTGGAGTGTGGGTGCGTGTTGGAGTATGTATATGTTTGTGTGAAAAGTGCTATTTTAGCAATGTTTGAATTTTTCCCGTACTAGATTAAGTATAATACCAATTTTGTTAATAAGATACTATACGATGCCTGTCAGTTGGGGTTTGTAATCTACCATCACCTTAATATTCTACAATTTGAATGTAATATTCTCATATATCCAACGTACATCTATTAATTTATTGTTATTAAGCTACAAAAGTTTGAAGCATTCTCAATAAATACCATACAAATAGATTACTTATTTTTTCAAATTCAAAATTAAAGATAAGAAACTTCAGGTCCAATACCATACATTAAACTGCTGATATAATAGAAAAAGATGTGTAAACCAAAAAAAAAAAATCTGATCCCTAAGTTTCAGTAATTTTCTATTATAATCAAATTGATCCATTTTTCTTCAAAAAGTTTCTCTACTATTAAGAGTAATTTTATCGGAGTAACATTGAAATAAAAAGCTGTTTACTATTTTTTTTTTGGAAACTTTGGCACCAATGCGTAAAAATAACTGCTCGAGAGAACAGGTTTAGAAGAAAATCAAATGATAGCAAAGATATAATTCAAGACTTTATTATCGTCCAATATAAAACGGATTATTCGATGCTACATCGAATGAAATACATTTTTCTTCAAAAAAAATTCTCTACTATTAAGAGTAATTTTCTTGGAGTAACATATATTTTTTTTAAACATTGAAATAACTTTAATAAAAAGTTGTTTACTATTTTATTTTTTTTGGAAACTTTGGCACAAATGTGTAAAAATAACTTTTCGAGAGAACACATTTTTTAAGAAAATCAAATGGTAGCAAAGATATAGTTCAAGACTTTATCATCGTCCAATATAAAAACGGATTGTTCGATGCTACATCAAATGAAATACATTGTTTGATTTGTAACGTTTTCACATGCAGCAACGGGCAAATAAACCCTCTCATAACAGAACTACCTACCTCTATTTCTTACTCAACTCAGCGGATAGAAAAAGTAGTATAACTTGATTAAAATTATTTATATTCGACAATTGTTACAATTTAATCGCATATTAAGTAAACCATGGTTAGTTTCCTTTCTTACCATCGAATTAATTTCTTATTTCAAAGATAGAATAAGGTTGTAGATTATGGGTAACTTTTGTGTGGTTGAAAAAAGAAAAAATCAGGAAAATAAAAAAATTAAAGAAAAATGCAATTAATCACTTTCAGAACAAAAGTATTGAAACGAAATGCAGAGGATTATTACAACCACAGAGGCTAATCAATAAGCCAAACTATGGTGAAACTGAAACAAAACGGAATCTACATATATAATTGGAATGGAAATGTTCAATTAAAAGAAAATTAGATTGAATCTACAGATATAATTGGAATGGAACTCAGAAGGGTGGTTTTCGTTTCTGATTTGGATTTTGGATTTTGGGCGGTTAGAATGAGTGCCGTCCGTTCAATTCCATTTTGGAATCCGGACCCTTTTGTCACGGACTTGTTCCCTTAACAACGAACCGCCCGAAATGTGTTGCGAATGCTAAGTCGCCCATCGCGATAGCTAAGTCGCCCCTCGCGATAGCGAATGCTAAGTGATGGAAACGAAGAAAGAAGTTAAGAAGGCGAGAGAGTTTGTAAGAAAGTACTTTATTGCTTAAGTGCTTGTTGGATTTCTTGGATGATTACAAATGAGGACCCTACCTCTATTTATACTAGTCCACCTCATCAATGGACGGTGGAGATCTATTTGATCTGACGGTTGGGAGTGGTTCTCTAGAACACTCCAAAGAATTCCTAAAATATCTCTATCTACCTCTATACATTTGGGCCAACTTGGGCCTAACCCTATTTGGGCTAAATCTTGGACTCTTTAACCTCTCCAACCCAAGGGAAATTGGCAAGGGGTTGGGCCAAAACTAGCGGGCCGTGACACTTTGCTCTTTTTTCTTGTTTATTTCTTATTATATTTTTAAGAGTCGTATTAACAATTAATTACTATACACCTGTTTTAACTTCTAAGCACACTTAAAACTAATCTATTTCAATCTAAAAATTTCGGAAAATGATTTTTTAAATGTCGTTCGAGCTTTAATAATAATGTTTCGACTTCAAACGTGATTTTGATCATTTTTAATTCCAAATTTTGCAATAAGAAATTTCGGAAAAGGGATGTGAAAAATAGAATTTGTAGTATTCTGAGTTAGTTTTCTAATCCAACTTGAATCGCCAAAATTGGATGCCGGACGAGAATGATATACATGAATCAATGGATATTGCCCACAACTTTGATGTATTGAGGTAACTAATATTCAAAATGTGACTCATTCATGCATAACTTTGTCACATGGCATCCAATCTAGCGGATTTAAGTTGGATTAGAAAGCTAACTAAAAGGACTATAATTTTTGTGTTTCGAATTTTGCCAAAATCAAAATAGAAATATGTCAAAATCAGGTTCGAAATCAAAGCGACATTAGTAAAATTGAAACGACATTTAACATTTCAGTTATCTATTTTAGAGAGTACTTTATTTTTAAATTATATAAATACCATGCATTAATTTAACTATGTGTTGATTATTAGATAGTAATAGAAATAACTGCATCAAATTGAGTCTATTCATAGTACGAAACGGTTTATACTATGTTACATCCGGTGAAATACAATGAGCAGATTTTTACTATTCATAAGAAAACACACACACCCAGTTTGGTGTATAGATCAATGGTAAAAATTCACTCAGTGTAACCTTAATCGGCTGTAGCATAGAAATAACTGTACGAACCACCTATTTACAAAAATAACCCCTCTTTTTCCCATAATTACATCCACATTTCCGTAATTTGTAGATTTCTTATTAACACCCTTTTGCAGTGGGGATGTAAGAAATTTACAAACTGCACGGAGCTGGATGTAATTTCTCAAAAAGAAGAGATTTTTCTATAGTTACACTTTACCTCAGGGAGATGGTTGTAATTTATCCACTTATTCAATTTTCCATGTACTTTATCACTTATTCAATTTTCGTTCATAAACAAGATAAAATTACAATTTACGTCTCTAAACATGTCACATTTATGTCATTTTTGTCCCTCCTTCTATTTTTCCCATTCATGTAAATGTAGGATTTTTTAGAGGAATTTCACACACCCAGATTTCTCTTTAAATCCCTATTCCCCAATTTTCGAATTTTCCTACTAATTTGCTCTTGGGGAGAATTTTGAATTTACTCACTGCACTTTAATTTGAGTTGTTGCACATTCTCTTGTCAATAGAAAAAAAAATACATTTCAAGATTGAAAACAAAATTAAACATGCAACTTTTAGCTTTTATGATATCATTATACTAGTTGGAATTGCCAACTCTTTGATTAAACAAAAAAAAATACAATTATTTAATCAAGCCAAATTAAGTAATTATATTTAATTTACTAACCGACTAAAAAAATTATTATATTTTCATATACCACTTGTTAAATACAATTCTTCACGATATTATTAATTTCTGTGTGAGATTTTTTTTATTAAAAAAAATTAATAATAATTTATTAAAGAATAGTTAATTTTATTTTATTGTTGAATTGATTAAAGAATAATTTTATTTTTCGGAAATTTGAATTTCGAAATTTAGAGTTGTTTTGAAAATTAAAAAAAAAAAAAAAAAAAAAAAAAAGTTGGAAATTCATCCGTAGCTTGGTCATTCCCAATTGGACAATAATAATTAAAAACAAAAATGAAAAAAAAATAATAAATAAAAGAAATGAGCAGGGGACCATTTGCCGAGAGACACGTGGCAGTTTATAGAATTAAACTCCCATCAAATTAGATTGTACGTTAATTTTAAAATTTATAAATACCATTAAATTAATATTCATTTAATATTTGTAGATTAAGTAGTAGTACTGGAAAGAAGTGCATCAAATTGGGTCTATCAATAGTACCAAGTACCAACCAATACAATCTTAATAAACAATTAATTATTACGAAAACCAATCAAAGTTTAGGTAGTAAACTTCGCAGAGGTTGTCTCTCATTGAAAAAACTCCTGATAATTAATTATATTTTTCATCCTTATACTTTATCATTTATTCAATTTTCCTCCATAAACAAGATAAAGTTATAATTTACATCCCTAAACATGTCGCTTTTATATCATTTTTGTCACTCATATTTTTCTATTCATGTAAAGCTAAGATTTTAAGAGGAATTTCATTTACAGCGAGATTTCTCTTTAAAACCTGAATCCTCAATTTTCAAAATCTCCTACTAATTTGCTCTTCGAGTGAATTTTGAATTTACTCACTGCACTTTAATTTAAGTTGCTGCACATTCTCTTGTCAATAATTTTGAAAAAAAATATACATTTCAAGATTTAAAACAAAACTAAACCTACAACTTTTAGCTTTTATGATATCATTATACTAGTTGGAATTGCCAATTCTATAATTAAACAAAAAAAGATATAATTATTTAATCAAGCCAAGTTAAATAATTACATCTTTTTAATATGTGATCAACAAATTAAGTTAAAAAAAAAGGCCATATATTAATATAGTGACTAGTATATATACCACTATATAAGTATAAGTTTGACCTACTTTTAATCCTTATAAACCCAATGTTGACTTATTTATGATACAATTTATGTAAACTATACCGAAAATAGGTTGCAATTTACTTTGTTTTCTTGTCCCCCTTGAATTTCCCACATACTATAAAACCCCCCACAAGAATTCAGCTATACTCTACACAACACTCTCTCTCTCTCTCTCTCTCTCTCTCTCTCTCTCTCTCTCTCTCTCTCTCTCTCTCTCTCTCTCTCTCTCCAAGATTTGATAATGGAAGAATTAGTACTAAACAAAGATCAGATTGTTGAATTCCAGGAGGCCTTTAGTCTATTTGACAAAAACGGAGATGGTTCCATTTTTGACCTTCATATATATATATATATATATATATATATATATATATATATATATATATATATATATATATATATATATATATATATATAAATTTCAATATTTGCATTTTTCTTGTTAATTTTAAATTCCACATGTTTTGATGATGGAATTTATTTAATTAACTATAAGTAAGATGATAATAATTTTGCAGGTTGCATTACAATAGAAGAACTAGCCACAGTAATAAGGTCGTTGGATCAAAACCCGACCGTCGAAGAACTCCGCGACATGATCAACGAGGTCGATTCCGACGGTAACGGAACCATCGAATTTGAAGAATTCATGACTCTCATGGCCAAAAAAATGAAGGTTTTTCTTTCCTTTTCCGATATTTAATTATATAATTTATTATTTTACTACATAATAATAATTATTATAATTTTTATATATATTTAAAATAAAAATAAAAAAATGTTAGGAGAGTGATGCAGAGGAAGAACTGAAAGAAGCATTCAAAGTGTTTGATAAGGATCAAAATGGCTACATATCTGCTGATGAGGTACAAATTAAAACTTGTATATATTAATTAATGCTGCAAAATTAATTATTTAATTAATGAAATCAATATTTATATGTGTATTAATTGCATCGATTAATTGTTCAGATCAAAGGACTTGGTTTTAATATTAATAAAGAAACCACTTGTGAATTTAAAATACGAATTGCCCTTGTTTTATAATTATTAATTAATATACTTCGTTGACTTCTTTGCGTGGTCTTCTTCATCCGTAGTAATATTGTACTCAAGATGTAACATCTGCTACGCGCTTTAATTCGTCACGCGCTATTTTTTATTATTATTAATATAATAATAATAATAATAATAATAATAATAATAATAATAATAATAATAATAATAATAATAATTTTATTATTATTATTATTATTACCCAAGATTAAATAAAGCACTGAACATAGATCTTTTCTTAATTTTTTTAACTGAATTATGAATTATATTCTTAATAATTTATTGATTTAATTATGAGTTTTTTAATTAATTAATTAATTAATTAATTAATGATAATCGGATGCAGCTTCGACAGGTGATGATCAACTTAGGGGAGAAATTAACAGACGAAGAGGTTAAGCAGATGATTAGAGAGGCTGATTTGGATGGAGATGGTCAAGTTAATTACGAGGAATTTGTCAAGATGATGATTAATATTGGATAGAATTAAGGATTACATAATTTTAATTATTAAGTTCAATTTGATTGTTATTAGATTGATTTGTGATTGTATTCTTTTATTTTTAAATTAAATTGTAATTTTTAATTATTCATGTAATATTGTTGTGGTTCTTATGATTCAGCTTGTTTGACTTTATTTATTTATTTTTTATATTTCTGATTTTTTTTGCTCCAAGAAAATGGATTATACAAAGGTTACATTTGGTTCCAAAATTCCCTGGTGTTTAAGATCAAAGAGTGAAACTAATTCCATAAAAATAAAAAATAAAAACTATCGAAAATCGTAATTTCGAAAATAAATTTTTTTTTGGGTACAAACTTAGAAATTTCAGAATGAATCAGCAGAATTCGAAATTCCCATTATACTATTAATATTATAAGTGTGTCGTTCGGAAAAGAAATCAAAGTTTTCTGAAAATATTTTCGAAAAATTAAAATGTAAGAACTTCCGAAATCCCAAATGGAATTTTTGTTTAAAATGGAAATATCGAAAAAATTTGGGTCGAAATCGGAAAAATTCCAGGTAAATCCGGTTCCAATTTCCACCCCTCGATATAGCAGCCACAAAAAACAAATGTATAATTAAAAACATAAAGAAAAAAAAACTTGAAAAATCCAACAATCCATCATCTTGATGATTTAGCAACAAACCCCAAATATCATACAAGGTACATACGAAGAAAACGATTCCCACAACTCCGATACAGTTGTGTCAATATATTACAAAGTTTTGAGTCGGGGCTTAAATCGTGTTCCTCACATGCAATTATTGAGAGCTAGACGAGATTCTAGCGAAAGTCGAAACCACAAACTAAGTAGTAATATTATATGGAGTAGGATTTAATTAATTTAGTATCTCCCAACCAAGCATGTAATTATACATACATACTTACATATATATGTAATAATAGTGTTCAAGCTGCAACTGGTTGAGGTACTCTGCCATTCTCAGCAGGCACCAAACTATCATAGTAGTCAACCAACACTTTCCATCCACCTGGGCACATAAATCCATCCGGAGGGTTCTCTCGATTCTTTGCTAGGGCCCGCATCTGCAGAAACACGACCAATTAATAAATAAATAAAATCGGAAAATTATAAATATCCTAGTTAAGATTAAATATTTGATTATATACCTTGGTGCCAGATATGAAGAGAAAATCTTGAGCCCTTGATGGATCAAAGAATGCCATTTTGCTCTGTGTCTTGTCGTATGCAGCCACCTGCAGTTGATTTAGTATTTCAATCTCACTATTACAATATTTTTATTTGTTTTTCCGTTTTCGTTACTTTTCGGTTAAGAGAAATTACGTTGGATTTACCTAGGGGTGGAAGTTGGACGGATCGGATTAGAATGTTTTTTGGAAGTGAAAAACTAATTCGATTTTAGTTCCAAAAGAATTCAGAAAATAATTGGGGGGGGGGGGGGGGGGGGGGGAGGTGTTCAGAATTTTCGGAATTTAAAATCGGACCAGAATTCAGAAACTAATATGTATTCCAATTTTGTTCGAAAAAATCCGGAAAGTCAGAAATTGGAATTCCTGATGAAAAACATTGTTCCAACTCCAGGGCAATTTTGTTCAATTTCCACCTCAAAATTTACCATAAAAAAATAGACAAAAAATGTCGGGCAAAAATTTCGTGTTATACCTTGAAGGGAAGAATGTTGAGACGCTCCAAACCAGGAGCCATGCTAAGCACCTTCTTGCCATGATCAGCATCGTATAGGTCTCGTTTCTCTACAGGGTGGCCCATGCCAGCTGGGTCCCGCCCCACTATATAGAAGTTTGCACCAGCATTGATTCTAGCCTTTGCATGCCATTGCACCTCTGTGGGGCCCGCATAGTGCATCGGCGAAGGGAATATAGAGACCACTGTTGTTTCTGGGTCCAGCACACCATCTTCAAGAACCTAAATAACAATTAGGACGAAAAAATATATCGAAATATCAGCACATGAAACAACAAAATGTTATGCAAGAATATATCCTTTTTTCCATAACATTTAAATACCCGTTTTCTGATACGATTATAATTTCGGAAAAATAATTCTGAAAATTCCAAAAACAATTCAAAAATACACCTATCAACAATATTTATTTATGTTACATAGTGCAATATTAGTCAATTTTTACTTTATGGATAACATTCACAGAAAGTTTTGGAATTGGAATTTTGCCCGTTTCTGATGTGTTCCGTTCGAGTTTCACATGTATCCCATACAGATCAAATAAAAGGAAAAGGAATTTTCGACAACCGATTACTAGTACACTAATCTCTACATAAAACATAAAAAGGAGTTCTCATAGCAATCATAATTAAAAAAAAAAAAAAAAAAAAAAAAAAGCACAAAAGATAGAGCGTCAAAAGTTCAAAAAATAAGTCAAACCTTCTCGTGCTGCTTCATTCGCCAGCTCAGCGGAACATCATCCGCTTTAGTATAACCGCCCAAAGGATGAAGCAACAAAACGGGGTTTTTATATCCCATATCAAGAAGGCGTTTTCTTGTGTCAGTCATGAGCAGAGCATGGCCGTTGTGAACGGGATTTCTGAGCTGGAAAGCAAACACCGCATCCGCATTGCGCCTCTCGAACTCGTCACGAAGCTGAGCTGGTGAAAGACGAAACCGGTCCAAACCATCGTTGTAGTTAACGGGGTTTACAACTGCTAGATCGCCGCCAATCAGCCACTTCCCAGCTCCGGTGATGGTTTCCTCCACGTAGGGCAGGCCGGGTGCCGTTGTGCCCCATGTTCTTGCTATTCTTTCTTCTTTGTTGTGCTTGTATATCTCGATGCTACAAATTTTAATTTAAAAAAAAAAATAATAAGACAAACTTGAAATATACCATCCAAGAAAATTAGGCAGCATTGTCGGTTTGTCACGAGAAAAAAAAATGAACTATAAAGAAAGGTGAGTTAACCATCAAACAACTAGACACAAAAATCGGAAAAAGAAAAGATATTCATCAATGCATTTCAAAGTTTCGTAATAAGTTGTTTTCCAAGCAGAAGAATCAATTTATGCAATCATTTTCTTATCATTGAAACAGTCATCCACGTCAGTCGCTTTATAAATACGCGCATGCGACAAGTCAAAGTTGGGGTGACTTCATAAAATCGCGACGTGCATATTATTAGCACGTCAAACAATATCCGTACACCAAAAATTTCCCTCAAAATCAGACCTTGCACTGAGGAATGTTTGATTGAAGAAGATAACACAACTATTGGATGAATTATTGATTAATTTATTCATTTTCGTCTTGAGATGTTATAAACATTATTAACTCCAAAAACATATCACATGCAGATAGCATTCTGCAACTTGATCAATAGTTCAATCCAGTTGAGACTACTGTATAAAAATTAGTGTTTTTACCATAACCGAAAACAAATTAAAATCAAAGATATCCATAATAGAAAATCTCACAAACTCTACAAAATAATCATTTAAGAAATGTAATTTGTTTCTCAATTCGATAAATCGGGTCGAAAAATCTCGTGGTGAAATATGCCCCTTTCCGATAACTGTAGCACGAATCATCGAAACATTTCATAACAACTGAACCCTAATTGAAATCGTGAGTATATATATCACTACATGAATACAAAATATCCCCCAAAAAAATCCAATTATCGAAAAATTTAGCAAAACAGCACAAATTTTACCAGAGCAGAGTTCATATCGAGACTGATCATTTAAATTAGAAATAAAAAAAGAAAGGAGGAAAAATGTAAATGCGCTTACTCGCTCAAAATAGCAACTAGGTCATCGTTCTGATCAACAAGCGCCACGCTGGCGGACGACCCGACCCGATTCTTCTGGGCGTCGTCGATCGCGAGCACGATTGGCACCGACATGTTCACAACCGACCCGTTCTCGAGTCGGAGCGAATTGAAATGAAGCGTTTGGAGGAACTCGGACTCTCTCATGAAACCCTTCAACGGGCTGGCCCAGCCCTCGCTGAGCACGTGCACCCATTGGAGATCAATCTCCGACAGCCTGATCCTCGGCAATCCCGCCGCCTGATTCAGCTTCGATTCCTTCTCCGATTCGTTCACGAAGAGCTCGACGAGTTTTCCGCCGTCGGGATCGATCAGGGAAGCCGAAATCCCGGCGGCGAACGCGGTCCTGGCGGAGGAGGCGCGGAGGCGGAGATTGACAGGCGGCGCGAAGTGGATTCTCGGTAGTTTAGAGAGAGAATGGGGCAGATGTGTTGGGGTTTTGAGGTGAAGAGAAGCCATTGTTGCCATTTTTGATTTTCTCCCAACTGGTGCTATGTGCGCTGGACAACACTTGTATTTGAAGGGGGCGGAGAGAGGGGTATTTTGGGAATTAAAAAAGATGCAGGGATTTTGGGGTTAAATTTGTCTAATTGATTGAGGGTGAGGGTATTTTGGGTAATTCGTAACTTTTTGAAAGTGGAGAGAGAAAGAAGTGGATTCTACTGACCTGTGAAGTTTTTGGATTATATTGGATGTTTCGATTTTTATAAGGGGGAAAATTGTTAGGAGTTCAAATTAGGGGGGATGAACCTGGACGCTATTTTGAACAAAGTAAAGTACTAATTGATTTCTAATTCATAATAAGATTTGGCAATCCTATTTTTGGTATTTAATATATATTTAATTGGTCATTAATTAGTTAAGGTATATAGATTATTTTAGGCAAAACTAGCTATTATTTGTTGTTTAAGATTTTCAATACGTAATATTTAGTCAAAAAAGAAAAATCAATAGTAATTAGAAAATTCATTAAATAACTTCCAAATGGAGAACAAAAATTTAATATTAATTATTTATATAGTAAAATATCGATAAATTAATAACCTCGCTAGAATAATATCTTTTCTCGATTCTGATTAGGTGAAAATATATTAAATTATTAGTTTGATAATTTAATATTTTGCTAAATTAATAGATTTTATTAATTTACGGAGATTTATTGTAGACACGATTTTCAGAGTCAATATAATATATATGTATGTGACATTTAGTGAAAGATTCATGTGTTACACGTATCTGTCATACATATATGAAATTTTATGTTTCTTTTTCAATAATTTTCAGCTACGAGATACTTATGTTCTTTGACTTTTCTTATTTTTTATGTCATTTTATTTAATAATTTTACATGAAACAGGTATTTAAACATTCTTTATTCCATATGAAACTTTGGATTGGTCCCACAACCTTTAAAATTTACTATTTAATACAATTTTATGTTAATTTTCGAGCGGTACATTATTGTCACTTTTCTGCGTTAATATAAAATTCTAAGTTCCGCCACTAGACATGTACGAAAGATTTTATAAATGGGATATTCCTATATTTTGACCTAAAACTTCTCTCCCGGAAATAAAACTATAGTAAACAATCTTGAGGTCGAAATTCGAGTATTTATTTATTTATCGTAAAAACACTATCTTTACTCAATAACGTAAAATTGTTGGTCTTAAACATAACAATAAACGACTTAAACTAAATAGACTTAAACTAAATATAAACACCCTTGTTTCGATTTCAATGTACCACAAATTTGATCCAAATGTTTTATTTTAGTACTACTATATTTTTATTTATTTTTCGAGATTATACTAATGTTTTTATTTAACATATAGTAAAATACTAAAATTAGACCAAATTTGAACTTTCAACACCTTTGTGCAATGGTCTTAATTATATTCTTGTTGTTTTGGTTTCCACGAACCCTCTTCTCTTGGAATTCAAAAAACCCATAAAATAATAATAATAATTACAATTAAAATAATTTAAAAAAAAAAGGATTAACACGTACTTAAGATCCACTAATCTGATTTGAATATTACCCAAATCATGAACCAGATTCATAGATACCATAAAGTGGTATTAAAGACAAACTTCTCCACTTTGTGAATATTTTTTCGCATTATTATAAATAACAAAGCTAAGACAAAAGGTTTCAATTATTAAACCAATATTATATTTTACTTCCCACTAATTATGTTTAATTACGACAAAACCCATGGCGTTAGAATATTCGATTGGCCGACGAAGGTAGTCAAAGGTCGTCAACATTGTTTAATACTTCATCCCTTCATAAATATGTGTCGTTTTTCACCTTGGCTCGTGTCTTAAGAATCTCAATAAATATGACTTGATTTTAGAAAAAATAGATATAGATAATCCAAAATAAACTTGTTTACTAATTAATGCATAAAGAGTGTTGGAGAGTCAATAAGGGTATAACTGAAAAATAAAAAATATTTAATTAATGCAACATTGGAATTGTAAAATGACAGATAATATGTAACAAAAAGAATTCTTAAAAGAGACAGATATTGTGGAACAGAGGGAGTACATTTCAATTAAGATTAAATTATTATAAAAGAAATATTATAAATGCTGACACCCGATGAAATACACGTTACACCGTAAAATGTCTACCAATAATCGAGACAAGAGCAACTACCATTACTAAAGTGATGAAACCTAGTTCTATCTCTAACAATAATCTCCCTTCCGTACACGGCTGAGAGAATCTTCGTAATCGAATGGCAATCCACGCAAACCCTAAGATTCTTTATAACCCTAATCGGTGCACGAGAATCCGACGCGACTAGTGCAAAAGCAATAGCCAATCTCTCACTATGGTACAAAAGAGCGTCTTCCTTCTCCTCCTCTTCGATATCGAACAACACTTCTCGAGTCCTCGCCCGATAACCGAACTCTCGCAATTTTATATTCATTTCCTCTAATTTTAAATATATTTCTCCCACGCGAGGGTGGCTCTTGTCACCGATCAAAAACTCGTGCATCGAGCCATCAACTTCGACCAAACTACTCCCGGGCGTTTTATCGACGCCCTTTTCTTTCATCAACTCTCTCACTCTCTTCACATCTTCCCATTTATTCATGCACGCGTAAATATTTGATAAAAGCACGTAATTCCCACTAGTTTCGGTCTCCAATTCAAGTAGTTTTTTTAACGCAAATTCGCCTATCTCCAAATTCCCGTAAACCCTAGCTGCACCGAGTAAAGACCTCCATAAAATTGCATTAGGTTTCACCGGCATGGTCAAAACCCTCGCTTCGGCTTCTTTGACCAGCCCCGCTCGACCCAAAAGATCCACTAGGCAACAATAGTGCTCGATCTTCGGCTCAATTCCGTAAATACCCTTCATCGAGTCGAAATATTTACGCCCTTCGTCCACTAATCCCACGTGCGAGCAAGCACACATCACAGCTAATATCGTGACATCATCCGGAATAAAACCCTCTTCTTTCATTATCTCGAATAAATCAAGAGCCTCGTTTCCATTACCGTGGACTGCGAGTCCTCTAATCATGGCATTAAAACAAAACGTGTCTCTTTGGGGCATTTTGTCGAACACTTGCCGAGCAAATCCAAGACAGCCCGAATTTGCATACAGAGTAATTAATGCCGTCCCGATAAAGCGATTAAGGCTAAGCCCGTTTGTGATTACGTAAACATGCGCCCATGTGCCTTGGCTGAGGGCGCCTAATTCCGCACATGCGGTGATTAAAGCCACTAATGTCACTTCATTCGGCTCCACTAAAGATTTCTGCATGCGGCCAAACAAATTCAACACCTCTAAACCAGAATCGGACACAAATCCGAGACTAGAATCACGAGCATAAGCAGATAGAATAGAGTTCCACGTGGCTAAATCCGGTCGGCTTATTTGATCGAAGAAATATCTAGCAGTATCAACTCTCCCACATCTCGAGTAGAAATTAAGCAACGAGGCTTGAACGAAACCGTCGTACGGAGTATGAAGAAATTTCAAGACATGGGCGTGTAGGGCCCGGCCATGTTCGAACCATTGGTGGGACCCGAAGGCCTTGAAGAGAGAAGGGTACGTGTAATTATTCGGCTTGAGCATATGTTGTCGAGTGGTGAGAATCTTGCAATAAAGAGAAATGGCAACTTTTGGTTGATCTTTTTGAGTTAGAGAAGATATGAGGGTATTGTAAAGAAAAATGCTCGGGTTTCGGACTTGGTTGAAGATTGTCAGTGTGTAGGGTAAGGGGGCAAATCTGGCGGATGAGAGAAGAATACGGCTGATCGGGTACGTGTGGAGGATTAAGGCAGTTGTGATCATTTGGGCGTGTACTTGTTTGATCGTGTTTAAGGTTTCGGAAGTTTCTAGAAGGTGGAGCATGGGGTGGTTTACTGTTGGGCTTATCGGTCTCATTTTTTCGGTGTGGGAGATTTAGCGTCAAGATTCTCATCTTGTGTTCTCTCTCCCCTTAACAAGATAGGTAAACAGACGGGACGAATGTCTTCTACTTGATAATATTAGGTTTCGTTTGTACATTCGATTAGCATCCCTATCAAGAACGAAGCCTGTAAAGCATCGACAGTTTAATGCAGCTACACAAAGACACATTGCTCAAAAAATCTACGAGCTTTGAAGTGGTGACACGATAATAGCATCGATACGTACAAATGATCGAAGCATATGAAACAATATATTCGAGTGATTCCTAATGCCCAATGCAGATTTAGCAGCATTAACCAGAAATTCTTGGCTAATAATAGAGGAAGATATTCTGTTAGGCATTTCATCAAACACATTGAATGCATCAAAGATCACTAGTAAGGAAGCCTCATATAAAAAAAAATTAAAAAAATTAGCATAAGTACTTTACCTTTGACAGGAAGAATGTGGTTCTGCGATTGAATTTGGTTATTGAACAACAAATTCAAATAAGCAACTCAATTGCAATTTGCAGGTGACGGAGATATATTTGAAAATGGTTAAAATTATTTTGTTTCAGTATTAATTATTTGATGGTTAATGGGCCTGGGCCGATTTCAACACCAAATTACAACAAATTATTTAATTTTTATTCATTGCATACTACTATTTAATTTAGTTGTTTTTTATTACTTTTATCTTATGCATTGCATATATATGAATTCTGATTTCTAATTTTAATTTTTTGAAAATAATTCCATAAGTTCTAAAATTTATTGATGCACTTTATATTATATGTGAATAAACAATGGGATTATATGAGTTTCACCCAATATGATACAAAAAAGTTCGATTGGTAATTGATGCGGTCAACAATAAATTGACTAGAATCATCTCGAGAACCAAAACAATTCTTCGATAATCTTCTTTAACTGGGAGAAACAAGGCGTTTCGCGTAAAAAACACGCGTTAGGGCGTCGGACCTTGGGTTCTGGCGAAAATTATCCGATACTTAAATCAGTCCAAGTCGGTTGAAAAAATACGAATATAATCTTTCAAAATGTAAGAATATAATTCTGCAATAATTAGAATTAGATTACTTGTAATAACATTGAACTATTTATATACTGAATCAATTAATCTGGACTATGAATTTCGGCATTAGTTTATAGTTGGGCCGTATATTTATAGTTATAAGTTTTGGGCTCAGTTATATTTTTAGCCCAACTATATACATAATAAATAAATTAATTAATCATTTCAATAAAAAAATGTAGGGTAAATTACAACCACTCCCGAGGTATGCTCAAATTACGAAAACCCCCCTCTTGTTTGAATAATTACAACCACCCCCCTCAACTCATCAAATTTAGTGGAATTTTCGAGATTATATGGAATATTATCATTTTTGTACCTGTTTTATCTTATTCGAACTCTACATTTTGAAACAAGATGATAGTAATATGTGTTTTTTGGCTTGTATATATCAGATTGTGGTGCATCAGAAACTGTATTTTTACACAAAACGAGTACAAACTAGAGCACATTTCACAGAATCTCGATGATTATGTTGAATTTGACACCATAAGGGTGGAGGTGTAAGAAAAAATCATAGTTCAGGGGTAGATGTAATTATCCAAACAAGAGGGATTTTTTCGTAAATTGACCATACCTCAGGGGCGTGTTTGTAATTTACCCAAAAATGTAATATATATATAAGGTGAGAAAAGTTTATAGGAGTCAAAAAAGGGAAGTATTGGTCATATCATATATATGTGTTCCCCATTCCAAAACTTTTAATCGGCTTTTGCTCATTTCAATATAAAGTATAAAGTGATTGTTGGATAAGCACTTTCAAGCTTATAATGAAAATGATGTGACGATTTTTTCACTTCCATCATTCATCAAAAGAAATTGGAACTAAAGAAATTGCTCAACTTTAAAAAATCAGACGCATCATTGTCACTAGAAAAAGATACTATATATATATATATATATATATATATATATATATATATATATATATATATATATATATATATATATATATATATATATATATATATATATATATATATATATATATATATATATATATATATATATATATGCACCGGTCGTCGGGCGGACCTAGGGTTTTTTGGTGGGGACTAAAATATTTGTGAAATAAGAGAAGTAAAAATATATTTTTTATGGGCTAAAATGTACAAAATTTAAATCTTAGAGGACCAAAGTCTATAAATTTAATAGATAAATACTAAAAAAAAAAATTAACATAAAATTGGTAAAAAGAATTTTTTTTGCAGGGGCGGAAGCCCCCCAAGGCTACACGTGAGTCCGCCCCTGCCCATCAGGGACGGTCTACGATTGGAGTAAGTGAACACGTAATAATTGATTCATGTTTAAATTAATTTGTTAAGAAATACTAGGTCGAGTTTGTCGCATATGATTAATATCGGGTTTACGTAAAACACGTGTACCCGATGAGTCACTGGTTTCATTAAATATTAGAACTAGACGAGATGAAAAGCTAAGTACATGAAATTAGAAATCTCATTTATCTAAATGGCCAAATAATCCTATTATAGTAATTCTATGTATTATTGAACAAATGAAGAGGGGTATTTCTGTCTTTTGACACCGAGAATTTTTGTGCAACAATTAACAAAATAGAAAAGGATGTATCAAAAGACCAAAAAACCAGACATTTGGAATAATGATGGCAAAAAAGCAATCATTAATCAGGTTTTCTGAGGTTTTTTCTGTTGTAAAATTTATGTGTACATGCTGACAATTCGGACAAGATCTTTGCAAGATATTTACAGCAGCTGACGATAATTATTTTTTACTAATTTTATTAGTTTTTATTATTTTTTACTGCATGCTTTCTATATAATTATTAGTATTTTTTTTTTTTTTCTGAAGGCTGAATTAAAAGTTGAAAAGCCATCATTTGGTTTGCTCATACTTTCATGAGTACAACAAACTTGGATAGTGTGATATGCAGAGATATGTAATCGATATTTTTTTTGGTAGGCAAGGCCAATTTTTTTTGTCAAGGGTAAATTACCGAACCATTGAGGTAAAGTTAAATTACGAAAAAATTCATAATCTCTTCTCAATTATAAATATTTTTACACGTTCATATTTAATGTGTCAAATTCAGTGAAATCTTCTAGATTATATGGAATATTCTTCAGTTTGTACCTCCATTCGAACTCCATATTTTGAAACCAAATGATCATGTGTTTCTTGCCTTGTAAACTTGTAAATATCATATTGTAGTGCATTATAAACTGCATTTTTGCACAAACTAGAGAATATTCCATGGAACGTAGAAGATTTTGTTGAATTTGACACCATAAGCGTAGACATATAAGAAGATTTATAGTTGAGGGAGGTGGTTGTAATTACTTAAACATGAGGGATTTTTTCATAATTTGACTTTACTTTAAAGGTGGCCATAACTCACCATTTTTTAAATGAATTTATAATTATGTGTTCTCGTATTTTTTTTTCAATTTAAGTAATACAGAACTTGAACTCGTTCAAGTTTCGTTATTGAAATTAACTAGGGGTAATTCGGTAAAAGAATGCAATATATAGCAAGGACCAAAAGGGCAATGTCTACGAGGCATGCGTCTTGGACCTCCAATTTTTAGTGGTCAACAAAAAAACCCAATAGTATTATTGATACGAATTTGTAAGCCCAACCCAATAAATTTACATCAATATAATCTAAATAAATCCAAATATACTATTTTATTTGTTTCTTTAATTAATCGAATTATTTAAGTTTTATATATGCCTATTTATATAATATTTAACAATTCAAAAGTGAATCCTCTGCACTAGAAGAATAGAGTGAAGAAAGATAAGCTTGCTGCTATACTTTGTTTCTTACACAAGCAAATTATAAAATTAATTATATGTTTATTCTATAATATTATTGTTCTTATAATAAAATAAAGTAAAATAAAATAAAATGATAGATGAAAAGTAAAACAAACGTATGCACGCGTGTGGTGTCACACTTAACCCAAAAATAATCTAAAGCTCTACATTTTTCGATTCAAAAGATGTTTATGGCAAATTACGGTCACCCCCTAAAGTCAAGGTCAAATCACGAGAAAAAATTTCTCTTGTTTGGGTAATAACATATTCACCTTTATAGTTTCAAATTTACTTATTGAATGAGGAGTTTTTTCGTATAAAATACATAATTCAGGGGTACTTGTAATTACACAAACATGAGAAGAGTTTTTCGTTATTTGATTTACCTCAGAATCGTGTCTCCAACGTGAGATCAACTTCTCTAAAAAAATTATTCCAGTATATTGCTTCTGCTTTAAGTGGTATCATGTCATAATGCTACTAATTAAATACCCACACACACACATTGACACACACACACACACACATATATATATATATATATATATATATATATATATATATATATATATATATATATTGAGTGGGAAAATAGTGGGCACAACATGCAACTTCATTTTCTAGCCATGCAAGCTCTATAGTTGTGAATATTATTATGGCAAATACTAACACCACACTGAGGGAGTAATAATATATATGCAGTATAGTGCTCGATTATTTTTCCTTCATGTAATTATTACCTATTTCTAGTACTAATTTTTATATTGCAATTTCCTTTTTTATTTCACAACACACGTGCCAAATAATGATTGAACATCCTCAAATATACAAGTGAATAATACTAGAATCATTCATCCACGGTATATCATAACAGCTCTTGAAGTAAGGTATATTTATAAAAAAATCTATCACTTTCAATAATTACATCCACCTCCTGCAATTTATATATTTCTTGCATTAACACTCTTTTGCAAGAGGTGGATGTAAGCAATTTATAAACTACAAGGTGCCGGATGTAATTTCTCAAGACGAATGGATTTTTTTGTACTTTACCTCTTGGAAATGGTTGTAATTTACCTATAATTATGTTCAGGTAGTTTCGACGCTCTTTTACTTCACCAATTATATTTGTTTTGAGAACACGTAAATATTTACTTGTACTTGATGAAATCGAGAACAATTTTTTTTGTGACCTAATAAATTCGACAAATTGTAATGGAGTTATATATTATTTAAAGAATAAATATATTTGGTGCAGATGTCATGGGCAAGGCACTCGTGTCTTCAAACCAAAACAAAACCACCCATTCTTTGAGATATGTTGGGTGGTGTATTGGACCCACACACAAAAAACACACACACGCACTACAATCTTATTTATAAATTTTTGGTCTTCACTTGGGGAAACGTAAAATCGGAGAATTAATTTAAGCCCCACTACTCTCAAATATCCCTTTTCTTTGTCCACTTCTATAATATATTTGATTTATATTGTAATTACCAAAAATAAAATCAATAAGGGTAAATTACGTCCAGTTCTATGAGGTAATGTCAAATTGTGAAAAAAATCCTCACGTTTGGATAATTACGACCACCCTCTCAACTATTAATCTTCTTATATATCTATCTTTATGGTGTCAAATTCAACATAATCTTTTAGATACCGTAGAATGTCCTCTAGTTTGTATTCGTTTTGTGTAAAATGCAGTTTTTGATGCACCACATTTTGTTTACGAGCCAAGAGACACATTTTATGTCAAAATATGAAGTTCGAATAGGATAAAACGAGTACAATGCAAATTGGAAATATTCCACATAGTTTAGAAAATTCTATTAAATTTGACATCGCAAAAATGGACGTATAAGAAAATTCATAATTGAGGGGCGATTATAATTAGCCAAACATCAGTTTTTTTTCCGTAATTTAACCATACCGCTGGGGTGTCTGTAATTTGCCCTAAAATAAAATAATAATAATCGTTAAACCATCCATCCATCTATATTGCGTCATCCATTGGAAAATGTTCATATATTTATTTATAAAAAAATCAAAACTACTAGCATGAAAACAAATAGAGCCCATGCCCTAAATTTAATATATTTTATTTAATTAATTATATTATATTATTTACGAGGGTAGTGATTAGGTACATTTATTGTTGCTGTGGAGTTTTGCACTCATGACATATGCCAAAAGTTCAAAGGGTACTTTTCTCCATTATTAAGGTTTTTGTGTCATCATTATTGTGCCACATTTAGCTCTTTAAATAACTCTCTTTTATTTATTTATTTATTTATTTTTAAATAAAATAAAATAAAATTGCTTCGAATTTCATATATTATCTTATTTTCTCGTGCCAAAATATCAATTAACAACAACATTTTTTTTATAACTATGTGAAAATAAGTACTATCGATCGCTCAAGATACTATTTTTCGTACCGATAGTTATAACTCATCAATTATGCATGTTAAAACAAAATTAGATTAATTAATTAAATAAATAATAATAAGTACTATCAAATGGGACAAAACGTAATTAAGAGTCCTCACGTGAGTGAGGATATAAATAACGTGGTCCACCTCAAAGAAACAATATGGAATTAAATAGATCAATGAACTCATGATTTCCTAAGTTTATTTATTTATTTATTTATTTATTTATTTTAATTTAAAATTCACTTATTAGTGTCCATACAAAATTATTGAACTGTCTAACTGAAAATGACTTGACATTAATCTGCAATTCCAGTTTAGTTATAGTAAGTAGTAAATGGATAAAAATGTTTCACTTTTTCACTCTAGGAAAGTTCATACATTATTACAGCATTTTCATAAAACAATATTTTTTTTATTTTTTTTTTACATAAATTACATATATAACTGGCCTTTGGTTCAACCATAATGCATGGTGAACTAGGGCTCAACGAGCCACCTCGACGAAAGCTCGAACTCGTACTTGAATTTTTCGAGCTTGAGCTCGAGCCCTAAATACTCGAAGAGCTCGAGCTCGTTAAAATGGTCAAACTCAGCTCGATCTCGCCTCGTTTACACTCCTATTTTGAACTGCATTCTACTTTAATTTCACCCAAACTCAACTCCAAATAATTTTGAAATGGGACCAAATTCATAATAAATCAAAAGGGGGAAAATGAAAAGATTTTCAAAAGTATATATAATGAGAAAAAAGAAAAAAAAAACAATGAGCAATCACAAGAGACCAAAATGCAATGAACACACACTTTTATTTTCCTTTCTTGATTGAAACCTAACTAAGAGGACCCCATTTATCCCAATTCAAAAACCCTAATTTATTTCTACATTTCTATAATTTAAAATTTAAACACTTTATTATATTGGATATTTATTTGTCCCAACAAACAATTATCATGCAATCAAGACTTGGTGAAGCTAGTGGAGTCACTTCTAAATAAACTTTACCAGTTATCAAGATTCAAGGGGCCAATGTTAATAAAAGTACTCAATTATTTGAAATCAATTTTAGTATATATCAAACTTAAAAGATTTATTATTTTTTAATTTTTATTTATTAATATAACAACGACGAAGAATCGAAGATGTACATTAAAGAAAATATAAAATGTGCATAGATTGCGACAACGCCATTCGATTTTTTTCAATTAGTGAGACAAAATTTGCGCATTATTATTACAACAAAAAATATAATTTAAAAATTAATTTTTTTAGAGCAAAAAATAAAAATAAAGGGGTAAAAAAAAGAAGTTATGTTTGCCTATTTAGGGTTGAATTTAGAGTAATAAAGGATGAAAATTTGAGTAAAATCCCCATTCAGCTTTTGGGCAGGCACAGGACACAGCACATTTATTACAATCCCCAATTAATTAATTAATCCCAAGCAAAAAAAAACTAATAATAATTAATTAATCACTGCATAAATCCAAATTGCAGATAAGCTAAAAAAAAGCCTCTATAAAAAAAACACACACAAACACACGCACATGTGGTGTGGCCCCATTTTCCACCTTTGAGCTTCAACCGACCGTTACAGCTTACCAAAGCTTGACTGCTTTAGTACACAAAATATTTTGGGACATTGCATAAGAGCAGCTGCCCTAGAGAGAGAATTCTAGAGAGAGAAAGCTTGTATATAAAAATACAATCTTTGAGGAGAGAGAGAGAGAGAGTGCATTGAAATCTCTGCAGTGGTGAGGACTACAAGTTCGAATTATTCTTCTTATGTGTTTTCATTGCTTTATTTATTTATTTTTTCTTTATTGAAATACACATCAAACCATGTGTGTGTGTGTATATATATACATGTATCTATTGCCGAGCTTTTAAAGATTGAATTTTTATCTGTTAAAAAAACAAAAAAGATTGATTTTTTAATGTTAATTGTGTGAAGCCCAATTTGTACAGACCCGAGGCTGCAAGAGAGGAAGCACAAAAGTGAGTTATATATGTGTGTATGTATATGTGTATGTATATTTGAGGATAGAAGTGTGAGGGGGATAAAAAGCAAAAAGGGGGAAAGATGGAGGGCCTTCACACAAAGTCTTTTACACGTGATAAAAGAACACATCAAAAGCAATTTGCATGCGTGTATTATATATATATAAAAGATTCATATCACCACACCAACTTCACCTTCTTCAATCCACACACACACACACACACAGACACACTAAAAAAACACACACTTTTCTCTCTCACCAAAGAACCCATCTTTTTAAGTTCTTGATTAAAGCCCACCTCTTTATTTTTCAAAGGGTAGATTCAAAAGTGGATTTTAATCAAATCGGTGAGTTTTAAAGTTAGAATCTTTAAGCATAGTTTTTTTTTCATTATTAATATTTATTAGTGGAAGAAGCGTGGTTTTGGTGTTGGCGTTTTATCAATCTCCTTGTATTGAGGTGTCATTTTCTTTGCAGCAGTGAAATTTTGGGTTGAGATGTTGATTTACCAGTGAGTTCTTCAATGTTTATTCCTTTTAGTTCTATGTTTATTTAATTATTTTTTATTTTTATTTAATTTTGCTTTTGGTTGCTCTTTTGTTGCTTTCTAGGCAAAATTTTATTCTCTTTCTTGAGCAGTCATACTTCTGTCCTCACATTTATTTATGCTTTTGTTGGGGGATTTGGATTTTATTTCACTAACATAAAAAACATATATATGTATATGCATGTGTGTGTGTATATATATATATATTATATATATAAATATATATATAATTCTAAATACATGTACTAGTGTCTTTACTCTCTTGGATGTGTATCTATAGTCTTGGTTTTGGTTAGGGGACAAATTGGAAGATGGTTTTGTCTTGTGGGTATTTCTACTATTTGATTAGATTTGCATTTCTTCTTACAATTTTTTTCCTATGTTTTTTGTTGCACATGAGTTCTTGATAATACATTTTCTTTTGTCTCTACATAATTGTAGTCTTCTTCCCCTAAATCTGCACATTTCAAAAAATCTCCAACCCCCAAAACCCTAAAATCTTCTCTTTTGTCAAAAAGATTGCATCTTTCATAAAAGGGCTTCCTTTTTTTTTTTGTTTTTTGTTTTTTTTTTTTTTTGGGGGGTCTGAATTTTTTAATGTTTTTATTTTTCACCATCTTCATTTATGGCTGCAATGAGTGGAAGTCAAAGAAATTTAATTTTAATTTTTTTTTAATTTTATTGCAGTTGCATTGATCTGTGGAGGGCTGTAAACCAAGAAATCAAGAACTAGAAATCAACAAATTCTTGATTTTAATTTATTTTCAACAAAAAAAAAAATCCCATTTTTGCCCACATGATAATCATGCCAATGAGGCAGATGAAAGAAGCTTCCGACCACCAACACTGCGTTGTAATGAAACCCCAGTTACCACCGCCACCAAACACCGCCACCAAAAACCCTAAAACCGCTCAAACCGGCAAGGGGGCCGCGGCCCCCCCACCACCGTTATTACCACAAGAACCTCAAAACCAGTCGCCGTCACCCCCATCAAGAAACAGGGGAAGAAGAAGGGGGCGAGGGGGCCGAAAATCCGACCAAGGTGAAGTCTTTATGCGGCCAAGCTCACGCCCATGCACCGCAGCGGATAAACCCGGAACCAGAGAAACGGGTCGGGTCATGATCGACCCGGTTCCACCAAACGGGTCGGGTACAAGTTTCCCCTGTTCAAGCAAGTCTTTGACTTTCCCAACTAGGCCTGGTTTTGGGCAGCTTGGGACAAAATGTATTGTCAAGGCAAATCATTTCTTTGCTCAGTTGCCAGACAAAGACTTAAACCAATATGATGTAAGAATTTTTATTTATTTTTTATTTTTTAAATTTATTTAAAGAATTAATTTTTAGGGGCCCTTTTGTAAGCTGACATTCATTATGTGTTTGTGGATGTTTTTATTTTTCCTTCTTACATCTCTCGTGGGTCCTTTTTGCAGGTTTTATAATTGAGTGAAAAAATCTCTGTTTTTTTTTTTGTCCTAGCATTAATGAGAGACTTTATCCTTGTTGTTTGAATTTAAAAAAAAAATATTATTTATTTTTTTACTGCAGGTAACTATTACCCCCGAAGTCGCATCGAGGGCGGTAAATCGAGCTATAATAGCGGAACTCGTGAAAGTATACAAGGAATCCGATTTAGGGAAGAGATTACCTGCGTATGATGGGCGAAAGAGTCTTTACACCGCAGGGGAACTTCCTTTCGCTCGGAAGGAGTTTATTGTTAAGCTTGTAGACGAAGAAGACACTATCAACGGCCCTAAGTAAGTTATTGTATACCTCGTACGACACTCGTGAATTTGGGTTGATTTTAGGAAGATGTACGTTTTTAGACCAAAATACCCTTTTCCACTAGCAAGAGAGAGAAAAAATAGTTGAGGAAGAGGGAGTGGTGGAGAGGGTTCGTAAGGGTAGAATTGTAAATTATGTAACTAATGCAGTATTGGAATTCTAAAGTGGCAGATAATATAAAATAAAAAAAGATTCTTTAAAAGGACATGAGTAATTATAAATTTGTGATAAATGTGTAGTTCGAGAATTTGTTAATAAGGGAATAATTGGAAATTATGTAATTGATGTAGTATTGGAATTCTAAAGCGACAAATATTAAGGATCGAGTGGAGTAATTATGAATTTATGATAAATGTGTAGTTGGATATTTCGTTATTATAAAGTTTTTTTTTAACGTTTGTCTATAATTTCAGGAGAGTGAGGGAATACAAAGTAGCAATCAAATTTGTCGCACGTGCAAATTTACATCATTTGGAGCAATTTCTAGCCGGTAAACGAGCAGATGGTCCAAAGGAGGCACTACAAATTCTCGACATTGTATTGAGAGAGCTCTCCGTGAAAAGGTACGAGTAAATAATTTTTTTTTTCGGGATTCTTGATTTTTATTTTTTATCAATATAATGTTTGATTTTTGCATGTGTGCATGTATAGATTCTGTCCTGTCGGAAGATCGTTTTTTTCTCCGGATATAAGGAAACCGCAAAGACTAGGTGACGGTTTGGAGGCGTGGTGTGGATTCTATCAGAGCATACGGCCCACTCAGATGGGATTGTCACTTAACATAGGTAACACGCGTGCCGTTTTTACATTCGTGCCGCAAAAAAAAAAAATAATAATTCAACGTATTTACTAAATATCGTGTCTTTTCTTGAATTGTAGATATGGCTTCGGCTGCATTTATTGAGGCTCTTCCGGTTATCGAATTCGTCGCTCAATTATTGGGGAAAGATGTTTTGTCGAGGCCGTTATCCGATTCGGATCGCATTAAGGTCGGTATTTAGTTTGATTGTAATTGATTTATTTATTTTTTTGCCACCTTTCTTGTTTCTAAATATAAATTAAAAAAAAAATAATAATAATAAATTCAGGTTAAAAAAGCACTTAGAGGAGTAAAAGTTGAAGTGACTCATAGAAGAGATGTTCGAAGAAAATATCGAGTTTGCGGCATTACGACTCAGCCCACTCGTGAGCTAGTGTAAGCTTTATACCAACAATTCTTGAATTAATATAAATAATTAATTCTTGAAATTAGCAATTATTGAATTATATAAATAATTTTTCAGATTTCCGGTGGATGACGACTCGAACATGAAATCCGTGGTCGAGTATTTCCAAGAAATGTACGGTTTCACAATACAGCACACTCATCTGCCTTGCCTACAAGTAGGGAATCAGAAGAAGGCAAACTATTTACCCATGGAGGTCAGATGTTGTTGGTATTTTCATTTGTGGTCCGTAAAGTTTAGTTTTTTTTATACAATCACACCCCTGTATTTTAGGTCTAACGCTCTTCGTTTTTTTCAGGCTTGTAAAATTGTGGAGGGACAGAGATATACTAAAAGGTTGAGCGAAAAACAAATTACTTCTCTTCTAAAGGTCACTTGCCAACGACCAAGGGACCGTGAAAACGATATCTTACAGGCATGTGATAGTTAATATATATTTTTTTACGTATTTCAAGAATATATTTAACGATTAAGTGATGATTTTTTTAAATGTTGGTTTAGACTGTTCAACACAATGCTTATGAAGAAGATCCGTACGCAAATGAATTCGGAATCAAAATCAGCGAAAAAATGACATCTGTCGAGGCCCGAGTTCTCCCCGCTCCGTGGGTAAAAAAATCGGCAACTTTCTTTTTTCGTATTTCTAATAATTTATTAATATTAACAAAAATCGCTAATTTTCATTAGCCACACTTACATAACACAGTTGAAATATCATGACACGGGAAAAGAAAAAGATTGCTTGCCCCAAGTTGGCCAATGGAATATGATGAACAAGGTTTTTTTTTTTTTTTTTTTTTTAATAATTGATTTTTTTTTCTTTCTCAATTGTCGAAATAATATTTTATTTTATTTTATTTGCACAGAAAATGATAAACGGCATGAACGTGAACCGTTGGGCATGTATTAACTTCTCACGGAGCGTACAAGATAGCGTTGCTCGTGGATTTTGCAATGAGCTAGCTCAAATGTGTCAAGTATCGGGCATGGTATATAATTAGAATATTCTTCCTTTTATTCATTTTGTACTAAATATACGATGTAATTGTATAAACTAATCGTAATAGTCACATTTTTATTACAGGAATTTAATCCGGAACCCGTTATTCCAATCTACATAGCTCGGCCGGATCAAGTCGAAAAAGCTTTGAAGCATGTTTATCATGCATGCACCAATAAATTAAAAGGAAAAGAATTGGAGCTTTTATTAGCTATTTTGCCCGACAACAACGGCTCTCTATACGGTATATATATGCCGTAATAAAATTGGTTTATTGCATTTTGCACCCTTGTGTTTACTCTAATTGTCCAAAAACCCTTAGTGTTATAAATATTAGCAAAAGCGCCCCTATAATTCAATTTTATTAGCAAATTTCCCCCCAAAATGCACCATTTAGGGGTGTGTGTGCTAACAAAATGCATTATATGGGGTGCTCTACTAGTATCTATAACACGAGTTTTTTTAGCAATTTAGTAACGAAAATATTGAGATAATTTTTTTATAATTATTATTATTAATTTTTTTATATTGTGGTGGTGATAGGTGATTTGAAGCGAATATGTGAAACCGATCTTGGTATAATATCCCAATGTTGTCTCACGAAACACGTTTTCAAGATCAACAAGCAATATCTTGCTAATGTGTCCTTAAAAATAAATGTCAAGGTACGATAAAATTGTTCTGAATATTCATCATTTTTTTTAAAATTAATTACAAGAAATTCTTCGATAAACTTTAATATATTATTATTATCGAACACAGATGGGTGGAAGAAATACGGTTTTATTGGATGCAATAAGCTGTAGAATACCGCTAGTGAGTGATATACCTACGATTATATTCGGAGCTGATGTAACGCATCCCGAAAACGGAGAGGAGTCGAGTCCATCTATAGCTGCTGTATGATTATTAATTTCTCCCTTTACTCTTTTTTTTTTTTATTTAAAAAATTATATTTTACTATCCGTTTTTGCTAAAAAAAAATATTATTTCTTTTTAAATGTAGGTTGTAGCTTCTCAAGATTGGCCCGAGGTGACAAAGTACGCGGGGTTGGTTTGCGCGCAAGCGCATAGACAAGAATTGATACAAGATTTGTACAAGACTTGGCAAGATCCTGTTCGTGGGACCGTGAGTGGCGGCATGATCAGGTTCGATTTTTTTTTTTTTTTGGGTTTTTATATTATTAATTTTTTTGGATTTTTTTAAAATTATTTTTGGGATTTTTTTAATGTATTTTAAGTTAATGTTTTGCTGTCGTTTGCAGGGATCTTTTGGTTTCGTTTAGAAAAGCAACTGGACAAAAGCCACAGAGGATAATATTTTACAGGTCGATATAAATTTTTTTTATTCGCTATTTTTTAATTGTCGAAAACCGATAAATATTACGTGTAATAAATATTTTTTTTAATCTGACTGGTGAATAAATATAACAGGGATGGTGTGAGTGAAGGGCAATTTTACCAAGTGCTACTATTTGAGTTGGATGCTATTCGGAAGGTACGCACACCCCTATTTTTCTTTTATTATTATTTATTTTATTTTACTTTAATGTATTAAAACTCCCGTGACGATGTAATAATTATAATTTTACTATGTTAGTAATAAAATTTTTTTTTATGATAAATTAAATGAGCAGGCTTGCGCCTCGTTGGAGCCAAACTATCAACCACCGGTGACTTTCATCGTAGTTCAGAAACGGCATCACACAAGACTTTTTGCTAACAATCATAGGGATAAAAGCAGCACCGACAAGAGCGGAAACGTATTACCTGGTAATTTAATATATACTTAATTATTTATTTTTTAATTTTTTTTTTCTTGCATATGGTTATTAAATTGTAATTTTTTTTTTAAATTTCCTGTAGGCACGGTGGTCGATTCGAAAATCTGTCATCCTACAGAATTCGACTTTTATCTTTGTAGTCATGCTGGAATTCAGGTAAAATTTTTGTATGTATATATATATACCTATTTCTAAAATTCGTATAAGATTTTAATTCATATATAATACATTTCTTTTTAATTTTGTAGGGAACGAGTCGACCTGCTCACTACCATGTACTCTGGGACGAGAACAATTTCACTGCCGACGGAATTCAGTCACTGACGAACAATCTATGCTATACATACGCCAGGTGTACACGCTCCGTTTCAGTTGGTAAGTTGAGATAAAGTTCAATAATCAGACAATTTTATTATACTTTTTAGTGGAATCAAATTAACGTTATTCAATTGTTTATATCGACAATGTTTTGCAAATTGAAATGATGATTTTCATAATTTTATTACATGCAAAAAATTAGGTGATTATTCATTTATTTATTTGTTTATTTTGACACAGTTCCCCCAGCTTACTATGCACATTTGGCTGCATTCCGAGCGAGATTCTATTTGGAACCGGACTTGCCGGAAAGTGGCAGCGGCGGCGGTGGTGGCAAGGTGGGAAGAGTGGCGGGAGAAACGGGTGTGCGTCCTTTACCGGCTCTGAAAGAAAATGTAAAAAGAGTAATGTTTTATTGTTGAATAAAAAGGGCAAATTAGGGTTTTCTTAGCATGAGTAGAAGGGCCTTTGTTTTGTATATGTTTGATTATAAATGCAGCTTCCTATGGTAATTTTGAACTTTAATTTAGATAAATTAAATGATGTAAAAAGTTGCCTAGCTTTCATTAGTTTAATTTTGAATCATATTATTTATAATTAACTAGGAATCAAATTATAGTTGCGAGAAAACTCGATAGAGAAAATCAGAAAATGCACGCAGAGATAACGTGGTTCGGATCAAAGAATAGTTTATTTTTTGAATTTTTTTGATATTTAAAAAATAATACCTGATACTTTAGAAGAGCTTATAAGTTCTTAAACATTATATAAGTTGTTTGTAACAGTTTATAAGTTTAGTCAAACGCCGCTTACAATTTTGGGATTTTTTCGACCCTGCACCCGGTGATAAATACCGAGTGGGTCTTCTGTTGTCACATGTTCTTTTTTGTATTTTATAATATATTCTCTCACTAGGGTTAACTTGTAGGAAGTTTTAAAAAAATACAAAAAATGAGACGTGCCAGTAGAAGATCCACCCGATATTTATCACTGAGTGTAGGGTCGAAGGAGCCCAATTTTGGCTTTCGGCATATAAGGCAATCGGAATAAGAAATTATTTTAGGCTGAAAGATGGATATTATTACACTTGTGAAAAAGCCCATCTTTAAATGGACTTGTACTAGCAAGTAGCAACTCTTATTCCTCACAATTTGCACACGAAAATCATTAGCCCATGAATTGTAAAATAAATTTCCTTTGCTTTTAATGCGGTTATTTTAGATTAAATGAAATAATTTGGGAAAATTACAGTTTTCAGTCCTCAAGTTTGCATTGATTTCACATTCGGTCCTCTATGTTTACAAAAAAACACATTTAGTTCCTTATGTTTCAGCAATTTAACAATTTCGGTCATTTTTGTCATTTTACCGTTACTCTGTCAGTTAAAGGAGTGATGGAAAAATTCTTGATTCCGTCAGTACTAACGGAAAATTGACGGAAATGGCTAAAAGTATTGATTTTTTTAAATATGAAGGACCAAATGTGTTTTTTGTGAACATGGAAGACCAGATGTGAAATTAGTGCAAACTTGAGGGGCCTAAACTATATTTTTCCCGAAACAATTCTCTTCAATTTGACGGGTAATATAATTTACTTGAAAGTATATGTTTCTAGTATTAAGTTATGGAAAAATGTATTTTTTGAAAATTTCACACTGACGAATGATATGATTGCTGAGGCGTTCATTTGGTAAAACTGTATTAAATTATATTGAAATTTCGGTACTTCAAAAAATTGTATAGTTTATTGAACCGAACAATTCGGTTCGGTATGATTTTTTACCGAATTTATTCGATTTTTTTGGTTTTTATGGTATTTTCTTATTTCAATAAAGGTAATTTTTTTAAACTAATAAATTCTTGAAATCGAAATTCAAATTTAAATAATCGGCCTTAAAAATAAAATGTGATTATCAACAGAGGCAAATTTGTGAATAATGCAAAAATTTATCTATTTTATAATTTGTTATGATCGTAAAGGATTTAAAATAAAAGAAAAAAAAATAATAAAGATTTTGGTATTCAGTATGCTACGGTTTACCGGGCATCAATACCGTGTCCGTATATCATAACGAATACCGAATTCAAACTTTTTTACTGAATACCAAACCGAATTTTTGATTAGGTATTTGGCATATAATTCGGTACAGTTCGGTCCGTTTACCTCCGGAGTGAAATTGAAGTAAATGTTTATTAGAAAATTGAGAAAAATAAAATAAAAATAAAATAAAAGAAAGAACAAAAGTATAGGTGGATGTCACTTCAGGGTATCAATCAATTCCTTAAATGCAAAAATAATAAAATCAATAGGAGATTGAGTCGACAAACAAGAATCCAAAAATGGTTGGAGAATCATTTGACATTATTTCATATAACTTGCTCACTTCTTGTTGCAAAAGATATCATTTTTCTTGCCCTAAATTGAAGCTTTTCTAACAGAAACATGGCCCAGATTCAGTACTATTCATACACACACATACACACACATATATATATATATATACACACACTCATATATATTCGTATAATTGTATAATTGTATGTTGTTTGTACTTAAAAAAATTAGGGTAAATTACAAAAACCCCCTGAACTTAGGCTAAATAACGAAAAACACCCCATCTATTTGTAATTACCAAAAACCCCTTGAATTTTGTTTTCTTCTTACACCGACTCCTCAGTCACAGATGGGGTTTTTTTTTATTTAGTCTAAGTTCAGGTTTTTTTTTTAATTTACCCAAAAAATTATAAAAACTTTACAATTTATACACACACACACACATATATATATATATATATATATATATATATATATATATATATATATATATATGGTGGGGGTGTTATGTCAGGGTTATGACAGTGGCTGTAGCCTTTCTACTACAAATGAAGCCAAAACAAAAAAACAGATGAAGATGCTTATTAGGTCGTTACTAATTAACACATAAAGATATATGAGACAAATTATATATATATATATATATATATATATATATATATATATATATATATTTTATTTATTTATTTTTAAATATTTTTTGGGAGTGACAAAAAGATAATTACAATATTGTAAGAAGTAGTCAGATTTTGGTGAAGATGAATAGGCTGTTTCAATGTACATATTCAGACAAAGGGTCTGGTAAATAGCCAAAATCCTAGTATGGAAGAAAAAGGCTGTAGGTATATATATACACTGACCTCTGTACAGAATTCATCAGTGCAACAGATGAAATATAGCTACTACTATTAATTACATTTTTATAATTACTACTACATTCGAATAATCCATGTCAAACATAAAGTCAATATATATATATATATATATATATATATATATATATATATATATATATATATATATATATATATATATATATATATATATATTTTGGAATTAACAAGAATTAATCCAATTTGAACTTATTTTTCTTCAGTTTTTTTTCTTTCATTTAATTTCTATTACTATTGTTATTATCCTAGAAAAAAAATTGCACTAGCAAATAATACATGGACGATTCGATTGTAATGAGTCGATTTATTCCGATGAGTAATTAGCTAAACAAATCTTCAGTAGCAGCAGCAGCAGCACCGAAAACAAGATTCGTATTTTGCGAAGCATTAAATTAAACCGGTCTCCGTAAATTAAATTTTAATTTCCAATTCGAACGATTCGCGTCTCAAATCATAGTGATTTTTTTTAAAACTGTTCATCAGATTGTCATAAAATAATATAGAACATGTGTATTCATGTTAGTAAATTAAAGAACACATAATTTAATTTACCAATTTATGGAGAATCTAAGCATTAAAAAAGAAAAAAAGAAAAAAAAAAAGGAAAATCCCAATACATCAGACTTTATGCTCTTACACAGAAATGGAGTAAAACCATAATCTTGAAACCACACATCTGCACATGAAAAAATGAAATTCAGACAAAATTACTAAAGCACATAAATAAATAAATAAACCAAGAATCCCAATTCACACGTGCGCTTTTTATCCCAAGAGGAGAAACCCTAGCTAGAGCAAAGTTTAATTAACGGATGAATCAGAAAAATAGGGTTCTTGAAAAAAAAATAAAAAGAAATTAGGGTTTCTTCGTGCAAACAGCATCGGGTGAAGCTCCCACATGATCCAATCTTTCCTTAAACAATTGTAGGAAAATTTAGATCATGCTGGCAGCTTCAACAAATACTGTAGCATGTTGAATCTTACCACCACACACACCAAAAAAATAAAAAAAATAAAAAAAATTAATTCTTTTTTCAAGAATTCCAAAAGGGTTTGTTTTCTTTCTTTCTTTTTTTGCTGTAGTGAAGGAGAGTGGGAATATATGTGGTATAAATAGAGGTGTAGAAGAAGAAGAGAAGAAGATGAAATTAAATGGGAATTAAAATGTATTTTAGTGGATAAAAAGATAAGAGAATAGGTGAAGGAAAAGCTATGGAAAGCCATATAGTAATAACAACAAAAAATATTAAATGGTCCCCCTGTTTATATTATATATATATGCAAATTAAATTGAATATTGTCACGCCACCGCCTCCACCATGCAGATTTTAATTTACACCTAATTACGGTATACTGTTTGTGGGTTATTGCACGAGAGTCGAGTTTATCCAATATCGAGAAAAATAAAATTTAGAGAGGTGTATAAGTGAGAAAGTTTCTATATTTTTGTTGGAGAGTTATTTAACTTTAGGGTTGGAATTAGTTATGTGTGATTTTGTTTTCATTTTGATATAATCTCGAGATATATTTGAGTTTAATCATTTTGATGTATGTTTACCTTATTGATACAATTCTTTTTTTAAATGAAAGAACCTGCAGACAATAATATATATGCACGGTATATTGTATTGAATTAAGGGTACATTTATAGAGCCATCTTCACGAAAAATGAATTAAATTATTGTCGGTATATGCAACAAATAATTGTGTGATGCGCATACACGTACGTAATACACGTAACAAATTATGCGGCGTCAATTAAATAGAAAAACTCGAATATTTTGGATCCAAGGAGGTCCGTCGGATCGAGCGTTGCGTGGATTATTTACGAGCGTTGATTGTGTGTGTGTGTGTGTGAGTGAGTGGCATAAGTGAGAAGGCATCTTACAAGAGGGGGGGGGGCAAGACAAATGTATGTAGGAAACTAGTAGCAAGAGGGGACCATAGTTTTACATGGCTTAATTTGTTTGTTGGTGATGAATTGCAATATTCACATGGAAGAGGAAATTTTGAAAGAGCAATTTCATCAAACCCTACAATATTATATATGTGTGAGATTTCCCCATTTTGTTAGGATCGAGTACTAGCAGCAACAGTGCGAAAATTTCAACTCCAACGAGAATTGGTTTATTACGAGCACCAAGCCCAGATCTGCTACTCTAACGGACCGTTTCTAAATCAAAACTTGTTGGGTTATTTGATTTCGCCTTTTGATGCAAGAATTATTTTTCAATATATCTATTTGTTTTAAATATGATGAATATTAATAGTGATGTGCAATTAAGTGATTTCCTATTTGGCGTCTTTTCTTATTGCAGTTCCATTTTCATTTCCTTTCAGAATTGCCATTTTTTTTAATTTGGTTAGTTCAATAAATAAATCTGATTAATTATTGGATCCAGCTGGGTAGTCTTAATTCAAGGTATGGTAGTTATGCATTTTATGATCTGATGCAGACCGATCAAGAAAATGACTAGTGATTGTGAATCTTTTCATTAATTAGTATATTGATTTTCTTTTCTTTTTTTTTTTTTTTTTTTTTTAATGTGTATTGATTCTAGAAAAGATATAATTTATGTAGCACGGAAACTTCAACTTCTTAAAGATTGCGAATCGAACACATTTTGTGTCCGACGTTCGATGACACTTGTCAAACATCTTACGGACCATTTTGCAACTTTAAAAAAGTTTGAAACATGTATGAATAACGAATTTCCAAATATTTTTTGTTGCTTTCATAATTATTTTTTGTTTCTTTCATAATTATTTCACACTTAAATAACATGTTTATAAATATACTCCCATACTTTTAATTTAACGTTTCCGTAAATTCCCATATTCCTATTTTTTGGGCATGCCGCTTCCATGTGCCTGTTTTCCCGTTTACCCGTATCAGTCATCACCGTAACGTCATTTCCGTGTTCGTGCTACATAGTATGTAATAGCATCAAATTACTCTTCCAACTGATTATTTATTAATTAATTACTTTCGGCACTTGTGAATTCAGAAGAAATAAGGGAAATAGTGAAAAAAATATAATTAACTCAATATTTGTATTCTAAAGTTATATACAACATTAAGAAAATTAAAATTTAATATTTACAAATTTTCTTAATTCCCATTTTTTTTTTGGAACATATTCCATTGGGTATGATAATTGACAAAATCTTGAAGTACTCACTTTAATCCGTTATTAATTAGAGAGATTTCACGAGATTTGATGTTTCAATTTTAATTAATATATAACCATGGGACGTGGGTTTGACACGTCTTAATCCTTGAGTTCACATATTTAACTTGATTGGATATTTCGCTAAATTAACAGAAATTAATTGATCCCATTACATTAATTTATAGATGTTTAACTATATATGCAAATAAACTCGAGAATGTTTATACAATAAATTGTACTCAAAAGATTTCTTTGATGATTATATTTGATGCATTTAAAATTTATTTGCAATATTGATTTGAAATTTATTTATATAGTATTAAAGGACGACTGAAATTATGCTTTTGCAATATTGAAGATACTATATAATAAAATAAATTAATAACATATAATAATTAAGAAAAAGTGAGAATAAAACACTCTGTCACGCCGCCGTTGCCATGCTTACAACACTATTATACACAAACATAAATTTTTGAGGGCTCAAATTCACACTGGAAAAAGATGATTAATAATTTAATAAAGTGAAGGGCTTTACTTCGCTTTCTTCCTAACCATTTGGCTTTTCGGCTAACTTTACTTTACACTACTTAGGTTAGTGTTTGTAAGATCTTTTGAAAAAAGCAGAAGCTGGTGATTATTAGTTAAATTAGTGATAATTGTTTATAATTTTTAGAAGTTGGAGGTATTTGTAAATTTCATAAAAAATCAACTTATTTAAGAGAAGTTGATCAAACGGTGTTTTTTGTGTTTGAACTTATAACAACTTATTATAAGAGAAGTAGAAGCAAATGCTCACATTGCTAACACTTTTAAAGTGATTCTGAACAAAAAAATCTCGAAATCACTTTTAGGAAGCTTTTGCAAACACCACCTTAACATAAGTTTTCTCTAATTGTTGCCACGTCTGATATTTGATACTCTGTTTGGGTTTGTTTTTACGCTATACTCGGTGAATTTTTACCGTTGATCTACACACACCAATGTGGGTGTGTGTGTTTGCGTGCTTTTAAATGGTAAAAATCTACCAGGTGTTGTATTTCACCCAAAATAGCATAGTATAAACCAATTTGTTTGATACTTATGGTTGAAGTAAATGAATATGGGTAAATCCCAATTATATATTTTAGCTCAATGGACCATAAAAAAAAAAATGAAAGGGCAAGTTGCAGTTAATGGATAGTGGGCATGCGGTGGGGTGGTGGTGGTGGTGGGGTGGTGGCGTGGGCGGCGCTGTTGGCTGGCACTGCTCAAGCGACAGCCTATTTTAAAACAGCTTTAATTTCTGGAAAATTAAAGGAAGCAAATAAGTTTAACTACATTAATTTCTTGATAATTAGTATACAGTGTGCCGCAAAAAGTAATAATGCAATCACAACTACTCTAATTAGCTAGCAATAATACGGGGAAAATATACTTTTTCATCCCTCAAATTTGTACATATTTCATATTTGGTCCTCAATGTTTACAAGCATCACATTTGATCCCTCATGTTTCAATAATTCAACATATCTAGTACTTTCCGTTAATTTTTCGTTTGGACTAACGAAATCAAGCATGTGCATGCCTTAACGGACGAACTGACAGTAAATTAACGTGAAAGACCAAATGTGTTTTTTTGTGAACGTTGGGAACTAAATGTGAAATTCATACAAATTTGGGGGGTGAGACCTGTAATTTTTCCCAATAATATTTATAAAATTTCAATTTTGACAAACCCCAACTTAAATCTATTTCTTATGAGATTTAAACCAATACATCCCGATATTTTACTATTTTTTCGATTGAAATTAAATTATATATATCATAGTCAACTAACCATCTAGTTTATGTTATTCAAAATCACTCCATATGACTATATATTTTCATTTTGACTAATAACAAAATATTTTTATGTCAAAAAATCTTGAATATCATTTAAATTTAGGGTAAAATTATAATCACCTCCATGAAGTAAGGTTAAATTGCAAAAAAATCTCATGTTTGGGTAATTACAACTATCCCTAACTATGAATCTTCTTACACGTCCACCATGATGGTGTCAAATTCAACATAATGTTCTAGATTCCATGGAATGTTCTCGAGTTTATACTCGTTTTGTGCAAAATGCAGGTTCTGATGCATCACAATCTGTTATGTACAATCTTGCTTCAAAATGTGGAGCTCGAATGGGATAAAACGGGTACAAACTTGAGAATATTCCATATAATCTATAAGATTCCACTAATTTGACACCACAATGATAGACGTGTAAGAAGATTCATAGTTGAGGGTGGTGGTTGTAATCATCCAAACATGAGGAGTTTCTTCGTAATTTGACATTACCTCAGGGGCAACCGTAAATTTACCCTTAAAATTTATTCTCGTTGAAGTTCTTGATCTAGAACCCGAGCATATATACATACAATTTAATAACTTATGGTTTGCAGACTATTAAACGAGACCAAAATTTATCAAGTAAAGTAAACAATTGTATGATTTTTCAGTAGTCAAATCTACACTTATAAACAGTTAAACCCAAGAAGCTGCTGCATATATACAGTATGTTGAAGTGTGTGTATGAGTGTATCTATATTATAGTCACAAAAAACACACACATACACACAAATACACACACACAACAAACCCTAAAATCCTACACACGCTGTAGTCCTTGTCTGTGTGTGAGAGAGGGTGACAGAAGAGAGTATAGACTGGTAGTATGTAGACTATATATCCCTAGCTGTTCATTCTAGGGTGGTCCCCCCTATATATACCCTATCACACAGTGCACACATTTCTCTGCGTTTATTACCTAACTAGATATCATCAATCTGAAGGGGCAGTATATATATATATATATATATATATATATATATATATATATATATATATATATATATATATATAATTTAATTATATATCTACAGTCTGTATCTAATGACAGAATATTTAGCTGCATGCAGCTGCTGCCCATTCATTATCCTGTATCTTTTTTGATTTGTTAATTGTTGTTTATAAGAAAAAAAGTTACCACATTTGTTGTAACAATTCATTTCTTGATGTCAGTATATATGTTAAAATTAGTGACATGGTCTACTATATTATAACATTAATTGCAACAAAAATAATTGTTGGTTATGCACTTATGCTCACTGTAAAATTTATTATATGTATGTATTATTATTATATTCGGCCACTAATTTATATATATTTATTAGTATCTTTTAATATTTAGGTTTAGGGTCTTGAAAGTAGTTTAAACAGTGTTGTATGGTAGGTCATCTTTAAAGGTGAAGGCTAGGGGCCTAGGGCACATATATATATGTATGTATATATATATATATATATATATATATATATATATATATCCTGCAAAAATATGATTTAATATAAGTCCTTGTTTTGTGGGGCTTGTAGCTTGGGCCCTGGATTCTTTTAAAAGGCCTTACAAGTTTTCAGTTATTACAAGATCGACCCAAGTTTGGTGCAATTCTTCAACTTAGCCCATTAAATACTTCCATGTCCATTCTGAAATGTTATCGATACTAATATTGATTATGATTTTTTTTTTTTTTTTTTTTTTTTGAGTAAAAATATTGATTATGATTTTAATACACACACTTTTTGCATACACGCATATACGTACACTTCAACATCCCTTTGACACACACGCAAAGAAAAGAGAGAGAGAGAGATGTCGTGTCGACCGCGGTGGAATGAGCACTGCAGACGAGGCGGCGATAATGGAGGTAAGAGTATGAGAAGTGGCGATGAGTTGGGATTAAACGATCTGGGAATTGAATTGAGAAATCAGATTTAATTTTTAATTTTGAACTTTTTAACTTTGATTGATTTGTTTTGAGATTTAATCGGCTTGATTATGTCTACTTCATTCTTTATTGGATTTTCAATAGATCCAAAGTAAATCCAAGATGAATCCATTTTTTAAAAATTGTCAACTCGATCTGTCTGGTTTATTTCTTCTCACTAGACTTAATCCAAATTCACCGGATTCATGTGGATCGAAATGAATTTGATCGAACACATAGAACCGAATTCAAATAACCAGCCATAAAGATAAGTATCATCATATTTTTATTAGCAAAAAATCCCTCAACAATTGTATGTTAAAAATAAATCAATAATTATTTTTCATATTTTTAAATAAACTCCAACTATACCACTTTAATTAGTATTTAGTTAGTTGGATGGTTAAAATATTATTTGAAATAAAAATTATAAAGGACATTGTTTTTCCCTTCTCACCTGGATCTATTGATGTAAATGTATTAATCTACCACAATCCTCGTTTTGTTGCTATTAGTATCAATCGGTAAATAGTAATAAGTAATAGCATATCTACCTGAGGTAATAGTAAAAAAAGAAAAAAGAAGTTATGAAATTACATTTATATCCTTCAAATGAACAAAAAAACGTGAACGGATACACCCATCAATTTAGCGTTCTGTAGCACTGGATCGGAACCCAAAACTTAAAATCTAAATTAAGAAGCGCCTGGATTCCGCAATATATAAATCTCCATCGTTCAGAATTCGAAAATCAGACTCTCATCTGTTCGTTTTAGCGCCCTCTCATTCCACGTGAAGAACAAAAATCCTCTCTCTCTAAAAATCCTCTCTCTGAAACAAAAATGCTTGCGTTCAAGTACGATCAATTTCTCAGTTTTCATTTGACGCTCGATTATCGAATCGTTGGATCTTATTAACGTTGGTGATTTTAGCTGATATTTTTCGTTTTTTTTTTTTTTTTTGTTGAATTATGATCGGAAGAGCTGAAGAGCAGAGCCAGTTACAGCTGGTCGAGAGGGAAGAAGTCGAAGATGAAGAGGACTTGTTCGAAGCAATTGATAAACGTAATCTCTCAAATTTTAGCTCATTTAAATCTCCTAAAAGCATGATGCCTCTGTTTTGTGTGCATTTGATTTTGATTTGTATGGCAGATCTGAAAATTCTGTTTAATTTAACTCAGATTTCCATGCGATCGCTCATGCTCATTTACATGCTTCCTGCGTTTTTGTTTGATACCCGATGAATTTTGTTTAGTTTCAGAAATCGTTTCACGATTATTTACTGTTATTATGATATTTACTTGCTAACGGAAGTTTTAAATACGATGAAGAATGTGAATGTATTCTGGTATATATGTTTAGATCTACTCGCTCAGATTGATAAATTTTGCATGTTTGGTATGTAAAGTGTAATTCCTGCTCACCAGTTTCCGTTCATGATTGTTATGTTTTTCAGCGTGGTAGTATTGATTTCTGTTTGGGCGGAAAGTTTCGCTAGATTTGGGTTCTGATAGTCATGCGTTAACCTGTTTATGTTTCATGATCGGCGTAATTTTTTTTATTTTTTTTAACAAATTACAATCGAAAAAAATGTTATTAGTTTCCAGAATTAAATAATTTCTTCACACTATCTGTGTAATCTTCATGAAATAAATTTGATTTAATTTTGGACGTATGGTAAATGGAATGCTTCTCTAAGTTGATGTATGGATGTCTCTGTTTGATAAATTTAATTTGTTCCTTATGTTTCATTTTCTATGGTATGTTAAGAAAATTGATGTTCACCTGGAACTGGAAGTTGAATGTAATTCTTCAATACGTTTTTCGGTTAATTTCCTGATGGAAACTGATTTTTCTGATAATTTTGGTTGGACAATATCATGACTCTGTTCTGATAGATTTTCTATGTCGTTTTTGCAGTGACAGCTCATGGAATCAATGCTGGAGATGTGAAGAAGCTGCAGGATGCTGGCATCTACACGTGCAATGGCTTAATGATGCACACTAAGAAGGTGAACACCGAATTACTACACCTCACTGTCTTGTGTGTATTTCAATTTACGAATGATCTGGAAACCTAATTTTTCTATAAATTGGCCAGAGTTTGACTGGAATCAAAGGATTGTCTGAGGCAAAAGTTGATAAGATCTGTGAAGCCGTAGAGAAGATAGTGGTTAGTGATTCCATTTGATATTTAGTTACTGTTAGTTGTACAAACCTGTGGTGTTGTACTGAGTTACTGATGCTATTTGTTTTTTGTCTTTCGAAAATTTGACAGAACTTTGGTTATATCACTGGAAGTGATGCTCTGCTGAAAGTGAGATTTCTAGTTCCTTTGAGCTGCTTAGTATAATGATTTACGAGAATTGTTGAGTCTTCTAGATTATTAGAGGCTTATATTAAACTATTGTTTGGCTATACAGAGAAAACAAGTAGTTCGCATCACAACCGGAAGCCAAGCTCTGGATGAACTTTTAGGGGGTAATTATGAAATCACCTCTGTGTTTTTAATTCTATTTATCTTCATAGTATGCACGACATAACTCGTTTTTGGCCATGCTATAGGTGGCATAGAAACTTCGGCGATTACAGAAGCTTTTGGCGAATTCAGGTGACAACTACACTCTTTTTCCACTGACTTGACGAAAACCCTTGTGAAACTTAAAGCAAACTATTTGTTCGTGTTTTCGCTTCTGATGAACTTGTAGTATAATACTCGTAATCCACATTTGTCTCAGATCTGGAAAAACACAGCTGGCGCATACTCTTTGCGTTTCTACACAGGTAATAAAATTAGTAAAAACAATTTATGTCAAAGCTGTTATCTAACCGTTTAATGGGGATGCAACACACACATATGTTTATCCATCTGTCCTTTATGAAGACGGAAATTAAAATCTGAATGGCACATAATTCTTATGCTAATTTTGAACTGAAGTTTCCGTGCATTTGTTTATCTAATTTTTGTTTTCCAATTTTGCAGCTCCCAATTAATATGAAAGGAGGCAATGGAAAGGTTGCTTACATTGACACTGAGGGCACATTGTATCCTTTACTCATTTTTTGTTTATACCATTTAATTCAACATGTTGCATACCTTTGCTTTTATGGCATTAGATTAACAAAAAAAAAAGGTTTTGTTTCTTTGCTTGTTGTTGTTCCTTGAATCAATTTGCTTTCAGCCGACCAGATCGAATTATACCCATATGTGAAAGGTTTGGAATGGATGCAGGAGCTGTACTCGACAATGTAAAGCTTATTTTCCGATTCACTAATGCCCGTCTTTATCAATTGATTTCTGCTATCTAATTTATAATTCTATTTTTTTTTTTTGGGAAGATTATCTATGCTCGTGCTTACACGTATGAACATCAGTACAACCTGCTTCTGGGCTTAGCAGCGAAAATGGCTGAAGAGCCCTTCAGACTTCTGGTGAGCTAATTTAGTATTATCATTCTTAATGATGAATCCAGCTATAATAAGTAAGTAGTAACGAGGCATTATTATGTGTTGGAACTGTGTTTTTTTCAGATTGTTGATTCGGTGATAGCTCTCTTTCGAGTGGACTTCACGGGAAGAGGAGAACTTGCAGACCGCCAGGTCTGCCACATTATTTCATTAATTAATTTATATAAGCTTCAATCCTTAACTATTCGTAAATGTTGATCTCTCGGTTTTGCTGTTTACAGCAAAAGTTGGCTCAGATGCTCTCAAGATTGATCAAGATTGCTGAGGAATTCAATGTTGCTGTCTACATGACCAACCAGGGTATATAATGCTTAACTGCAATCAAGATTTTTCAACTTTGGTTTTTAGTTAATATATTTTCAACTGAACGAAACGAAATTAACTCAATAATTGCTGCTGATTAATTTTGTCGAAATTGATAATTGCAGTTATCGCTGATCCTGGAGGAGGTGTCTTTATTTCGGACCCGAAGAAGCCAGCTGGCGGCCATGTATTGGCTCATGCAGCTACCATAAGGCTAATGTTCAGGAAAGGCAAAGGCGAACAACGTGTCTGTAAGGTGTTTGATGCCCCAAATCTTCCCGAGGCTGAAGCAATATCCTTTTTTTTTTTTTTTTTATCTATTTAAACGGCACGATTTCTAATCTTTAAACTGACCAAATCACGATTTCCGGGCTCGTTTTTTTTTTTTCCTTAACAGAAACACATTTTCCAGATAACTCCAGGTGGAATTGCAGATGCAAAGGATTGAGAGTCTGACTACAAACTTCTATCTGCATTTACTGATGATGATGCAATTAATTACCTTAATCAATATGCTTAGCTGCTATTTCCAAATTTAAAGCTTTATTATGTTAAACAAAATATATATATAAGCTTGTTATCTGTGATAAATATGAGGTAGAACAGTGCATAACAAAGAGGGGGTAAATAGTAATATACATTACAAAACCAATATTCCATGCATTATTATTGCTTCAAAAGAAGTGTTATTGTTTACTCGAGACCATTAAAAATGGCGTCATCGGAATTTTTTTCGAGTACGGAGCAGAATTAGTAAGAAACGATGATTTACGTCTTCATACGGCTAAATCACAAATACTGCTGAAATTCGTAAACCTCAGCAAAAAACCATACAGAGACAAATAAACGAAAGGCGTAGTAGTTGTTGTTTCAGTAGTGCTTAGACCAATTTGCATCACTTCCGACTCTTGGCATTGCAGTTTTTCCTTTACGAGACTCTGAATCAACTTTGAAGGTCAAACCGCACACCTCTCCTTTGCTGTCGACTCTTGGCACAGCCTTCAACTCGTTGATCGGATGCTCGTAGCTTCGTAGACCTCCAGACGATGTGAAGAAGCATCCTACAACAAAAAATTAAAAAATAATCCTTGACTTGGACTAGCCACAAAATTATCTTTCTCCGCGATATGTAAAAACGAAGGCAAAGGAAGAAAGTGACTAAATTTTCTTGCTCAATCAACAAAAAGAGAGAGTTTAAATACATGCAATGCGCTATTCTTTCTACGCTGTTTCAGATGAATTTGATTGAGGTAGTAAAAGTTAAAAACAAGTCGAATAAAGCACAAAACTTATTTTGTTAGTACAATTTTGAGAAACTATTCGGCAAGTGAAACGTAAGATTGCATAATGCTAATCTTATCCTGCGAACCAAACGAGCCATAAATAGATAACTTGAGCATATATAAAAAAACTAAAACCACATGGAATTCAAAACTTCCAAATAAAAAAAATAGACGATATATACCTTTGGGAAATGGGGCAAAAGACTTGCCGCAACCTTGCTTCACAACTTCACCTTCATTCGAGAAAACGAGATGACCTTCAGCGTCAGTTCCCCAAAAGAAGGGTACACTCCCATCAGCATCCTGTACAAGCCCGATATCGATCCAAACTCAGTCTTTTACGACAAATACATTCATATTACGTAGTATAGAAACAAAAATAAAATTAAAAATTGGAAAACGATGGAATAATTGAAGAAACTCACAGAAGCAATGAATGTGGTTTTCGAACTAGTGTCGAAAAGAACAAAAGCAAATTTCCCTTGAATATCCCTCACGACTTGTTCGGCTGGATACGGACCTCTATCCCTCAAAGTCCTGTAAGCCTCGATCACAATAATCGCTTCGTTCGCGTTCTTGTTTAACCCGTATTGCTGCTTCAGATGCGCCACATTTTCGATGTGGCCTTCGAATAAGCAGAATATATCATCCACAACTGCAAATATCCTGATTAAAAAAAAAAAAAAAAAAAAGGATTAGGGAATTAGGATAGTTGATGACTGAGGGAAAATATCGATATTATCGCAGTTCCAACCCCCGCGTTATATCGAATTGCTAAAAAACTAACCCCATTGTTATTTTAGTTTTAAAACCCCCTATGATTTAACTTTTTTTAGCAATTACTAACTTGTTTATGGGGTTGTGTTGCTAAAAAAGTTTGAAATCATAGGGGTGTTTTGGTCAATAAATTAATATGAGGTAGTTTTTTTTTAGCAATTCGATATAATAAACCCGAGAAAGATCTAATGATGAATAAGCAGTAGAAACCAAAACCGAAACCGAAACCGAAACAGAATAGTGAGGGAACTTTTATTCTTAATAAAAATATAAGATCATTATTAAAACTCCATTAGAAACTAACTTATAGATCCGATCATGGTAAAAGCAAAATGCAAAACCCAGAATAGTACGACCACCAAAATGAAATGAAAATCAAGAGAGAGAGAGAGAGAGAGAGAGAGAGAGAGAGAGAGAGAGAGAGAGAAAGAGAACCTAGGAAGAAGAGGGTTCTGTTTGTCGGAAGAATAGGCGATGAAGCCGGAAGAAGCGAGGTTGATGACGACGGAGCCAGGGTGTACGGAAGAGAAATGGCTGTCCAAGAATCCATCTTTCAGCACAGATACTGAAGATTCTGCTTCCGGGCTCTGTGCTAATGCCTCCGGGCTTTTCGCCACCGATTTATGGAATACTGCCAACATTTTTTTTTTTGGTTCTTTCTTCTGCTTTGCTAAGAAAATTTGAAGTGAAAATGGTGATAGGATGATTTGACTTTCTTGAAGAAGTAGAAGAAGGAGAGAGTGGTGGGGCCCACAGCTATATCTATATATACAAATATCTGTGGGAGTGGGGTTAGAGTTTGATTTTGTTAGTTTTTTGTGACGAATATGCCCTTTTATTTGTGGAATATTTTTTGTAATGAAGGGGGTGACATTTTAATTATTATTTTTTGATTGATTTATTTATTATTTAATCGTGAGTCATGTGTAGTAGTATTATTATTTATGATTTTAATACACATGATTATGACTCACGAAGGGTACTTTTGTAATTTTACACTTCAGTTTGACAAAAGTGGTGGCGAGCTTATCCAGTAGAAAGTGATAACGTGGAAACAGCGAAAACTCACCTTAAAATGACTGGACCAAGTGGATAATATAATTATCGTTAATAATAGTTGTATAATCATCAATAATAAATGATAAAGAATATTTAATTAATTATTGAGTTGCATATTTGTGGGTCAAAGATTGGGAAGACCGAAGATGTGTCATTTTCATATATTTATAAACACGTCCAAAAACTTTTAGAAATTTAGATCTGAGCCACTAAAAGATTCCAAAACCACTTACATATTTCAAATTTAAAAAAAAATTGGTCCATCTGAATATCCAATATGTGCACAAATCTAAACGATTTTATGAATGCTATACCCAGTAAAATACATCAAGTATTCTTGAACCACTGATCTACATAATAACATACCAATATGTATGCGTATTTAGTATGCATTTATCTACGTAGATTTATTGTTCGAAATCATCCGGTGTGTTACACTAGATGTAGCATCTCATACAGGGCCGGTTCTGAGGAGAGGCGAAGTAGGCAGTCGCCTAGGGCCCCCGGGTATTTTCAAAAATTTAGGGCCCCCAAATTTGTTTATATCCTTTATATATGAACATTTATTGAAAAAATATATATTATGTATATATAATTATTGAGAACATTAATTCATAAATAGATATAAATTCACCGTTCTTACTTGAATCTATAATTGTTCTAATCAGGGGGCCCCTAATTATTAAATTTATAATGTATTAGTTACTTATTTTTATATATATTCACTTGTTTTAGTGCTACTTCATGCAAATTATCCTTAAAAAAAACCGGGGGCGCTGCCCCCGAACCCCCAAAAACTTGAACCCCACTATATCACAAATTTCTACTCTTGCCACCGACTATGTACCTTACAAAATCGAGTTAACATCGAGTTTATCACCTTTTTTTATAAAAATAAGTTTTATTGTATATTGTAGAAGGGCCCCATTTTTTAGTCGTCTTCAAATCTCGCCTAGGGCCCCCAAAACTGATCTCATACACACACTCATGTATACGTGTACTTAGTGAACAATTATTTATATAGATGTACGGTTCAAAACAAGCCGGTGTGTTACACCAGGTCCAAATCAACTACGAAGTTCTAGAAAGTGGGAGAAAATTTTAAGATAATATTATAGGTTAATGAATGATGATCTATAATTAATTAAGAAAATGTGTCTTTATAAATGTGCTTAGCTTCATTGTGAGCTTGAGCTGATCGAATTGGGCCTTCATGGGCCAACACTATATGGGCTTTGAACTTTAGTGGAATTCGATTATCATTTGGACCTATTATAATTATAAAGGCCCAAATGATAATAGAAGTCCACTAATGCCGTATCGCCGTTTCTGAGTCCGTGCTAGAGCCTTTTCGAGTAATGGTGATAATTTATGAAAATTCATCAGTTTCAGAATTTCTAAAAAAGTCTTGAGCAATATAGGGAAAATAAAAAAATCAGTTGGACATTAAAAAATAAAAAATTTAAGTTTGAGTAATTAATATTTAATAAACAAGATTAATATTATCCTCTAAAAAGGTTTGAAAAAGAAAGACTATCTGTCGGCAATTCATAATAAATCCCATGAGAAAACTAGGTTCAGTATTTCACATCTATATCTAGATTCCCTAAATAAATAATCAAAAGGACTGCAAAATAAATTACCATTTCCAGTATACAAAACCACACAATTCACTTTCCTCCTCACTCTTTTTACCTTTTTACCCTTCACATTAGAAGCATTTCTAGAGGAAAAATATTTTCCCGAGTGGTAATCAGACACGATTGTATGCCACCGATTTGCTGAACAAACGACGAATGTACGCAACCTGAAGTCCACTTACGAGTGCTAGCAGTATGTATTCTGCGACAGTGTAAAATATGACGCGCTTTCTTGTGCTCTCGTTGGCTGCACCAAGAACATACGTTAATATGGCATTATTACTAAGCAATTATTAATAACACTAAAAAAATCCGTTTCTGTTACTATACTTGGGCCTCGTTTGGTTGGTACGATAATTCATGATTATTCTACTAACTTCCCATGTCGGCCCGGAATTATGAAAAATTGAGCTCTTATATTGGCTTATTGGGAGATTATGACCTATCATATCTCTAATTATACAACTAACTTCGTAAAGGATTGAATAGTTTTATCATGGTTAGTCTTATTTTAGAAACCAAACAAGGCCTTGATGAGTTGCACTTTGCACTTATCTGTATAAGGTAGAACAAAAGGTTTAACCACATCGAATGCCCATAACTTTAGAGATTAACAAACTACAATCAGAGATTTCAATTTATCGGTATTATCTTGTTAATAGAACTGCTAACATAAGGATTAAATCATACTTTCAGCATTCGGGGTCATATATATATGATATAATAACTCGACCACAAAGTATTTAAAATCCAAATTCCAGTCCATAATTAGGATGTGAAAAGCCTACGGAGGCTTTCTAAAGTGAGGTAAAGTCATACATGTAATTAAGGAATACCGATTTTCTTGATTGAGATTAAAGATACCCTATATCTAGATTATCCTTATATGTCTATCAACACTATAATTAGAAAATATGTGGATAAAGGGTAAAAGGGGAAGGAAAAAAAAATCTTACTATGACGATGACGTGTATCGCGCGCTTTCAGGTAATTCTGCTCTGCCGTAACAGATTCGAGTGCCTCCCTCAGTTCAGCAATTTTGACATTAATGGGGTCCAAATGTTCTATAAATGCAAATGTACAAATGAAAAAAATAATCGCATCACAGTTAGAAATGACTTATTCAACATGATAAAATCAACGAGAAATGTAAATAAATTCGACATACCATCCTTTGCTAGGTCATGTTCGGTGGGAATATGGCCGACGTGTATATAGAAAGAGACTGTTTCTGGCGTGGAAAATGGATTATGGAAACAAAATTTGTACATTCCACTTTTAGGGGCCTTGAACTCAAATTTGTCACCAGCTGTTCCTTTCATATTGTGAACGGTATCACCCGCTGGAGATGTCACCTATATACATCAAGAACAGAAAATGACCAAGTATCAATATCAACACCCCCGTCAATTAATTTGAGGAATTAATCTAAATCTAAACAAACAAAGCCTTGCATCAACTTTCGTATTGATAAACGTTGTCTTCGCAATAAATGCATGCATACTATGCAGACGTAGCCCAAAATAATAAGCTCTTTCCTAGAACGTTCAAACAGATTGAAACAAAATAAGCAACTTCGGCTTCCAAAACCCCATGGATTATCTCCTTTTTTTTCCTTAATTATAGCCTCGTTTCTTAATTGTAGCCTCGTTTCAATCTGGCCAAGTGAAATGTATCTCGGACTAGGTGTTTCGAACACTAACGTTTGATAGTCGTACTCGTATACACTTACAATCTAAAAGACTGTACTGTTAAGCATATCTTCATAATGCAGGATAACTTCACTCAAACTAAGCATTGATCGAATCGTTTAATATTCAATAAATCACATAAGAGCAAATAAAAACCCAAAACACAAATCAACAACAATACAAAAACCCCAAAAATAAAATAAAGCAAATTTTAGCAAAAACTACCAATCACACCCATTTCCAATAACGAATGAACTAACTTATAAACAAGCAGCAATTAAAGACCTAATTAAACAAAAACCCCAATTTTCCGGGAAAAAAACACAAAAATTTACAATACCTAGATCTCCACATCACAAAATTGATTTCAATTTCACAGATCAATACTCATTCACACGAGAAAAAAAAAACCAACATATGTGTATGTATAAGGGGAAGGAAGAACTAATACAGTGAAGTCGATGCCTGGATGATCGGAGTTCCAGAAGATATCGTGATCGACGACGACGAAATTGCCGGAAACGGTGTCGCCTTCGTACAAAACGTAGTCGTATATGCACTCCTCGTCGTTGACCGTCACCGAAAGCGCCGGCACACGGCTCACGGTGCTCAAAATCAGGAGGCACAGAAGCGCGTACGCCGCCGCGCCGCACCGGATAATTCCTCCCCTCCCCCTCTCCATTGTGAACTGGATCTAACTATCTATTCGGAGCCCCGAAAGTGAAGTCGGTCGTCGTGTAGCAATATTATGTGAACTGGTTTTTGGTCTTTGATTTGTGTGTGTGTTTATCGACGTGGAGCAATATTATTGGATACCACCACGCAGCACGTTCGTTTGTAGTGGACGACTATTTACATTTCAATTTCCAAATTGATTTTCGGAGTTTTTTAATAAATAAAAAAAAAAACAAATAAAGATGATGAATTAATTTAAAAAAAATGAGATTACGAGTTAAGTTAGTGATATGTGTTTAGTTCTAAAAGGTGGTGTGTTTGTAAATTCTATTAAAAATCAATTTTAAACATTTTAATAATTTATAATTACCAACTTCTGCTTTTGAATAAACTTTTGCAGACATTATCTAAAAAAAATTATTTATTGTTTTTTTTCTTTAGCTTAAAGCATGTTATTTTAAGAGAATGCGAAAGTAAAGTTAATATTGCAGACATTTCAAAAGTGATTTTGAAAAAAAAAAAAAATAAATAAAAGCTTATTATTGTTTGCATAAGATTTTGAAAATTGATTAATAGCTTTCTAATATTTTGCTTATAAACATTTTTTCTTCTATACTCTATTGGTTAAAATTACTCAATAAAATGAAATATATTAATTGAACGAAAATAAATGGACACCCTTCCAATTAAATCCCCAAGCCCAGAGTACTAAATTATGGGCCGCAAAATGGGAAATCCGTTTGGGCCAAAAACTCACAAATTATATGTTGCATGTATACTTTTTACTTCGCAAGTCGGAACGGAATTTTTGAATTTCGCGAATTTCAATTCGATTTTTCTCGACTTTGGAATAATTATCTTTATCTCGATTTCCTATATTACAATTTCCAATTTTTTCCTTTTTCTGGGAATTGGAATTTTAATTTTAATTATATTTGGAAATTTCAATTTTCCGATCCAATTTTGTTATCCAACCAAAAATATTATCAGAAAGGCTTATTTCCAATCATCCGATCCATTCAACTTTCAGCTCCAATACAAGTAAACATGAATCATCGAAAAGTAATGCTAAATATTACCACCAGATATATAATAGTATACAGTTAAACCTCGATAGATTAATACAGCCGGGACCGACAAAATTCTATTAATTTAATGAAATATTAAATTATCGAGCTAATAATTTAGTACGTTTTTACTGAATACGAACTGTAAGAAATTATTATTTAAGCGAGGTTAATAATTTATCGATATTCTACTGTATATAGGTAACTAACGTAAAATTAAATGGTTATTCACACTTGGGTGGATTTCAACTACAAATCTACATATAATCACACACCCATGTATATGCGTGTTTTTAGTGTGTAGTTATTCAATCAAATTTAGCGATTAAATTTCACATAATGTAAATAATTAGTGGTAAAATGAATCATGGTGTATAGAAATCTAGAATGATCTAAAATTTTCAAGAGTATACTTACATTTGTGAGTCCATAAGCAACCACGTGAACACACAGTAGTTTCTTGGTTTTAACGGGCGAAAATCAATTTACGTGGCCGAACAAATATCCACCCCTTTTTTTTTTGTTTTTCCAATTTTGTCCTTTGCTCCAAAATTATGGGCAATTGGCCAACCCCATGCACTTTATATAAATACCCCATGATTTCCACCTTATCATCATGCACCAGCAACCTCCATTAAAAGCTAAGTTGAATACAGCTAGCTAGCTCTCCTGCAATCAATACTATCTCACCTAACTCTTACTTTCTCTCTCTACAAGTTTTATAAACACAGCTTCTTTATTTTTTTCTCTCTCACACACACTAAAACACAATGGCTGCTGCATCTTGCTGTGGAATGTCTGCAGTCTCTTATGGTAGCCCAGTTGCTACAAGGAAGGCTGCTTTGAGCCAGGGTTTTGGTCCTTCTAACCTTGCTTTGTTGCCCATGAAGAGGAACATGAAATTTAGTGTTAGAAGTATGGCTGAGGTGAGTCTTTTTTACAAGATTTGTTGATATATATATATATATATATATATATATATATATATATATATATATATATATATATATATATATATATATATATATATATATATATATATATATATATATATATATATATATATATATATAAATATATGTATTTATTTCAAGATCTGGGTTAATTGTTTCTTGATCTTGACAGGGAGATGAGATCAAGGAGGTTCCGACGGCGGCGCCGGCGGCGGCAGCCACTCCCAAGCTAACCCCACCACCACCACCAGCAAAGCCCAAGGTACTTTTATTATAGCTTAGTTTGTTACTTCTGATGGCTAATTTATAACATAGTTTTTATTATAATTTTGTCTTGGGGTGTTAATTCAATTTTTAATTTTATATCTATAATTTTCAAAGTGTGGGGCTAAATTATGAATTATAAAGTTTCTAAGGTGCAATAATGCAATTAACAAATAGTAATGAATATCTTTATATAACATAAGCATTAGAGAAACATTGTGTAAGTAGCTATAGCCGTATGCTGGCTCCTCCACTGCTCGTGCGCGTCGCAATTTTTAGAATTAGTTACTGAAAATTTGCTTTTTAATTTTTTTTTTCCTAGGTGAGCACGAATTTCTTCGACATATTTGCATTCAGCGGCCCGGCGCCGGAAAAAATCAACGGGCGCTTGGCGATGGTTGGATTCGTGGCGGCATTGGGTGCGGAATTAGCGAGCGGCCAGGATTTATTCGCGCAGGTTTCGGAGGGTGGATTCCCGTGGTTTCTCGGTACAAGCATCTTGCTAACGTTTGCATCTGTTATTCCGTTGTTTAAAGGCGTGACCGCGGAATCGAAATCGGAGGGGTTTTTCACGTCGGACGTCGAAACATGGAACGGGAGGTTCGCTATGTTGGGTTTGGTTGCATTGGCACTCACTGAGTTTGTTAAAGGTGGAGCTCTTGTGTAATTTATTATTCTAGGGTTTCTTCGATTTATTGGGACTTAGGTATTATGGTTCTTGATATTTTTGTATTTAGTTGGTGGGATTATGATCTTTTGATTGTAATTTTGTGACTGTTATTGAATTATACAAATATATATATATATGTGCAAATTGGAATGCATGAAAAATCTGGATTGTTGAAGGATGTTGGAATCTTGTTATTTATTTACACATATATGGCCATGAAATTGGATGGAACAGAATTGAAAAACTAAACTCAATTATGTTTAAAAAATAATTGAAATTTCATACTTGTACTAAAATTATGTTGAAAATTGGATTATTTGTAATTCATAATGTAAAATATTGTCTCAAATCAAAACTTTTCTGGAATACTACCCTTTCAATTTTGACTTGTAGTCAAATGGTCCAAAATTGCTCGATACTGCAGTACTGATAGTGACAATTAAGTAAAATTGAATCCCACTTGGTTATCGTGTTTAGGTAGCCCTTCCAAAAAAGTTTAATCTATGAAATTTTTCCTAGATATAGGCTAAATTACAAAAGTAGCCCTATCTATACGCAAGTATCAAAATCTTCTCCGTTTGTTTCCATCTTTCAACCTCTTATAGCGTGAAGATTTTACGGATCTTTTTTATTCTAAGGAATATTCTCCAAAAAATGCCGGTTCTATCCCTACACACGGAACATTTTTCTATGCTACTTTTCCCTCAGGTAACCTTTACACAAAATCTTTATTCTTCTTAGATAGCACATTCACAACTATCTGAAAGTCATTTTTGTCTCTGAAAAATAGCATAAAAAAATGTCACGTATGTAGAAGTAGAATTGGTATTTTTCGAGAAGAATTTTCTAATATAAGAAAGATTCCGTGGAAAAACCACATTGAAATGAGGTCGATGTAAGACGGAAAACAAACGTCCAGGAGATTTTTGTAATTATGGATAAGTTGGGGGTGTTTTTCATGATTTAGCTTAAGTTCAAGGGGATTTTCGTAATTTCAAAAAATGAAATCATCTATGTGAGAGTTCGTTAAACGTAAGATATTGTACGCATTACCAACAGACAGCACGTGCAACGCGCACTGAAAGCAACAGCACGTGCGATAAGGTCCAAAATTATGGTTCTGGACCAATTTTGATATTAAGTTCACATCTCCAAAATCATAGATTTGCAAAAATTTTAGGACACGTTACAGTGATGATATCCATAGGAAAAGACATACATCTATATACTCAAGGAATATAAACAAAAAATGAATTGAAAATTCCTTCCTATTACACGTGTGTGTATATATATGTATGTATATGTATATATAATATATGTACATTACACTTAGAATCTCATTATAAGGTTTACAAAAAAACTCCACTATACAGGAATCCCTACTTGAAGTCCGTTTTCTTTCAGCTCTCCGTTTACGGGCTTCTCCACATCGTGCTCGTATATTTCCTGTATTTCGATACAGATATAACAATCCATTAATATATCTCACTGCAAATTTTTTACACTTCTTTAGGGTGTCCTGAGTTATAGTCGATTACTCGATTTACTGAAAAAAGTTTGTTTTCATTTGTTTCGACTTTACAATGAAAGATTACCCTTTAAAGCGACAAGCCTACAAACAAGTTAATATTTATATATATTTATTAGGAAAAATGACTATTGGTGATTATTAGTATAATATATGCAAATGCAAGGCAAAAATATTATTAAATGGAAAACGATACTTACTTCTACGGGGACTGGGAATAAGTTAATGCTGCTCGGACTGAAAGTGAAACCACTGCATAAGACCGCATTACATAATCAAAACCCATAAAAGAAAATGTAAAATCTTCGGCGATTAAATAGTATCCAGTGATTAGGACATGTAAATTATGTTCAAGAGCAATACCCGTGCGATAATACCAACTGCCACACATACGGGATGAAGAATTCCTCAGGATGACTCTCTTGTTCGTACGTGAAACGTAACTGCGTAAACATCTTTTCCAAGAACAAAAAATTGGGTTAGATAATAATATTATTAAAGCATCTAAAGAAATATACAAACGTAAAGAAGCATTTACTTAATTTACCTTCATGCCCTCGCCTCTCCAAGATCGACAGTTGTTGATTATGACTTCAAGTAGTTTGTCCACCGACCATTCTCTATCTGCTTTCTGTGCATCAACCCGTTTATTAAAGAAATCCAATACCTGGTATAGAAGAAAGTTCCAAACTTGATATTGTTAGCATTTAGCAATTAAACTGCAAGTGAATTTACTTACGAACTGGGAAATATATTGTCTTCTGAGCACATACAGTATATATATTTTCCAACGGCTCGATAAAACGTGGATGATTTCTGAAAGGTAGAAAAATTTCCTGCCTGTGCATTATTGCATAAACAACCTGAAAGTTATATCCACAGTAAGCTAAGTTATGCAATATACCAACGAGAAAATGAAAAAACGAATTGAAAAATCAAATGCAACTTTAATACCTCGCGGTTTCGAGGCAATGCGTAAGTTAGGATTGCGTTTATTATCTCCAGCACAAGTCTCAGGAAGTCAGTATATATATGCAGTTCAGCTGACTGCACCATAATGAATAAGGGTCAATAATGTCTCTATTACAATCACATAAAACAAGATGGACTTCCGTTGCTAAATATATCAAGAAAATAAATTTGTTACCGGATCATCAGGAAGGCCGACTCCTCTTAAATCATCATTATATGATGTGTTCATCTTGTTGTTCTTAACCTCCGCTAATTTGTTATACCTAAAGATTGTGATATTTGAAATAACGAATCAGATTTGACTATGAATGTCTGGATTAATGATTATTGAACAAAAATAAGATGAGACATACTTGCGTGAAAGCATATCAAAAAGGCTAACCAACCGCTGCGCCGCATATGAACTCAGTCTGTGAACATGTGGTGCCATGTTTGCCAAAGTTGCGAGACAATTAGTGTGGAGGTAGATATCCTGTTGCCATAAGAACGTCGAAAACACCAAATAACCGAATAAATTGCTATGTTGCACTCAAGATTCCAAATACATTATTCATAAGCAATAAATAATGAATCTTAAAAAAAGATGATACATTAAGAATGCATTACGACTTACCCGTAGCTTAGAGAGATTGAATTTAACAGTCCTGATTAAAATTATCACCATGAGGGAACCAAGAGAAGTCTGATAAAGGAGGCGTTCTTGATACCATGGAACATTAGGAAGAATCTGTAAGAATAAATATTTGACTAAGAAGATTGAACCTTAAGACAAGATTCTTATACTATGGACGAATCAAAACTATCTTTACCAGTTCGTGGATGCTGGCATTGAAAGAGGAATCTTGACTTAGTATAAGAAAGATTACAAGAACCATGTATATATGATTGGACGTCCTGCTAGGGGCATTATATAGTGTCTCCAACATGGGCATCAACTGTTAATCATAAAAGCCATTATCACAACAAAATTTAAACCAAACGTAGAATGGATGCAAATGACCAGACAAACACTCGGAATAATTTTTCCTAAGCTACCAGCAAATTGTACTGATACTCGCACATTGAAAAAGAAAATCATAGTGAGAAAAAGTAGTTTCATAGAGCATGCTTTTCACATAGGACAAAATGATGAAAGTAGACTACAGTGGATGTTTCAACTTTTCCAATAATATCTACGAGAGTTTTTAACACTACTGCAATTTATATAACAAAGAATATTAATGCCTCTTCTCTAATATACTATATACAATTTCTTTATTAGGTTGAGGGCATATGAGGTGATTCTCTCCATGAAAATGACCTAATATACGATTAGGGATGTGAAAGTTTCGGATTCTAACCAGTGTATCTACATCTGTTCGCACCAAAACATACGCCAGAAAATCAGAATTTCCATGCAACAGTGAATAAAGCAACAGAACAGAGTTTTCATCTGCCAAGCACCTGAAAAATAAAAATACCCGTTCAAGAGGTGAGAGATAGAGCTAAAAACGCAATTATTTTGATTTTTGAGCTCTTTAGACAAGCATTTTCATTCGTTGTCCTAATGGGGTGGGGTCAGGGGGGTAGAGGTAGGGGTGGTAAACGAGCCGAGCCGGCTCGCGAACTCGACGAGCCGGCTCGACAAAGGCTCGAACTCGAGCTCGGGTTTTTCGAGCTCACGAGCTCGAGCTCGAGCACAAATTTAGTTGTTCGACAGCTTGCGAGCCGGCTCGCGAGCTGCCTTCTTTTTTTTTTTTTCTTAATTTGTATATATATATATATATATATATATATATATACATAATTGACTCGATGAGCTCGAGCTCAAGCTCGGCTCGTTCACACCCCTAGGTAGAGGGATCCGTGGCTGCAGACACTTAATTTTTTTTTTTAAGATATAACTCCTCCAACCAAAATCTAAATATAAAGCAACCTACACAAGAGCATTTATTTTTTTAAGAAACTAAAATAGAAAACTAAATCATAACCTACCAAAGTCATACTTCAAATTCCATATTCATATAACAAATAGTCCTTCCTGCTAACCAAAATAACTAAAACGAACACAGTTGAAGCTCTAGCAAATGCAAATCTAAATTCATGTCATGTAACTCGTACATTTATATAAACCTTTTACGGCGATTTTATTTGGCAAGAACAGATTTGTCAGTAAAAGATGACAATAAGAGGATTCAGAGGGTTAATTGTCATATAGCACAATTACTGAATTCAATTTCCCATGTAAAGCAGAAGCTAATCGAAAAACTTACATGCCAAGAGTATCATAAATAGAAGTGAAAGGTAGTCTAATAACCGGACCACTGTGTGCATTCCCCTCTATATCATTGTGATCAACTGCAGGCAGACCACTCAAAGACTTAAAGATTTAAGTATTTCCAAATCCTCATTCTTCAATAAAAAAGATAAAATATCTCGCAAAGTAAAGGACCTTACATTCAATATCCTGGACATTTTGTAGTGCTTTGCGGAAAGGGTTTTCAGAAAAATATGTTTCTTCCTTGAGGAGGGTCTCGGGACTGCTGTTATGACTTTTATCCTTCACATAGTCAACTAATATACATTTATGGTAATAACTAGTAATAAGTAAAACGTTAGGACTGCCTTCTGCTAATGGACTCTTTGAATCTTCACCGTTTCTGTTGGCCAAGTAATTGAACGGAAATAGCATTAAGTTTGCTGCAAGTATGAATTACATGTCAGTCAGAAGATGAATAAAATGGAAGTCGGAAAAATAAAATACTAGAGAACAAAGAACAAAAGCATGTCTTGAAAACTAGAGTTGATAATATATTTGATGCTATTGCCTTTAAATTACTTAGCCAACTCAAATGGTGAATCTTCAAGGAGTCCATTAGCAGAGAAAGCAGTCTTAATGTTTTACTTATTACTAGTTATTACCACAAAATGTAAATTAGTTGACTATGTGAAAGATAAAAGTGATAACAGCAGTCTCAAATTGCTGGAAGTATGAATTACATGTCAGTCAGAAGATAAACAATAGAAGTCAGGAAAATATAATGCTAGATAACAAAGAACGAAAGCACGTCTTGTAAACTACATCACCATCTCCTATGGGCAAAGACAAAGCAGAGAATCTAAAACTAAACAAGGAAAACTGACATTTTGAGAACTAAAGGTGTCAAAACCATTAAAAATATGTTACAATTTAAAATCCAAAAACACAAATTCAGCAACATAACAGATGTTCCAAGTCTTGAATGTGAACAAAGTGAACAATAATAATGCTAATTTATAGAATATTTTACATAACATGTTCTTATGTTACTTGAAATCAAGATTCAACCGAATAAGAGAAGGCAATAGATTTACATCACATATTAGTTCAAAAGAAATAGATAAAGGGATTGGGCAATTTCATACCAGCTGCAGAGCGAACTCTCGTTAGGACACCACGCTGATTTCCTTCAGATAATATAGAAAATGAACTGTCTACAGGAAACTGTGGGCGTGTGATGTAATTCAGCAATAACTTGCGGACAACAAGATTAACCAAAGAACTTTCCTGCAGAAACAACAGTCAATAACCGGAAAAAGAATTGCCGACTAGATTGAAGCTCTTAAAGTAGCTTGGATTCACCTGAGCCATTGCTGCATCGATAAAAGGGTGGACATCATTCGGTCCTGGTGTTGGCCCAGAGAGAAGTTGAGTAGACATCGCAATCAATATGAAGTTGAGCAGCTCTTGATGCAGAAGATATGTTCCAGGACTACAGAGAAAAATAGTGGTGTTATGGATTATATATATCAAGAAGAACATTCATGGACATATGTCATAAATCACAGCATACCTAACATCAACGTTGGCAATAAAGCTAAGTGCACTGAGCATGATAAGGTTTTCGACATTTTGACCTGCTTTGTAAATGACAGATATGATTAACAAAGTAAAGTAAATAAACTGCTCCAAAATGGTCTAGAAATAGGAAAATTTAATAAGTAAATTATTAAGGTCATAGTGTAACAATGAGCGGAAAGTTGGAACTGATCATGATAGGATTGAGAATTGAAAGAAAATAATATGACCTTGAGTGTAACAATTCATGCTTTATAAAAAAATTACGTGTAACTGGAAAATGCCTTTCCACTCAATTTGAGGGAAACGGATCATTCTTTAGTATTTTTTGAATTATACTCCATTTCTCCACAAAAATAAAGTCAAGAATCTCTTAGTGCATCTTCATTCTTCATTATAATGTGATAGAAATATCACACGGCTACATCATTTATTGGACTATCATCATTCTTCCTCATAAATATTGCACGCTCAAACACGCCATTATAATATGTTTCGTGGCATATCTCTCTATATGGTGTATGATTGACCTCGGCAAGTTCAAACAGCAAAAAAAGTCTTGGCACAAGCGCATGCATCATATGCAACCCAAAAAGAATGTGAAATTTTATTTCTTAATACAGTCCACTCATTTTTTTTCATGAGAATAGCACACATGAATAGGATTATAGAGGGGAAAAAAGTAACAAAGTTCCCCAATGCAGAATAGGCACGAATGAGATGATAGACCGTAAAATTTAAAGATAATAAAATAAAAGTTGATTGCAGAACTGGAACCTTTTACAAAATTACTGGGCACAGGATCAGTTTCTTCCAGCGACAAGTATAGTTCTTCAAAGTTGTCACTCTTAGAATTCTCGATGACATACTTCAGAAAAACAGATGATATAAACAAAGCATTAAGAGCTTTTGAGAAAGCAGGGGATGCCACATCAGAAGCCGAAACACACTCTTGCAAGCACCATGCTAGGTGAATCAGAATCTTTGTGAGGTGCCTTGTACTACCATTATTCATTGCTGCAAACAAAATATAACCAAAAAATAAAAAATAAAAATCAACACAGTAGAAAATGAATCTTAAATATCTCGCAGAGATTTATAAATTACCGTCCGCATAAACATTGTTTACATATTACATGAATTAACTTCTCTAGCCAATGTTTTCATAATATTCTAAGACGAATAACCTGAGTAGCTGCTAACACATTTTAATTCAAACTTAGTACGATTATGAATTTATAACCGAACAAATCGATAAGAAGAAACTCTGGAGCTTCTGTTCAATCCATACGCGGAATAATTATTACAGTGAGTATCTCCTAACTTACGCTGAAAGAAATAAATTCAAAATCCCTAAAAACAGATCAAAACGGCATGATTGGATAATCTACAAAAAAGAAATATCTACTGTGAGAGTGAATTACAATGCAACATCAAATTGGCAAAACTAAATCATACTCACTCACGCGAGCTCACACAACAATCAAAGCAAACGAACGAAATAGAAAAAATTCAAGCGAACGGACATTAAATGCAAAAAAAAATGAAAGAACGGGAGCGGCAATGCACTGACCAAACATATGGCAAGCTTCGCGAACGCGATAAGACGGCCAGCGAAGATCGAGTGGAAGCTCGAGAAGCTTCTGCCAGTAGTCCGAGGCAAGGGGAAACGATTTCTCGCCGACGAATTCCCCGATCAAGTACTCGGCCGTTTCCTGCGGCCACGCTCCGCCGCCTGCTCGCGCCGACGATGGCACTCCGCCCATCCTAGCCTCCAAACACAAAATTACTGGTTTTTTTTGCGTAACTAACAATGGCGATTTAGATCTGAAGGGAGGAATTTAGTGAGTGGAAATTTTTATTTGGGGATTTTTTGAATTGATTTGTTGGAGGAGACGGCGATTACACGATGATGGTTGGACATTAACGCTGAGACTGAAGACTCACCTTCGTTGACGGAATTGCCCTCGACTTCTATCTCGTTCGTTTCATTTCAAATGAAGTTTTGAGGGGCAACATGGTCATTATAAATGTGATGCAGCTGGGAGTTCGTAGTCGTTCACGTGGCAACGGTCCTCCACTCGCTGATGGGAGCGTTGACTCACTCTCCAATATGATGTCATCACTCTACGACGTCGTATTAAAATTGGTGGATGAATCAGTGTTGCCGACACGTAGATACTCGGGGTATATACTTCATTTTTGGGTCAATTACAACCAACTCCCTGAGTCACAGTGTAATTATAAACAACCCCTTAGTTTTTAGAAAATTTCTTACATCCATCCTTACAAAAGAGTGTTGATGCAAGAAATCTACAATATGTGAGGAATTGATGTAATTATAGAAAATTGAGGGGGTTTGTCATAAATAGACCTTAATTCAGGGGAAGGGTTGCACTTTACCCTTTTTAATTCATTTGGAGATGTGTTTGTTTCCAAAATTATTTAAGTGGAAAAAAATTCGAATATAAAAACTTGTTCTAAAATCGAGTGTTTTCGAATCAAAATCGACGAAATTCAAAACTATTCGAAATTTGTATTAAAAGGACAAACATAATCTATACATACAAAAAACTCTTGCCTTTTGATCATATTGAAAGTATAATCAAAACAAATTAATTGTCCCAATTTCATCATGATTTATCATATCTCCCCAAAACCCTCCATCAAACAATGTCTCGTCAATTATTCGCTTGTCGAAATCATCTTCGTTTACTACTAATCGTTCCTCCTCCGAATTATTAATCGAGGGTTCTTGCATGCTCATTGCCAATCTCTCAAACTCCACATCGAATTCCTCCGGCTCTAACTTAACATCAGACACATTTCCATCCTCAAAATCTCCAATAATATTTCCAACGTTATTATTACCGACTCCTAATTGTTGCCCTAATTCTTGATCAATTCTCTTAATTCTCTTCTTAGCCTTAATTTTCTCTTTGTGATGGACTATTTGTTGCAAGAAAGTGGGATTCTTGATCGCTTTTATCAAGAAACCCATTGTTTGCCGTTGTTTGAGTTCCGTTTCTCTTAGGCGTTGCTCGATTTCTTCGAGATACGAATTGGCAATTTGCTGTTGTTGTCTGAGTTTCACTAGTTCGGCCATTAGGACACTTTTGTCCCTCCTCAAACGGTCGATTTCTCCATCCAATCCAAACCGTCCAATTTCAACGCACGATTCCAATGTTGTCTGAAAATTAGACGATGTTGTATTTTTCCTCCTCTTGATGTTTTTCAAGAGATGCCTTTGTCCCCTTAGAAACCCTTCATTAGCAAACTCCCATTTGTTTGGATCAACTTTCCTAAACCCCTGCACAAAATTTTCATTTTAATTCCCTTGGTCTTTAATCTTATATATAAAGAGAACCTGCATCTATATACTTCAAAAAATTTTCAATATAAATTACGACCACCAATGAGTTAAGGTCAAATTACGAAAACCCCCTTCATGTTTGGGTAATCACAATCACCCCATCAACTATGAATCTTCTTACACGTCCACCATTGTGGTCTCAACTTTAGTGGAATATTCTCCAGTTTGTGCCCGTTTCACCATTCGAGCTCCACATTTTGAAACAATATGACCATAAGATGTGTCTATTGGCCAGTAAATATCAGATTGTGATGCATCAAAAACTGCATTTTTGCACAAAACGAGTACAAACTATAAAACATCCCACGGAATCTAGAAGATTCTGTTGAATTTGGCACCATAAGCGTGGACGTGTAAGAAGATTCATACTTGAAGGGCAGTTGGAATTACCAAACAAAAGGGTTTTTTTCGTAATTTAACCTTACCTCAATTGTGGCCGTAATTTACCCTAAATTTTTATAAACAAGTATACAAGAAATGAATATATGGACAAAACCCCAAAAAAAACAAGTAGATATATATATATATATATATAAACTTACATAGGTGTTAAGCTGCCTGACAAAGCTTGAGAAATTGTTGTGTTTGAAGTACCTGGGAAGAAGATTGAGTGTAAAAGAGTGAGGATCCCAAATAATAAAACTATTGTTACCTCTACTCCAAGAAACAATCTCATCTGTGTTTGGATCATCCACAATTTCATATGTTTTGCTCATAAATGGTGTGGGCCCTGCCACGTGTAACCCCTCCATTGGTTGTGGCATTCTATTTTCCATTTTATTTTTATTTTTTTGTAGGAACAAATATATAATAAATGTGTGTGTGTGAAAGATGGAGTTTGTCTCAATATCTGAAACTAGAGAATTAAGGAAATATATATATGTGTGAAAAAAATAATGCAAGTTTGGTGATGATTATTATACTATTATATTATTATATTATTTATTACAGTAAGACTAATGGAATTTGGACAGGTGGAGAGATGATGACGCAAGCAGGATCTAGTGATATTTTCATGTCCCCATTTGGTTGTTTCTTTCTCCTTCTTAAGAAGACTACCTGGCACAAAAGTGACATTTTTTTATTATTATTATTTATGTTATTATTATTATGAAAAATGCTGAATTGCTATATTTAGTGAAAAAGTGAAAGTTGTTTTATGGGACCTCAATAAAAGCAGGTTCAATCATGTTTTTTGTTTTAATTAGTTTTTTCATTATTAAATTAATCTTTTAAATCATGGAAGAGATTCATCCACGTCTATGCTTGAAAAAAAATTTACATGACACGTGGACAATTCTGATTGGATATGTATCGTGGTATCCCCTCTTTTATTCTTATTTTTTGTAGTCAACCACATACTTCATTATCCAAATTGATTTGAAATTGCTCCAACAGAAAGAAAATAAGAAAAGGTTATAACTTACAATCCTAAACAAACAAAATTAAATTTAAAAAATAATAATCAGAAACTCACTATTAATTATGAAAATTGCATAATTCAACAAAATTTATCTTATTTAGTTGTGAAAAATCATAACAGACCATCTAAAACGACGAGTAGTTTCAAACGGACAATCTTCTACAACTACCAGAACATCGGTTCGATAATTGGCATGGTATAATTCTATATATAATTGGCGTTGCGATTATTCGACTACTAAATCCTTTCATTTATTGAATGCAACAACCAATAGAAATTCGATCCATACAAACCTTTGTCAACAATCGGTATATATAGAGGACACCTCAGGCCCATTATTTTCACAAACTCGGTTTTATATTACAGGAAAACCATTTTAACGAAAGCTCGTAAAAGTCATCTACCAGTTTTGCTCGTCTTTAAATGTATATTAAAAAAAAAACCCGGGTTTTAAGCTGCAGCATCAACGACCTTCTCCACGAAAGCTTCCACATATTGTTTCCTGCACAAAAAAAAAAAAAAATACCCGTCTTATCATTATTTTCTGTATATATATTCTCTTTTTAGTTTGGTTATTATTTTCTTTTTCCTTGATCTCGTATTAGGGGGTGGCGTTATTGTAATACTGAGAAAAGAAAACGAACCTTGCAGGGAGATGGTCGTGGGGGCGATTAAACGGGGTCCACACAGGATCGCCAACAAACAACCTCATTGCCTGCATATATAGGATTTTACAGGAAAAAACAGATATTACCAAGTTACATCATGCGGAAATATGACGATTATACCCTTACTTCAGAGACCCTAAATTATTTTAGGAGCAAAATATAGCTCTTTAAAACATTATTAGCAATCTTGTTCCCTAACTTTTACCTTGATGTAATTGTTCGAATCGAGGGTAAAACGGTGATAAATTCCAGCTGGCAGAACAATCATTGCCCCTTTCTTCACCCACACGCGGATCCAAGCTTCGTCACGGTCACGCACATCGAAATAACCTTTCAACGCAAAACATTGTAAAACCATTTAATTATATAAGACCAATTTATTTATTTATTAAAAGAAAAATTATTTACCACTTCCTGCAACACAATAGCGGATCTCCTCGTCTGTGTGAAGATGCTCTTCGTAGAAGTTCTTGATCTTCTCTTCATAGTTTGGCAGTTTTTCAGGGCAAACTTCGCAAAAGTCCTGCAAAAAAAAGTTACGTTGTTATTAATATTTTATTACATTGTAAAATAACAACTAATTTGGAGACAAAGATGATCGTATTTAACGATAGCATACAGTGTAAGAATATCCACGAGCTTCACGGATTTTCTTCAACTCGGGATCCGTTTCGTAGTTGTCAGCATCTAACTTCCAGCTAAGCACACCGAGCTCTAAAAGATTTGTAACGCAACTCAATTTAGATAGCTCAAACACGCAAAAACAATTCCACTTTTGCTATAAAAAATTAGGGAAAATCCGAAATCGGAATTTCAGAAATTGGAATGAGAAAACCAGAAATTTCAGGATAAGAACCAGCAGAATTCGGAAAATTCAAATTTTTGTTACAGCATAATTAGTGTAATTTTCGTTAAAAAAAATACGAAATTTGGAAATATTTTCAGAAATTAAAATCGGATTGAAAATTGGAATCTAATATTTCCAAAACAAAAAAAATCAGAAATCGGAAATCGGCAATCGGACACCGTAAGCAAACATATTGGCCAACATCGGAAAATTTCAGATCGGAATAGGCGGAATTCAAAATTCCCATTCCACTTTCCACCCCCAGTCGTCATTATCCCCTCATCCAAGAAAATTTGAATAATTTTTTTACCGGTATACGCGTAAATTATAACTATTAATTTACATCACGATTAAACAAGTTGGAAGCAACGATCTTTCAGAAACACCATGCGGAGCACGAGGTTTTTTTTTAAATTATAAATATAAATTAAGTCTCAATTATTAACAAATTCAAAGTATGCATACCATCGAGTTTTTCAAAGGACACAAATTCCTTCGGATTACGGTGATGAGGAAGTCTCTGATCTTCATCACTTTCATCCATGTACCACGCCTGAATAACTTCTTCCCTTTCATCCTGCATTAAACAAATTTTCCACTTCGGTAAAATACTTCTTTTTTTCTTCGTATATTTTTTTCTCGCGCAAAAGAACAAAGTGGAAAAGCGAGATCGAACTCCTAACGAGCAGAGAACTAATCGGAATTTTGTCGTCGGAACTAACTACTTCTACCGAGTTGAAAATTCACATCTATTATCACTTTAAAAACGACCAAAACCACGGAATCTCGATTTTATTTTCGGTTTCGCATAATCCAACATATCATTTGCCTAATTCTATACATACAATAGATACATACAGCAGATAAAAAAGCTACTGAATATCTGGACATAATCAAATCAAAGCTTGGCCCTTACATATTATGGTTAAAATAATGAATAATTAACCAAACAAAAACAGCAATTAAGAATTGCCCAGCAAATTTAATCGAAGGTTTCCCATAATAACTAAATTAATTATACAATCAGTAAATAATTGACCTAAAAATAATTTTGGGGGAAAAGTTTACTTTCATCTAAGCAGATAAAATTGCAACAATCAACAAAACCATACGAATTAAAACAACATAGAGCAAGATTTACCTTGCTAAGAGAACCCATTTTCTCTCTGAGAAAGCTTCGAGCTCGAATGAATTTTCGCTTTGAATCGACGCTGAAAATGGGGATTAAAATATGATCTTTGATTTGGGGTTTACGTTTTGATATCTTCTTGTAAATGTTAATTTACGATTGTGTCCCTTTGTTTTAAGAGGGTTTGCGTCCAGGTTAAATGAATGGAGGACAGTGGATAGTGGTGTTTTGGTCATTTCATGAGAAAAAAGGTCAAATTCCACTACGAATGGTGAATTAAATTGCTCGAAATTGGAATCGTTCCTTATGGTTGATATTTTATTAGTATTAATTGATTTTTTATTGGCCAAATTACAGCCGACAAGTTAATGACAAATTACGAAAACTCTTCTCATATTTGGGTAATTATACTACCCCTTTATCTATGTATTTTTTTACAGAAAACTCCGTCCTTCAGTTTGTAAATCTGACACTATAAAAGTGGATGTGTAAGACAATACATAATTGAGGGAGTTTTTCGTATTTTGACATTACTTTTGGTTGATCGTAATTTGCCCTTTTTTATTTGATTTTCTTTTTCCTATGGTCTACCTTCTTTTGTGGCATGGTGCATGTGTTTTCTTGTTGCTCGATTTTTATTGGAAAAATAATATTTTATTTTTTTATTGTTTTAATATATAAATAAATATATGCTGCGCACTTTTGACTATGTAGTTACTTTTTAATTTTTATTGGTAAATATATCACTTAGAAAAATAAAACACAATTTTTATTATTATCCCACAAAATTAGTATTGGGTAATAATTATATGATACAAAGGCATTACATACATGTATTTATTGCATTTAAGCCCTCAAAGGAACTAGTAATTGCTCATCCACACACATTGAAAAACCCAATATATCTTTTCAAACCATAGAAGATGCTCAATGAACTTCTAATCCAATCTTCTCAAATCTCAATCATGCCCTTGATGTAGTCCTTCCTTGCAGGATGATCCTCTTGCGGCCGATTGAACGGGGTCCACACGGGCTCTCCCACAAATAATCGCATCAACTACAAATTTTACAATGCATATATATGTTCGTATTTCAAAACATACCCAAAATTATGCATGTTGTCCATTAATATTAATTTAGGAGTGTAAACGAGTCGAACTGAACTGATCAAATTCGAGGAAAATGAGGTGGTTAAATCAAGTTCATAAGACATTAATTAATTTACCTTGATATAGTTATTGGTATCGAGGGTGAACCTGTGGTAAATTCCGGCAGGTAAAACGATGAGGTCACCGGGTTTGATCAAGATGCGTATCCAACGGTCGTCGTTGTTCCTCACGTCAAAGTAGCCGCACCCTTCCACACAGTAGCGTATCTCTTCGTCCGCGTGTATGTGCTCCGTGTAGAAATTCTTCAGCTTCTGCTCGTAGTTTTCCACCTTCTCGGGACGCAGGTCCAGCAAATCCTTAGTAACAAACAAAATTGATTTCGATCATATTGCTCCAAAATCGCATTTTTTTATGATCTTGTATTGATAATGTTTAATTGAAAATCGAACTAAACTATTGCATTCTCGACTTGAAAAAAAAAAATTATGTACTCAAAATCAAGCTATTGTAGCTTAATTCTTGTTTGGCTCGATTAAGCTCGTTTGTTATCAAATCAAGATCAAACACAACTTTAAAAGTTCGATTAAAAAAAAGTCGAACAATTTTGAACAAATATATCTTTAGCTGAACTCAATTCATTTGCACTCTTATTTTGAACTAAATATTCCAATAATTTGGAACCATAAATTTAACTATGGAAATTGAATAAATTAAAAGAAGTGAATAAATTAAGCTTAATTTGCAATTTTGCTAATTTGCTAGTAGTAAATCAAATAACATAAAACGACGTCGTATTTTACCGTATAGCTATACCCTCTGGTTTGTCTAATGTTGTCCAATTCCGGGTCATTCTCATACTTATTCGGATCCAAATACCAGTAGAGAACTCCAAGATCCGCCAATTGTTCCATTGAAACAAATTCGGGCGGGTTTTTGTGATGTGGTAACCTCTGATCATCATCACTTTCTTGCATAAACCATGCCTATATTTCATATATTATATATATTGCAAAAAAAAATAAGTTGAGGGGCCTTTTTGCAAATTTACGAAATATGATGAGAGTTGTAACTTATTACTAACCTGGATCGCCATTGGGTTTTTTCAGAATTTCTTGATTTTGTTGGTAGGGGAATGGTGGGTTGAAGATTAAATAAAATTAAATGCAAAATTGTTGGATTTGTTTTGGTGGATTGGCCCTCGGATTGTGACACGTGGAAATTAGGTGTCCATTGGATTTTGTGGTATTTATTTATTTAACTTTTTCTGGGGAAAAAAATCTGAAAAAAGATTATTTGGTTAAGGAAGTTTCTAGATTGAGACCCAAAATATTATGGGCTTGGGCTTATAATCAAGATGAGCCGATTGGAAGTAACGTATTTCTCTCAATATTATGTAGACAAATTACAAAAAAATCGAAATCGAAATCGAAAAATATCTTGGCACCGAGGATATATATTAGTACGAATGTACGATGGTACAATATTTGCACATTCAAGGGCTTTTCTCCAAGCGCAACGCCCTCGATCGTCGGAAAGTCCACCTAATGCAGGATTTTAGGCCAGACGGCGATGAAATGATCCGTAGAAACACAACAAAGGAGAGAGAGAGAGAGATACAAAGTATTGATTGTATTAACTTTTTTTTATGATTGTGAACTTAACCCTAATTGGGTTTATACAATTTGTTTATATTGAGAGTCATTTATGGTTATTTCCTAATTTACAATTGTAATCTTGCCTATAATTTACTATGATTGCTTCATTATTTCATTACGGAAATTAATCTCAAATTTCATCCTCCAACGGTCATAACATCGGTTCGCCGCCTGCCCTGCTCTACTCTCCATGTATTCGCCGCCCATACTGGGAGTTTTTTACGCGAGCTCTTAATCAACTTTGATCGTCCGCAACCTCATTAGAGCGAGCTCTTGGCCCACCTTTATTTCCTTCATCTCGTTGCGTTTCAGCCCACTATACCGAGAAGATGGGGGCATGGCCCACAGCCAGATTGACCCATTAGAGTACTTTTATTTATGTGGAAAACTAGCCTAATATCTTCTTCTTCTTCTTTTTTTTAACTTTGGGTGATAATTCATTAATTTGGGTAACAAACATTTAACATGGGGAAAAAAAACAAAACAAAAAGGTGATATAAATAAATAAATATATATGTGGTCAAGAATTCTATCTTGAAGAAAGAGTAAAACTGAGCACCATAACCGAAAACAGTACATACCTTTGAAAGAAGAAAGAATTTTCTGCAACCACCTCACACGAGCCAGCATTTATTCTTCCTCATGCGCTCTCTGACTTTCACTGTTTTTTCCACTAAATTCATACACACACACATGTAAGGTGAAATTACGAGAAAATCCCTCGTCTTATTAGTAATTACAATCGCCCCCTCAGTTATGTATTGCATTACTCGTCCGCCTTTGTGGTGTAAAATTTACTTATCGTACGACAATATAAATAATTGAAGTATTGATGTAATTGCCCGAACATTAGGGGTCTTTTAGTAATTTGATTTCCCAAAAACATCGGGTTACGAGCCGACCCGGTCGATGTAGGGCCGGACACGTAGGTAGATACATGACTGGTTTATTCAATGTTTCTGACTAACCCAGCTCTCGTGTTCCCCTCTTATGGTCCCATATATATATATATATATGGATGTCACGTGCATAACCATTCATTTATTTCAACTACTTTTACTTTATAAGGTGAAGAAAAATAACAAATTTGTATATTTCGTAATCTTGATATACCAGAACCTCGATAAATTAATAATATATGTTGTCCCTGTTAGAGGACAACATGTTAAATTAATATAATTTGACTGGTCCAAACTATATTAATTTATAAATGATTTAACTGATCACATTTATTTACTTTGGTTAATAGCACCTAAGCTTCTTGTGATTTCACATTTAAGAGATACTCATCATTAAAATTAATAGATGCAATAAAATGAGCTAATTAAATTACTTCTAGACCACCCAATTTTATTGCTCAACTATAGAGATTCGGTGGCTTATGATAGACCATAGTGAAATCAACCCAATTAATTATCTTTAATGTGTCATTTTGAAGTTAGGCCCAATTAATTATTGCTTAATGTGATAAAAGCCTATAGAGTTAAACTTACAAATCTACGTACTTGTAGCCCATTAAGAATCCAATTAGATAAGGAGTTCTATTCACAATACAAAGGAGTTGCTATTTGCAATACCATTTTGTGCTTAATTACAAACATTTGTGTTTGTGGTGTTGAGTTTCATTAAAGGAAATAGTGTAATTTTATTTGGTCGATCTTACGCTAAGCAGAAAATGGTATTCGAATCCATCCCTAACAATCCATAGGGGATTTGACGCTATACGTGATCATACACAACGGCTGATTTATTATCCTTTAGCTGTACATAATCACATACTCACATGTGTCAGCGTACTTATTTAACCACATCAATGAATAAAACTCACTCGGTGTATATATCACCAGGTGCAGCATTTGAATCCCCGAACCCATCACCGCAACACATAAATCAGGGAGGTGAATTATTATTCTACGAGAATTCTACAATTTTAGTAAAGTATAGCGACGCGTAACTACAAATTGACCAAAAAAATTATGGTAAAGTTATATTGAAAAAAAAAAATCAAGCACCCTATTAATCGGGAAGTTAGATGCTACACATGATTATTTTCGTCGAGTGGATTTCAATCGTAGATTATATTAAATAATCACCGACTAAGTATGTATACATACACATGCGTGTGTGCGATTATATGTAAATTTACGATTGAAATTCAGCGGGTATAAATAATCAAATGCACGTAGCATCGAATTAACTCTATTACTGGACCAACTAAGTCACCATTTATGAGTAGGTGAGTATACTATCATTTCTTGGCAATTCAAATTGATGCTATATATCACATTCACATTCCTTAAAAAACAATAAAGAACACGAACGAGTTGTCCATGCATTAAAAAAGCAAATAGTTACGAATTGATGAAAGCCACATAGCCAATTGAATTCATCTAGTAATTAATTACTAATACACCAAACAAAGTCAAAAGTATGAAGTACAAAGTCAACTCTAACATGCATGGCAAAACGTCGCCGTTTCAATCTCCCCAAATTGAACAAAATCTAATTTTGTTCCATCCAAATCTTTTTGAACGATGATGACGTCACCATTGAAAATAAAGCAAAACAACAAAACATGAACCCCAATAGTCTTTGCTTCACCCATTTTTGTTCTTCTCCCCCAAAAGTCGTATCAAACCACTGCACTTAAAAAAATATATTATATAATATATAAGGTCCCGTTTGGTTGTCAAGATAAAATTAGTAGATAAAATTAAATAATCTGATGAAATCCAATTGTTTTATTAGACCTTGGAAGGTCAAAAAAAAAACATGCTTAAAAGACAAGATAAGCCATGATAACATAATATTTGTGGGTCGACCCAACAAGTTATTGGAGATACCAAACATTCAACAAAGTCCAACTATTTAGTTAATCATGACTAATCTACCCAACCAAACGAGGCCTTAGGCCAACTGCATTAAGTAAACTCACATTCTCGTATAATAACCTGCAAGTTGTACAATAGAAGTAAACCATTAGGCTGATCATGCGTGGCAAGTTACACATAGTGACCGTAGGCAAAGAGATTCGAACATGAATCAATTAACACCGGCTCACACACTCTAACAGCTAAGTCATCCATTGCAGGACAGTTCAAAGTTCATTTAGAAATAAAATTGAAGGAATAACTAGAAGCTTCTTCTCCGATTCATCTTCTATGTAAGCTCGATTGCAATCATAATTTACAAGCACTTAATAAATACACGTTCGACAGAAAGAGTAATAATAAGATTCATTCAATCCTTCAATGTAAGCTCGATTGCAGTCATAATATACACGCAATTAATAAATACACGTTCGACAGAAATAATATGATTTATTCAATACTTCTATGTAAGCTCGATTACAATCATAATTTACACGCTCTTAATAAAAACACGCTTCGCAAAATGTAATAATAAGATTTATTCAATCCTTTACCCAGTGAATTTTATCAAATATGCAATCTCACTATATATATATTTCACGAGGTGTACCATCTATTCGAAGCAATAGTAGATTCCGATAATAATGATAATAATATATACATATATAATTTGTAAAAGGGAATGAAAGTTACATGTAAACCGACATATACGTACACAAAAGTCACTGTCTCCATACCTATTCACACACACACATACACACTTTAATTTCACACAGTCTACCTTTTTAATTAAATGTATATAGTAACAAAGATATTGTCTTTGACTTTGACTCGCTCACTCACTTACTCACTCACTCATCACACACGCTTGCACGCAAACACGTATCACCAATAATTATAATTTTACCCTTCAATAATTAATTACATATATATATATATATATAGGGCAAATTACAAACACCCCCTGAGGTATGGTCAAATTACAAAAACCCACTCTTGTTTGGATAATTACATCTACCCCCCTCAACTATGATTTTTTCTTACCTTTATGGTGCCAAATTTAACATAGTCATCTAGATTCCGTGAAATGTGCTCTAGTTTGTACTCTTTGTGTAAAAAATACAGTTTTCGATGCACCACAAACTGATATATACAAGCTAAAAATCACATATTATGGTCATCTTGCTTCATAATGTAGAGTTTGAATGGGATAAAACGGGTACAAAAGTGATAATATTCCATATAATCTCGAAGATTCCATTAAATATGATGAGTTGAGGGGGTGTTTGTAATTATCCAAACAATAGGGGTGTTTTTGTAATTTGGTCATACCTCAGGGGGGTGTTTGTAATTTACCCATATATATATATATATATATATATATATATATATATATATATATATATATATATATATATAAATATATATTTTACAATTATCTCTCGTTTTCAATATTATTCTCATTTCTCACTACCCCTCTCAATAATTTCACTACCTATTCTTTCTCTTCTCTTTCTTGACTTCTTTTATAAACCAAGAAAGTAGTCCTATATTTATATATATATATATATAACCGGCGATGATGGTCGTACTCCGCCGCCGGCGCCGCCGCCATCTCACACTCTCGTTTGCCACCCTCGCATTTCTTCTACTCGCCTCAGTTCCAGCTCTAGGTTTCGCCCCAACTCGTCAATTGAGTAAGTCTCTCTCTCTCTCTCTCTCTCTCTCTCTCTCTCTCTCTCTCTTAATATATATATGGTTTTCTTACTAATTAATTTAATTCCACCAATTGGTAATTAAGCCCGGCCCGTTTTATAATTTTTTTTCTGCGTGTACGTAATATATATGCAGTAGGTGTTGGAGTGAGTAGGTTAAGTAATAGTGGGAAAGCGGGGGAGCGAGTTATGGATCGGCGGCGACTGGGGAGTTTGGGGTCATCGCCGCCGTCGTGCAGATCGAAGTGCGGGAGGTGCTCGCCGTGTAAGGCGGTGCACGTGCCGATTCAACCCGGGATGAGTTTGCCATTGGAGTACTATCCTGAGGCCTGGAGGTGCAAATGTGGGAACAAGCTTTTCATGCCTTAGAAAATTAAATTAAAAGAAAATAAATAATTAATTGCAAAAAGAACAAAGTTGAAGGTCAATTTATCAATTTTTGTGTAGTTTTTGTACTATATGGAAATACTGCAAAACATTTGGGTTTTTTTTGTTATTACTTTTTTTTTTTTTTTTTTTTTTTTTTTTTTTTTTATATTTAGGGTTGGAATTTGGACTTTTTTTTAACTATTATTATTATTATTACAATCTGCATAGATTTTAGTTATAGTTGCTTTGTTTAGTACTAAATTTTATGTTTGCTGTTATTTAAATGTTACTACTACTAACTTTTGTAGACAGAGAAAGGCCTTGGGAATGTAATTTTTTTGGTGAGACTGTCAAGAATGACTCTCCTTTCTGTCTTTTATTTATTTATTTTGGTAAATTACAGTCATCCCTAAGTTATAGTTAACTTACGAAAAAAATCCCTAATGTTTGGATAATTACAATTACGTTTTAATTATGAATCTTCTTACACGTTCATCCTTGCGGTATCAAATTTAGCGTAAGTTTGTACTCGGTTTATTCAATTCAATCTCCACATTTTGAATCGAGCTCCAGTTTGTACCAGTTTGTGCCTCTTGGCTTGTATATATCAAATTGTGGTGCATCAGAAACTACATTTTTGCACAAAATGAGTACAAACTAGATAATATTCCTTAGAATCTAGATGATTCCTTGAATTCGACAACATACGGGTGAACGGGTAAAAGCGGAGAAGATGGTTGCAATTACCCAATTATAAGAGAGGTTTTTTTGTAACTTAATTTTACCTCAGGGGTGGTCATAATTTACCCTAAATGTTATAGGTCACGGAGAATAAATTTATAAAAATCTTTATTAATTTATATAATTTTTTTTAAAATGTGTAAAGTAGCATTAACACCCATTTCTCAATTGGTTTAATGCATTCGATCTCTCAAACTTAAAATTCTGACTGTGCTAGTAACTCTCAGACAAGTTTTCTTGGAAAATTAAAATTGTTAAAAAAATAAAAATACTTTTGAGAATAAAAACACAAAATTGATAGATGAAGCACAGTAGCTGGTACCCTCTTTTCGTAGCAATGCAATTTGATGGGAAATGAATTAAATCATTTCCCAGAAATTTCAATTATTGTGCATGTGGTATGGAATGCGAATTTGCACGTGGATGTAATTATTTGATTTTTCATAACCAAAAATATTTTATTTTTTTATGCCCATCCACAATTATTAAAGTTCATTGCATATTTATGCAAATTGTTCAGAAATTTGTAGGGGATATTTGTTTATTTCTATCTTAAATTGGATCCCATATTCAGTACAACAGTGTTACATATGTTTTTATTTTATTTTTAATTTATATAATTATTATCAGAAATGTTACATATGTTGGATCATATATGGATATCAATTTTCTCAGTCCATGTATTGACCAATGTTATCAGAACCGAACCGGACACAAAACCGGATAGGCATTCGGGTCATGGTTGGACCGGTTCAACCGGGTTCGACCCGGGTTTTTTATTATTTCTTTATTTTTATTTTTTTTATTATTTTATTAATTTTAAACTTAAAAAATACTATATTTATATATATCTTTTCCACATTTTTCCATATTAATACCATATACCCCACTTTCATTTTACTTTATTTTATTTTTTTATTCACATTTTTTTCTCCCATCTCCATGACTCTCTCTCTTCCCACTTCTTTTTTCTTTCTGCTTCACGTTGACAGCCTCTCTCTCTATCTCCTCTATCTCTCTCTCCTTGAATCCAAAAATCCTTCTTCCTACCTTACCTCCTTTTCTTTCTTTTTTTTTTCTCTGTATTTTTCTCATTTCTTTCTCAATTTCCAGCCTCCGACCACCGTATTCAGCCCGCGGTCGCCCAAATCCGCCCACCTAACAGTCTACAGCCGAGATCTGTCCACGTCCGGCCTCCGACCACCGGATTCAGCCACCGCCGCGCAGATCCGCCCACCATTTACTTTGTTTTGACAAAACCGGGGTCATCAACCGGTTCGCCGGTTTCCGGGTTTCGCCCGGTTGAACCGGGTTCAGGTCATTCGACCCCAATTTTTGATTTTTCCGGGTTTGGAGCTTTAACCGGACCGCCTTGTCGCCGGGTCGCGGTCGAACCGGTCCGACCGACCGGGCCGGTCCGGTTCTTACAACATTGGTATTGACTTTTATTGTAACATAGGAGTGAAAATCGAACGAATTAGTCACAATCAACCAGCACTTTTGGAAAATTGCAAAAACTAATAATAATTGCTTTCCAAAAAAAAAAAAAACAAATCCGAAAAATTAAAAAAATGGAATTTAAAAAATTTATATGATTTTTTTACTTTCTGAAATCGGAAATTTTCTGATTCAAATCTACGAAAATCGAAAATTTATATTTTTATTACCCTATAATGTAAAATCCCTTTGGGTGTGTCGGTTTGGTTTTGTGCGTTGTAAGACCATATTAAAATAAAGCTGATATAAAAATAAAAAAAAAATGTAAAATATATAAAATATTGCTGTTAAAATCGGACTGTAAATCAAAATCTAGTATATATTTCAAATTCAGTAATAAAAAAAAACCGAAAATCAGAATTCTCCGATACTCAAAATACAAAATATTATTCCAAAATCGAAAAATTTGGAATCGAAATCAAAGAAAATTAGGATTGAGAGAATTATATTTATATTGTATGAAGTGGAGGTGTATAAAAGTATCTTGATTTGCTTAGACAAGTTGGTGCAGCACACATGGGAGAGTCTGAATTGACACCTATTTATGAACTAACCCAAATGTCATATCAAATTGCCCATCCCCACACCATATTCACACAACATCCTTTCCTATTTATTTCAATTTGTTATTAAAAATAAATAAAATAAAATAATTAAAGAAATATAAATGACAAGCTTTGAATAAAGCAAATAATAATAAAGAAAAAGCATCCCACAGACAAAAAAATATTTAATAATTTGATTTGACAACGTTGTTGTCAAATTGCTGGTAATTTAACTTGTGACTCCACATTCACTGATTAGTGTGTGTCTGTGTGTAGTATTACTTTACAAATATCTCAATTTAATCTCTTAAAATTCCACTATTATATAGGCTAAATTACAGAAAAAACCCCTCGTGTTTGAATAATTACAATCATTCCATCAACTATGTATTGTATTACGAAAAGCCCCTCAGTCAATAGGTAAATTTGAGACAGTAAAAGTGAACATGTAAGACAATACATAGTTGAAGGAGGTGATTGTAATTATCAAAACATGAGGATTTTTTTTGTAATTTTTTGCTTAGTTAAGGGGTATGTGTAGAAATAAATGAAGAAAGGAAATAATGGCAAGACATTTCTGAAAATGTTGAAACATTTAAGATAGTATATATACATTAACAACAATAAAAGGTGAAATTATTTAATTTCTGAAAGAAAATAAATATGTTGTTGAATTTTCTGTAAGTCAAAAGCTGCCTGCCTGGCAGTAACAGAACAAACATGGGACAGATTAAACCTCGAGTTTTTTAAGCTTTACTTCAAAAAGAAGAATAAAATTAAATAATAATAATATAATATCAAAATTGATTTATAAAAATATTGTTAACAATATTATCACAATAAATTAGTATCCAAAACCAACCGGGTAGGATTATTTTACCCATGGGTCTAAGCCCATTTGAATCAATCCATATACAAAATTACAAATACCAACATGGATGGTTACATTTTGCATGTGAATATTTCACCCGATGTAGCATTAAATTAACAGAAGTATCGTTTTATGTTTGTGATCGAAAATAACATAGAAATTTAGTAAAACCCGTTTTCTAAATGCCTCGTCGAGCCTTAAATTACTTCGTTGTTACATATCCATATTCAAGTATTAGTATAATTTCGAGTATATATATTCCCTATGCATCAAATTCAACCCTTTGAAGCTCAAGAGGAAGCACCATATGCCCTTCTCTAATAGCCACAAGATCCGTAAAATCCGCTTCCAAATAAGCTCTCAAGAAAGCAACCGAAACCCCTCCAACAAATCTCCTCATAGGCTCTCTCGATTCCCCGTTCTTGCACAAACAATAACTCGCCTTCCCACGTATCCCTTTTGTACCATCGTCAAGCATGTCGAGATGCCCGTAATCCTTCGCCACAAAATAATGCACCGGCTTAGAGCATTCGTTGTAGAAATCCTCGTGGTTCACTCCCTTCGGAGCACAAGGTGGGAAAAGTGGATTTCGTTTTACTTCTCCCAATCCGGAACCGACTATTAGCACTCCCAATCCGTCCAGGTCGAAGGAATGCGGGGTGTAGGTGAGGACTGGAGGGGGTGTTTGTTCGCCTTTTCCAGTTCCGTCAACAGGGTCCACACCTATGAGGGCCGAAAATTTTAGGGAAGTTGGAGATTTTTGCTTGTTATTTAGAGCCGAAGCAAACGCGACTTTGCCTCCTCGACTATGGCCCGCTAGTGCTAGCTTTGTTAGGTTTGGCTCGACATTGGGTGGGAGAAAACGGGATAGTCCATTGGATAGCCAGTTGGTTATCTCGGATGTGACCTTGATTTCTTCTTTCGCGTCTGGTCCTGTTATGGAGTATAACTGGTGCATTAACAAGAAACAGTTAGTAATCTTACAATCTTTCAATATCGTAAATGAATCAAGATCTGTTATTGCATGGCGTAAAACTATGTTTATCTGTAGCTGAAACAAGAAACAGAGGGAAAGAATCATGCATTTGTTACAGAGCGCAGGCCGGAAGTATGTGTTCTTGTTCTTGAATATTTAAGAAACAATCTAGAATCCCGCGATAACGCACGCACTTCATATTCAAAGCTCGAAACCCGTGTCTACAATTTCAGTATTTTTAATCCCAAAACAAATACTAGTTTGATAATTCATAACTAATTCAATAAACGAACGTTATTTAGCGTTTTATACAGCCCAACATCGTTCGTGTCAGCCGCAAAGTTTTGCTTATATTAGCTTCGTCGTACTGAAAATTTTGTATTAGACCTTACTAGTAGGAAGTCCAACTACGCAATTGGACCCTCAATATGATTACAATACTCTGGCCTCGTTTGGTTGCCAAGATAAGATTAAATAATCCAATGAAACACAATTATATTATTGGACCTTCGATGCACCAATAAAAAACATGCCTAGAAGCCAAGAAAATGCGGGTCGAACCGGTAAGTTATTGAGGATACCAAACATCAAATAAAATCTAATTATTTAGTAAATCATGGCTAATCTACCCAACCAAACGAGGCCAAATAGTATCTTGGTTAATCTCATTGGGGCAATTAAACAAACACTTGCAGTGCTTCAAGAATCTGATTGCTTGAACAATTCACCCACCCCAGTTTCATGATTATCAACAAAAACGTCACACATTAGAACAATATACTACAATTCAACTACCTTCAAAGAATCAAAGATGCCATTACATCGCAATCAGGACCATAAAAACTACACATTTGATAAACAAAAAATAAAAAACAAAAACCCTAATTTCGAACAGAAGAACAACTGACCTGCGGCGCAACAACGATGAATCCGTGAGATGCTACGTGTTGAAGAAGCTGAGAGTAGAAAGAATTGTACAGAAGAAATCCATGGAGGAAAACCAGCACTGGGTAAACCCCTTCTTCCGAAGGCGCGCAAATCAACAGTGGCTTTGGCGGGGGAGAAGAAGAAGAAGCATTCTTCCTGCAATTATCAGCTTCGATTTTTATCAATTTCGTTGTGTGATTTCCGATATCGAAAACATTTGATGATGAAGCGGAAGTTGGAATTGCAGTTGAATTCATCACCATTGCTAATTTTGCTGTAAATTTCTTTTTTTTATTTTTTATTTTTTTTCTGGCCCTTCTTTATTTTATTTATTGCAAAAGGGATAAGAAAAGCCCAACTTTGTGGCCCTTAAACCCCCACATTTGCTGTGTAAAAATCACAAGAATTTGGTGTCAAAAGATATTTTACACACTATGAAAGGATTAAACTTTAAATATTTTCAATTAATTTTAAATATAGTTTAATATTACTCTAGTAAAAATTATTAATTATCATAATGATAATAATTGTATATATCTATTATTTCGTAACTACTATTATTTTTTTACTCAAGAAAAAAATAGTGATTACTATTATTTTCACAATTTTTTTAATTGCACACTCGATTCGTGAAGATGATACTTTGTTCAGTCATATTTATTTTTAAATAAATACTAAGACGTAATTGAGATCGATATAATTTAATTTTGGAGGAAGCTTTAATCCATTGTACTTAGGTGGTATTTGCAAAAGCTTTAAAAATAGATTATGAGCTTTTTTTCTCTCATTATCTACTTTTAGATGTTTGCAAAACTGATTTTTTGCTTTTGTTTCTCTTAAAATAAGTTCTTTTAAGTTATTTTAAAAGTATCTATGTACATGTTTTTTCTATTTAAATTGATTTTCCATATTTTTTGCAAACACGTTCAACTTCTAAAAATAAACACTTAAAACAAACTTAATACACAATCAAAATAACTTATGCTTTTAAATAAGCTTTTGCAAACACCACCTTAATCTTTATAACTGCTTATTGAATCAATAATATCCTACTCACTAAAGATTGGATGAAGACCATTTTGGGTTTGACCGAGCGACTATAAATCTGTTCTTTTTTATTCTTGTTTCGATTCTGTATTTAGAAACCATTTTTAGAGTTTTCTGTTTAGCTTCACGATCAGAGAGTTCACAAGGTGTTTGTGCTATTGTCTCACTTGAATTCTCGAGTTGTAATCGATACGAAACTTGGTTGATTTCACTACACTCGCGCAAAAAGCCCCTTGATAATCATGAACTTCATTCACCATTATCCTATTTTTAGGGTAAAATATATAAAGTACATATAGATCTTGATTTCTTAAAATTAAACAATAAATTTTCTAATAAAAAATAAAAAAAATTAAACAATAAGAATATATAGAAAAATGTACATAATTCGTACCAATCATGCATTAAAAGTAACAAAAGAGAATAAACCAATGGAATAAAGTAATGCAAAAGCCAGATGTACTAAATCCAAAAAGAGATAATAATTATACAAAAGTACTAATTACAGATCAAGACAAATCACATTTCCACCCAATCAGAAACCTTAATCTAAACCCTAAATTACAATTAAAACCTAGTAAAGCCAAATCCCCACTTATCATAAATCAACACACACAATCAAAAGATCCATTCTTTGTCTTCCATCCCTTTTTGACCAAGTCCAAGATCCTCCTTTTTCCCCCACAAAATTCAAAAAAATAAAATAAATATATAATATATGATATATATATATCATATATAAATATATATATCACATGGTTTTTTAGCTTTACTTCAATTCACTTTACCTTTTCTTTACTTCAATATTACAAAATAAAACACACAAAACCCCAAAAAAGATAACATTTAAAAAAAAATGGTTAGTCCAAATCCCAAACTAGAAAAGCTAATATTCTTGATTTTAAATAAATATATATAATTTTTTTTTGAATTACCTACAATTGTTGCAAAGAGAGAAAGAACACATCAAATCCTGTGTTTGCTGTTCTTCTCTGCAGCAATAATAAGCAATCTCGAAACACCTTGAGTCCATATATCGTATTCTCTTTGATTCTTGCACTCGAATTCGACCACCCCTCGCGACACGGTTTTCAATGCAAAGTAGCGGCGGTGCTCGCCGCCCTCGAGGAGGTGGCGGCCGGGCCATGCCGGAATATTCCTCATCACCTCCAGCACTACATCTGATAAAAAAAAATGGAAAAATTAAAGATAAAGATTGCAACTTTAACTTCTTTTTCTTTCTTTCTCGAATCCCGATGTCGAAAAAAAGACCCATCCACCTCCAATTCTGGTCTCATCATTAGGGAAAAAGAAAAGGGTAAAGAAATAAAAACTTACTCTTTTTCTTTTTTGTGACAGTCCCAGCAACATGTCTACTCTTCATCTTCAACATTACCTAAAGTGAAATAAATAAATTAATTAATTAATTAATTAAGAAATAAAGAAAAAGCAAGATTCTTTATACTTTATTTTCTTTTTCCATGTACACAAGATTGAAATTCAAAGAATTCAAAGAAGGATTTGATTGTTCAATGATGGAAGAGATTATAAAGGCTATACATATATGTATATATATATATATATGTGTGTGTGTGTATATATACCTGACCCATTCTGTTAATGTAAACTGACACTACTTTCCAATGAAGATCACCTGCATTTATTTACAAGAATTGGAACTGTAATTATCATATTGCCAAAAAAAAAAAGATTAATTCAGTTACAAAAAAGCCAAGAATCGGACTTCGAAAAAGATGACGTTTTTACCCTTTCGAGTTTTCTTGAGAAGTTCAGAGCCTCTAGCAAGAAGCTCTCTACTACAAATGCCGAGGAAGTTTTCTTCCGGAACAAGTTCGCCACTGAAACTTCCGTTAGAACTTCCGTTACTACCGTTGGAAACTCCCATTCCTTTGTCGACGGGGATAACTGCCGCTATATTCCACACGTCCTTTAGTGTTCTAGCCTTCAACGTGGCGGCCCCACGAAGAGCTATAAAAAGAAATTCAATTAAAAACAAATTACTTAAAAAGTTTATGATTGGATCGAAAAATGAGTTCATTGCATTTAGGTAGTAGTTTGCAATTAGAGTAAACATAAGGGTGCTAAGTGCAATAAACCCTAATCAAACGGATACTTACAAGTAGCGGCGGCGGCGGTTAGGGTCATGATGTCACCGGCCGATCGGACATTGACAGCTGAGCTAACGACGGCGGCCAAGTGCTCGCGCTCGGCCCCCATTGCTTCCGCCGCCTCGACGCACTGCGCCGCCACCAGAGTGGCGGCAGAAGCCACAGCCATGTCGGTTTTCGCCATCCGTTCGTCTTTTCCGGCGCCGGAGGATGCGGCGGTGGCGGCGGCAATGGCGGCAATGGCGGACGCCACTCCGGCGACCGAAATGGCGGCGTGGAGCTGCGCGTTGTGCGTCCTCGCCTCCTCTTTCTTCTTCTCCCGCCTGTCCTTCAACCACCGCCCGACGGTCTTACCACCACCGCCCGCGGCCTTGTAATGGTGACTGCTCGCCGGATTGTTCATCCGAATATACTGCACACACAATAAAAAAAAAGCATGAATATATGTTTCAAGAACATGCTTATAAACTTAAAAATCCAATCTTTATGAACCTAAAAATTCAATTAATTAATGACAGAAATTAGACCAGTCCCCCTCATTTAAAAACAAAAAAAGGGGACCCCAATTATCTTGTCTGAAAAATTAGGTCCCCCATAAAAAATAGTTTGGTAATTGGTACCCTTCATCATAAATTCCCCATAATAAATTGAACCAATAATTTGTAGTAACATTTTTTCTTTTGCAAATTTATGTAAGAACATAGATATCTGAGTAACTATGTAATTTATTTTACTACCCATTTGTGGAATCATTCACAAATATGCATAGATATAGTATTCTAGCAAAAGGGAAATAAGGGCAAATAATAATTAAATAAAAGATAATGTTATCTGTAATGATGAATGAACACTAAAACAAAAATATAATTAAATTAAAGAAACACACACACACACACACACAAAATTAAAAAAATTAAAAATTACTAAACAAATGATTCAATGTTTGTGTGTAAGAGAAGGAAAGGTATCAAAAATATTGTACTGTACTACTACACTATCATGTTATTAGTATGTTTTGGTTAAAGAGAAAGCTGAGATACTCTCTCTCTCTCTATCTCTATCTTTCTCTCTCTACAGAACTTGTGTTTTGTGTCCAAGAAAGAGAGCAAGAAACATAGTCAGAGGAAAAACAAACAAAAACAAAATCAAATTAAAAAAAATTAAATTAAGAAAAAAAAATCAAGAAAGAAAAAAAACAAACCTTAGGGTCATCCATTTCAGAAGGGGAGAGAGGTGGGGTGTCAGTGAGAGGGCCACTGCTGTGGGACAATCTCCCTGAAGTGCGCGGTGATACCTCCTGCTGTACATGTTGTACATAATACAATAGTGATTATTAAATTTATTGTACATAATACAAGTCAATTAAAGACACAAAATTTCAAGATTAGGAATAATTGTTTTGTAGGGGCAATAATAAGATTAAAATAATTCAACAAACACCCTAGAGAGCTACAGCACTACCCACTAACTAATTAAATGCCCTCCTAAATTTTCTTACAGTTCCAAGAAACACACACACTTTGGGTTTTCCCCATAAAACAACCTTAAATTAATGAACGAACTTCTCTCTATTTCCACTATTTGCCTTGATTATTTTCTTTTAGAGGGTAATATTGACTTAATATTAACAAGAAACAAGAATCAAATTGGTTCAAATATAATCAAGAATCAAGAAAATAGAATTATTTGAGTCAAGATCAGATTTTTTTTTCAGACAACAACAAAAGAATATGGACAAACAAATAAAAATAAAAATAAAGATTGGATTTTTGGCACCATGGAAAAAGTCCAAGTCAATTTGTTTTCAACCTACCAAATATACAAAAAACACTCGGCTTATATAACCAGATTCTTGACATCAACAAGACAAAGAAGCTAGAGAGAGAGAGAGAGAGAGAGAGAGAGAGAGATGTATGTATAAAGAGAGAAAGCTCGGATCTTTACTTACAGATTGGGACATGATACGCTCCATGACGAGCTGAGAAGTTTGAGAAGAAGCGAAGGAAAAAGGGTTCCCGGAAACAGAGGCGGAGGAGGCCGCCGCCGCCTCCTCCAGCTCGGCGGAGATGTCTTCAAAGATGGTTTGTTCAGCACCGCCGGCGGCGGCGGCGGCGCCGCTTCCAGGATAGTTCCGGGCCGGAATATGCGGGGGTTGTGGAGCTAAGGTTTTGGAGATTTCGAGGGCGGAGATACTCCAGGAGCGGGAGAGAAACTCCATTGGCTCCCGTGGAGTTTCTGGTGGAGGCCTGAACATTCTCTCCATTAATTAATAAATTAATTAATAATTAAAGATTATATTGTGTGATGATGAGAAGTGGAGTTTTTTGCAAGTGAAAATTTGTTGAGTGGAGCTTTTAATTTATAGAGCGTGGTTTAGATTTATAGAGAGAGAGAAGCGAGATTGTAGAGAGAGAGATTGTGTAGAGATATAGTGGATATATATAGAGAGAGAAAGAAATGTCAGTATGGTGTTTTTACTTACTAAAGGTGTTTATGTTGGCAGAGAAGGGAAATACTTGCAGAAATTATTTTTAACTTTGTCCCGTATATTTGTCGTAATTATAATTTCACCCCTCAACTTTTTTTGTTTTGGAAATCGGACGGATCAGATTGGAATCGACATTTTCTGAAACATTTTCGAAAGCGAAAGTAATTCTAACTTTTTTTCCCCATGAATTTTGAAAAAAGAAGGTGGAAATTAGAAATTTAGAAATCGGAACGGAAAACTAGTTCGATTTTTTTTTTTTCAATTTTGGATCGGATAGGTAAAATTCGGGAAAATTTATAGTAATAATAATATTTATAATCTAGTGAAGGGTAAATTTGGAATTTCTAATAAATATTTTTAGAAATTAAAATCAAATGGAAAATCGAAACATAATATTTATTCTAGTTACATTCTAAAATAGTTCGGATAAATTAGACATTGAAAATTTCGAAATTCGTAATTAAAAAAAATTACTTCACAATCGAAGACGTTTTTTATAAGATTTACTAGAATTTGGAGATTCCATTTCAATTTATACACATAGGGAGAACCAATAAATTTATTAGTTACACAATAATGTAAAGTCAATTTTTCAAGAAGCCCCTTGAAGTTTACTCATATTACATCAAAGGCCGTACTAGACATTCAAAAACTATCAAAGGGGCCCCTGTAAAGTATAAACTTAGCATCTAACTGGCAAGACTTTTCATATCATCAACATTTACTACACTTGGCAAAATATGGCAATCATTTTAAACCCTCTCAATGTTTTTTTTTTCTTTTTTTTTTTTTTGTATATTTTATGCATTTCATTTCAATTTATCATTTTTTATTTCATATTAAAAACTCGAATGTAACCCAATTGGGCACTCCACTATGTTGTGCATCGAGTAATCATTTCAAAAAAATATTAATAATAAATAAATAAAGTATGGGTTATTTGAAACTTTAGAGCATTTTGGAAATGATTATTGATCAATCTACGTTTATTGGACAAAATCAAGAATATTTTTGTCCAAACCATTTTCCATTTTGCCGCATCGTCGAGTTTAAATATTACTTCTCATGAAACCGAAACTGCAACCGAATTTAAAATTTTTAATGTACTTTAAACTTGTGAGCGAATTAAATAAAATTATTCAAGGCAGTATAAATTTTGATAGGAGGGATCGAAGTATGCACTATTTAGAATTGTATAGTCTAAAGAATTAAATATTGTTGTATCTTCTATACATATTAGTGGTCCTTTTGGCTTTGATATATATATATATATATTTCTCTCTCAATATAAATACAAAATCTTCAATAATGTTACTCATTGATGTGTGAGTCAATGACTCAAAACACCTAGCTAAGACTCAATAATTTTCAAGTGTATTTATCACTTCAACCAATGATTCTACACTAATAAAGGTGGTGAATCATTTATCATACTACATTTCTTGAAAAAAAAAATAGATTATTCTCATTTCGACTTAATTAATGTACGGGACTCGATTATTGAATTTAGGCTCTTGAGCCTTTCATATCTTACGTTGTGCTCGCAATTTATGACTCGAGCCCGTTTGGTCAACTTGAATCTCGAATCGAATCGTAAGATACAAAAAATAAAATAAAATAGATCGAAAAAACGACACATGTATGCAATCTTATCTGGCTGACTCGTCCAAAAACCATGACCTAAAATCCAACGTATATGTGAAGAAAAAAATTAATTGAAGAGGGCCATGGAAAAATTGGCAATGTCTATAATAAGATGAATGAATGAAGATCAATGATTGGGAGTTATAACCTCCGCATGTAATGCTAATGTTTTTGAAAGCTGGAAAAGCGCGGGGAATTAATCACACAAACAAACACACGCTTCTTGTTTTTTTGTGTTTGCCTAATATATATAAATCACTTTATTTTAATATTATTATTATTTGATGTACTTTAAAGTACTAAAATATAATAAGATTTGGAATTTGTCGGATAAAGTCTCGATATAACGGTGCTACGAAATATGAACTTTGAAATGGATGGTTCAGATTCATCTTCACACAATCGAGAGAGCACAACACTGCATGGTGCTGGAGAGAAGAAATTGCAGATGGGTTGGAAGTGAGCTCAGCACATGCAGTTACAGCTAACCGAGCGAATTACTTCCTCTTGAGCTGCATTTTGGGCTGGAAAACCGTCTCACGTGCATGGCAAGTGGAGCTGAAGTGTATAAAGCCCCACTGATGCCTTCTGAGAGAGATATCACACATACAAATACACATGCACTAACATTAAGAATCTAAGAGAAAATTCATGAGATTATGTAAGCTCTCGAGAGATTCTTTGATCGAGTGCAATCCAAATTAGGATTTATGAGAGATCAATTCTTTGTACGTTCCTCACTGTATAATCATTTGTAAATCGTAATCTCTGATATTGCGGTAATTAATTGAAATTGTAGCGGCTTCAAACGAATGTAGACCTATTGTGGATCGAAAAACACTATTCTTTAATTCAAATCAATTTGGTCCATATAATTCGAAAAATGTCTAAATATTCTATTCCCAATTAAATATTAATTTTTTTTTGGTAAGTTTAAAAAATATTTTTTAATTTTGTGGATATCCAATTTAAGTGGGCCTTCTCTTGAATAAGTGGGTCCGTCCGTACAATAGAGAACAGCTGCTATGTGGTCGACCCATTGGGCATTGTTTGGTGAAGAAAACGCCAATTCATAGCCCATTGTTTTACAATAGTGCCACTGTAATTTCGATTTTTGTTTTTTTTACCAACCACCCAAACAGACCCTTCCCCACTTACCAGTCCCCGACCAAACTGAGACAAAATTCCCTGAGTCCTGACAATATTTTGTAAATAACAATAACACTAAATATTAATTAATATTAATAAATACTCCTCGATTCCTTTTTTAAATTGTCCTATTTTTATTGATTTTAGGAAAATATATATTTTTGGACTAAAATACCGTTCATTGTAAATAGTAGTGAAGAGAGGTTACAAGGGTAAGATTGATAGTTATACGATTAATGGAGTATCGGAATTTTAAAGTGACAGATATTATGTACCAATTTCGATAAAACTGAAAGTTTTATATCATAAAATTTGGTAATAATTTAATTTGGAAATATAATATTGTTAGAGACTTACAGTACTGAAGAAAATGTCACGCCTTGATACTCTGCTAGGCGCATATTAGACAATTTTGTACAGAAGCATATGCCAAAAATGAAAATGCAGGAATTTCCTAATATATATATATAAGTAATAATTGCATAAAAGTATTTAAAATTTAATTATTCTGCATGCTGCTGGCTAAAATACGCGTGGGTGGCATTTTCTATCTTGTTCTGTTTTCAGTTTTTGTATCAGTCCAAAAGCTGGCTTTTGGCCATGTAGAAGTTTCATTTCTTACTTTATTTATTTTTTATTTTTTCAATAAGAAATATTCCTTCCAATGAGTTGCTCATCCTGTATAAACTATACCCATTCACATTTTTATTTTAGAGTAAAATTATGGTCACGTCAATTTACCAAAAACCCCTTAATGTTTGGGTAATTATAACCACATCACTTAACTATGAATTTCTTACACATTTGCCCTTATGGTGTCAAATTCAATATAATCTTCTAGATTTCGTGGAATGTTGTCTAATTTGTACTCGTTTTGTTCAAAAAATTACAGTTTCTGATGCACTACAAACTGATTTTTACAAGTCAAGAAATACACCGTATGATAACATTGTTCTAAAACAACAAATAATATGAAACGATGTGGTGGTACGAGTACGATTTCAATTCGTTCTACCAAATACCAAGTTTTAGTGTTGATAAATATGACAATTTTCAGACAATTTTTTTTTATTAATTTTTTTTAGTATGCACTACCTTTGGTCGACAGTTAATGTAATGAAGCTAGTACTAAGATTTTGATGTCCCTAAAAAGTCGTCGACAAAAGGTTGAAGCACGTTGCCTAAAAGAAATGAGGATGTGTTGAATTTTAATGAAGAATGTTTGCCACATTGGAGTTTCTACTTTTTACATCATTCGAACACAAAATGCAACTTAGGTGATAGTTATTACACTTGTTGTATCAATTATCCAATGCACATATATGATTGACTGTGGGTTTCCTTATTATAAAAATAAAATAAAAATACTACTCTAGATTTTATACGAGATTGATCATTTCTATTGCTTTATCTGCGTTATTATTGCTTTTAATCGAGAGGATATATAATCTATATATAACTTCTTCCTATACGAAAGATATGGTCTATTAACCAAATATTCGTAGAATTTTAAATTGAACATCTACTTAGATATTTTCATAAACAACGATAGTATTAACTCAATCCTCCTAATTAAGTATACCACTAATCTCAATAATTGTCATAGTGGAGTGTAGACCTATCTTCCTAGGATGCGTGCTAATCACCCATTAATTAAGGTTAAAAAAAAAACCCAAATATGTATATACTAATTGTTTTTGAATATTTACATTCTATATTAATTATTACACATTAAAATTAAAGCCAATATTAAAGGTGGGAATACTAATGAATTGAAGTGGTGGAAGGGACCAATTGATTTGATGGGAAAATTAGATAGGGGCCGAAAGTCAAATTCAATATTGGTTTGTGAATTAATTATTTAATTGATGAGATAATAAATCTATCACCAACTTTCAAGTTGTTGGAACCTCCATTTGCACCATTTAATTTGCCTTGCACAAAATGTAATCTTTGGCAAAAGAAAAGTAGAAAACTCATTTTTTTGTATATAAAAAAAAATTAACTTTCAACTATTTATTAGTTATTACTCCCTTAATTGGTGATAATTAATTAATTTTTTTTATAATATAAAAGAAAATATGAAGAAAAATAAATATAATCAGTGCAACTCGGATAATCTAAAATGACAAATAATATGAAACAAAAATAGTTTTCAAAATGACGGGTTGAATTGAAACGCATGGAGTATCCGCCACCCTCAGGTAAGATATATTTACGAAAGTACCCCTCATTTTTCTATAATTATACCCACTCTTTGCAATTTGTAGATTTCTTACACTAAAACCCTTTTGTTAGGGGTTGATGTAAGAAATGTACAAACTGCAGGGGGTTGGATGCAGTTTCTTCAAAATGGGAGTTTTTTTTTTTTTTTTTTTTTTTTTTTGGAAATGACTTTATCTTAAGGAGGTTGTAATTTACTCAATTTTTTTTATTATTTAAATTTTAATGATCTTTGTTATGGTAATCATACTAGGATTATATTCTTAATCCATTTGGTACTCATTGAAAGTTTGATCAAACCCACCGCTGGTTGTTCTTTATATCAACAATATTGTCCTTGTCATTTTGGGACCCTATGTTGGAAGCAATACATGTGAATTTGCATTTTGGAGTTTAGAATGAGATGTTTAATTAATAGGGCTTTCTATGTTTTAAATTATTTGTCAACTGTTTTTATCTTTGTAAATTAGATTTTAGTGTACATGTACTGTATCAAAGTCGGGGCAGAAAATCAATGAAACGGTTCAGTGGATCAGGAATTGGTGAACTTTTTTAAAGAAAAAAAGATTGATCTGAATTAGCATTTTCGAAAAGAAAAAAATCAATTACCTACGAACCGCAAGTGCCGTTACAAATTTTGTTTCTAAACATTTGACTGATCAAATTGAAAAATTATGAATTTAGCATATTTGGAAAATTAGATTTTCAGAAAGGGAAATGAAAAAAAACTTATTCCGAAATCTGAAGTTTTAAGAATTGAAGGAATTCAAAATAATTAATAATTGTAAATGTCAAATATGAAAACGAAAAGAAATTGTAATCAATAATTAAAATTAAATGAAATAAAATTTCAAATATAATTTGATTACAGTCTAAAGAAGAATCAAGAATTGAAATTTCAGAAATCGGAATTGAAATACTGTTCCGAATTCCAATTTTAAAAAATTGGAATTTAAAATAATGTTCCAATTTTGAAATGTGCAATATTGGAAAAAAATTATCCGAATTGTCTGCTGTCACTTATTTATAGATCTCAAATACAAAACCATGCGCACGCACGTGTATCTCAGCACTCTTTGTTCCCTTTTAATGGTGCTTGATAAGCCCATTATTTAATGATTACTATATTATATACTTCCTAATGATTTCTATCTTACATCAAATGTTATTTTAAATTTTTAATTATTTTTTCGCCAATTTAATTTGATGTATGTTATAAACATGTTACGGTCACACCTGAGTTAAGGTTAAATTACGCGTTAAAATTCCCTTTTTTGGGTACTTACAATCGTGAACTATGAATCATCTTACACATTCATCATTACGGTGTAACAATTAATGAAATTTTCTATTCGTTTTATGTAAAAATACAGTTTAGATGCATCGGAATCTGATATTTACAATACATGAGACACATCTTATGATAATCATTTTCCAAAATAGATAGCTGCAGGAGAGTAAAACGGGTACAAACTAGAAAATTACGTTAAATTTGACATTTTGAGAATGGCCGTGTAAGACGATTTATAGTTGATGGGTTAATTGTAATTACCAAAAAATGTGTTTTTTTTTTCTTTTTATATAATTTAACTTAAGAGGTTTCTGTAATTTACTAAAAAAAATAATTTTAAAAGGCTTCAAAATAAGTAATTATTAAAATATTTTCTTAAACATAAATGATTTAATAGGATAAAATTTCAATATTGAGAATAGAGATAAATGAATGTGGTTAGCTGTCAAGGGCCAATTTAGCCATGAATTAAGCATAGGTCAAATTCAGGTGCATAGGACTAGCAGTGGACCAATTTTTAGTAGGATGTATGAATGATGGAAATAAATTTTGATTAATTATTAGGCGTTACATCTCTCGTTTTCAATAAATAAATATAATGAATTGACAGTTTCAAATTTCAATGAACCTTGGATTTTCTACACTAATTACTATTACTTTATTTGGTAATTAATAAATTGTAAAAACTAATTTTTATCTGACATTGTTACTCGAGTTAGGATTAATATTTTAGGAAATTACATCCACCGCTGAATTATAATCAAATTACGTTCAGATGTAAATTTAAGAATGCTAAATCTGTAGAACCGAACCGAAATTTCGGTACGCCAACATTTCATACCGTTTTACCGAACTAAATATATGATTTGGCTCAGTAAATAATCGAATTAAATAAATTTTATGTAAAAATATTTGAAAGTATGAGGTGACTGTAATAACTCAAACAAGAGGGACTGCTTCGTAATTCAGCCATATCGCAAGGGGGTGGTCATAATTTGTCCTAATATTTTTATTTTGGGATTTTTTAGAGAGAGACATTATTTTTTTGAGATTTTTTTATTGTAAAAATATATTATATATATAAGAATATTACAATTCATCCCTCAACTTTGTACTAATTTCACATTTGGTCACTCATATTCACAAAAAACATATTAGGTCCCTTATTTTTCAATAATTGAACACTTTTGATCATTTTCGTCAATTTACCGTCACTCTTTCAGTTAAGGCAGTGATGGCCACACGCTTAGATTTGGTTTAATACTATAGAAAATTTGACGAAAATGACTAAAAGTGTCGAATTTTTGAAACATGCGAATCAGTGCAAATATGAGGTACCAAAAGTGTATTTCCCATATATATATATATATATATATATATATATATATATATATATATATATATAGCCTTAATAAAAGGAGATGACGATGACATTGTACTACGGACAAAGCTGAAATCGCACAAATTTATCACAAGATCTAAATCAAAAAAGTCGAAAAGCCAATTAGAAGGCAAAGAAAAGCAGCAATAATTCATACACGAATTTCGAAGAACAAAATTAAATTAAAAATATAATAAATGCAAAATTCACAAGTAAGGGGCTGTGATCAGAGGCTACGGTGGCTACGCTGTCAATTCTGAATTTTCCATGTCTGTGCTAACCGACGATGTGAGGTGGCGCCGCCGTACGCCGTCGATTTAGGCTCTACGCCCCGCCGTACTATAATTGGGGTGGTGTGTCTTGTCTCGTGTGTTCATTTAATATTTGTCCGTGTATCATGCATGCACCACTTCTGCATACATAATTTTGATTTGAGTATCCGAAATTTATGTTTATTAAATTATATTTGTATTTTCATTAAATAAAATTAGGGCCCCAGTTTATGTCAAATTACGAAACTGCCATCATGTTTGCTAATTAAACCATCCTTCAACTATGAATCTTTTTATACATCCATTTTTACGGTGTCAAATTCAACAGAATGTTCTTGAATTCATGGAATGCTGTCTAGTTTGTACTCGTTTCGTGCTAAAATGCAGTTTGTAAGGCATCACAATCTGATATTTACAAGCCAAGAAACACATCTTATGATCATCTTGCTTCAAAATGTGGAGTTCTGAGAGAAAACAGCTACAAACTTAAAAATATTTCATATAATTTAGAAGATTCTACTAAATATCACACTGCATCTGTGGACGTGTAAGAAAATTCGTAGTTAAGAAGAGTGATTGTATTTACCAAAACATGAGGTGGTTTATCATAATTACACCCCACATCAGCAATTGTAATTTACCATATAATATTAATAAAAAGTAATATACCCAATCATGGGCCTATATATTTGGGCCGGGCTAGTTTAAACGGATATTTCCTTTAAAACTAATCTTGGGCTTCTTGATGAATATTTGTACAATCCGGATCCAATATCAATAACCCAGTTTAATTTACCGGGTCGGGTCGGGTCGGATCCGGATCGGGTCATGAAAATATATCCCCTACCCAGAAAAAATCCCTAAACCAAAAATCTCACAAAACCCTCCAAAAAAGTTGAACTCAACTCTCTCAATCAACTCATCGATTTCCACCCCTCACACACCGCCGCCGCCGCTCTACCACCGCAGCTCCGCCGCAACCCACATTCTCCGATCTCCACACCTCCTATTCTCACACAAAACTCTGAAGAAAAACTTCGCCATCAGAGCTTCCGCCTCCAGCAACCCCACCAACACCTCCATTTCCATTCGCAAATCCGCCGCCTGCGCCGTCGTCTTCGCCGCCGCGGCCTTCGGAAAATTCCCGCACTTACTCGCTAGGGCGGAGGTCCCAACTGTAAGATCCCAGCTATTTTTGGGTATTTTTATGGTTTAATTATAATATAAAAGTAGAAATTAAATTGATAATTGAGATAGAAATTGGGGGAAGAAATTAGAGAGGAAGAAAACTTGGGGAAGAAGAAGAATACAGAGAGATGAGAGAGAGAGATTCTGAAAATTGGCTTAATGCCTTTCATTCAACTCGTCCAACCCTTATAACAAAAATCCCAAATAATAATCAAAATCTGAAAATAACAATTAAGATATTTAATTAATTTCTTCCAATCCCCAATTGCACTTGGGCCTGGCTCATTAATAAATTTCGGCCCACTTGCTTTCGGCCCAGCTGCAAAACTCAATCCCACTTCACTTCCAAAATTATTGCCGTTCTTCAACTCGCCACCGTCGCCACCGCTGTTGCCGCCGCCGTCACCGTCATGGGTCATGACATTACCCCCCGCTGAAGACGATCCTTGTCCCCAAGGATCATAACATCGTTTTATCATGTGTTTGTCCAAAATTTTGAGAGGATAAATTTGTAAGTGATGATCTTCATCCTTACCAATGACTTCGTAAATACCAAAATATCGATCGTAAAACTCCTGATTCCTGCAAAGTGCCACCTCAAAAACTCGATATGCTTTCTTCTTTCCTGCAAACCACTCCACAAACATTGGAGCTCGAAGTGTATTTTCTTGAATTACTTCAAGTGCCGATGTTCTGTCGTTGATAATTGACCATGCTTCTTCAGTACTGCCCAAATAAGGGTCTAAAGATAGGAGTGCTAAAGTGTACCCGTAAAACGCTTCTTCCAAGCTCGGTCTGAGTTGAATTTCCACCCACCCCCCTGGAGATGATTCATAACGGCCCATACTCAGTACAAATTCGGACCGGACCTGTTGAATTCTAACTTGATCCCCATAGATTGTCTTCAATAATTTCCCCGAATTTGCCCAACCTAAATCTGCCAAGGAATTAGGCAAATGATTCGGTAAATTACGCAGTACAATATTTGTTTCCAGTGTCTTCACAACCCCACAAAATTTGCCCATTGTAAAACCGCAATTGCTCGATTCCGCTTTTCTAACACATAAGAAAATTAGAGAACTCAAGAACATGGATTCCAGCCCTGCCAACACTAAGCAATAACGCGGTGGAGGTTCAGGTGATGGACGAGGTCTTTTCGGTAAGACCATCAACGTAGCACGCTTCAACACCTTGAACCTGGAACGAGCCTCCAATAAAATTACTGAACCAACATTGACAGTTGCAGATCTGAAATCCTCTTCGATGCGATCATTTCGCATCTTTAATACCTCAGGCACAAACCGAACCGAAATTAAAACACCTTCGAGTAATTCTACTTTCCAACCGTGAGAATCACATAGCACTTCGACTGAGCAACCCTTCGTTGTACCATTTCCAACCGCAATTCCCATAAATTCCTTTTCAGCTTCACTTACTATTAGTCCCTTCTCCATCTCCTCTTTATCACTCACAAAACTATTCATGAAATAAGTTTCATCACAAACACTAGCCTTTAACAGTAGTAAATGAGGCTTTCTTTCCTCAAACTCATCTTTGTGCTGCTCAAGTGAGTATTCTGTGTTGAGCTGGTTGATTTCAGCAAGAATCTTCTTGCCCTCTATTAGATTTTCAAATCTAGCGAACACAAGATTCACAAAACAATCCCAAGTTAAATCTCTACCCTTTTCTAATATATGCCCACACCAAGTGGCAGCCCTTCCCTCAAAATGACATGATGCCAAATAAATTTTTTGTTGGTCTGACATTTTTGGAATCAACCGAAAGTAGCATGTCCAATTTAACAACCAACTCCTAGGATTTGTTCCATCAAACTTGGAAAACTCATTTCTAGAGCTAGGTTTAGAATCGACCTTGAATGGTTCAGAATTACTACATGCTTCAAGTACAGACAAATCGGAGTCATAGTAAGTCCCTTCTTCATTAGCTTTGTCCACCTTCCCATCAATAAGCATCTTCCTCGACAGTTGGACAATACTCTTCGATTGATAAATAGCAAATAGTGGAGGCGGTTCAGGTGAAGGACGAAATCTTTTTGGTAAGATAATCAATGTAGCATGCCTCCATATATTTGATCCGAAGTATACTATCCGGCCGGTTACAAACTTCCTCTCGGGCATTTCAACAAATACCTTCGATCTAGGAACTTGAACCACATTTTCTTCACATGATAACTCAAGTAATTTGAAGGTTTCATATGGCACATTGAAGTTCCTCATGAAATTCCCAGACCTTTCAGAAGTTATATCTGAATCATCAACCTCTTTTATAATAGGAAACTCCACTATATTTTCAATCCCATGCTCCACAGACAAGGACTCATCAAACAACAATACTTCCCGATTTTCAGTAATATCTTCACTATCAACCGACTCCATCATGCAGACCTCATCTTCAATCATATCTTCTTCTTTAGCTAATTCTAACATAGGATTTTCTATTTCCTTTTTCACTTCTACTCTTTCAGACAATTCATCAAACACAATCAACTCTTCCATTTTAGAGGATTCATTTTTTTGACTTGATATAAACCCTTCAGTGTCGTTTAGAATTAGAGGTTCAGAGGAGTTTCTTACCGAATCTTCAGGGAGAGGGTAATAGAGCTCAAACTTCTCTACCAATTTAGCCATTTGAATATGCAGCTCTTCACAAGTTTTCTGAAATTTCTTTTGATTTTCTGCCATTTGTTTGGTCATAGATTCGATATAATCTTTATGTGCCTCAACTGTCACTCTCGCAGCCATGCTCCCAGGTTTGAAAATCAAAACCTTGCTCTGAGTACCAAATGTAAGATCCCAGCTATTTTTGGGTATTTTTATGGTTTAATTATAATATAAAAGTAGAAATTAAATTGATAATTGAGATAGAAATTGGGGGAAGAAATTAGAGAGGAAGAAAACTTGGGGAAGAAGAAGAATACAGAGAGATGAGAGAGAGAGATTCTGAAAATTGGCTTAATGCCTTTCATTCAACTCGTCCAACCCTTATAACAAAAATCCCAAATAATAATCAAAATCTGAAAATAACAATTAAGATATTTAATTAATTTCTTCCAATCCCCAATTGCACTTGGGCCTGGCTCATTAATAAATTTCGGCCCACTTGCTTTCGGCCCAGCTGCAAAACTCAATCCCACTTCACTTCCAAAATTATTGCCGTTCTTCAACTCACCACCGTCGCCACCGCTGTTGCCGCCGCCGTCACCGTCATGGGTCATGACATTACCCCCCGCTGAAGACGATCCTTGTCCCCAAGGATCATAACATCGTTTTATCATGTGTTTGTCCAAAATTTTGAGAGGATAAATTTGTAAGTGATGATCTTCATCCTTACCAATGACTTCGTAAATACCAAAATATCGATCGTAAAACTCCTGATTCCTGCAAAGTGCCACCTCAAAAACTCGATATGCTTTCTTCTTTCCTGCAAACCACTCCACAAACATTGGAGCTCGAAGTGTATTTTCTTGAATTACTTCAAGTGCCGATGTTCTGTCGTTGATAATTGACCATGCTTCTTCAGTACTGCCCAAATAAGGGTCTAAAGATAGGAGTGCTAAAGTGTACCCGTAAAACGCTTCTTCCAAGCTCGGTCTGAGTTGAATTTCCACCCACCCCCCTGGAGATGATTCATAACGGCCCATACTCAGTACAAATTCGGACCGGACCTGTTGAATTCTAACTTGATCCCCATAGATTGTCTTCAATAATTTCCCCGAATTTGCCCAACCTAAATCTGCCAAGGAATTAGGCAAATGATTCGGTAAATTACGCAGTACAATATTTGTTTCCAGTGTCTTCACAACCCCACAAAATTTGCCCATTGTAAAACCGCAATTGCTCGATTCCGCTTTTCTAACACATAAGAAAATTAGAGAACTCAAGAACATGGATTCCAGCCCTGCCAACACTAAGCAATAACGCGGTGGAGGTTCAGGTGATGGACGAGGTCTTTTCGGTAAGACCATCAACGTAGCACGCTTCAACACCTTGAACCTGGAACGAGCCTCCAATAAAATTACTGAACCAACATTGACAGTTGCAGATCTGAAATCCTCTTCGATGCGATCATTTCGCATCTTTAATACCTCAGGCACAAACCGAACCGAAATTAAAACACCTTCGAGTAATTCTACTTTCCAACCGTGAGAATCACATAGCACTTCGACTGAGCAACCCTTCGTTGTACCATTTCCAACCGCAATTCCCATAAATTCCTTTTCAGCTTCACTTACTATTAGTCCCTTCTCCATCTCCTCTTTATCACTCACAAAACTATTCATGAAATAAGTTTCATCACAAACACTAGCCTTTAACAGTAGTAAATGAGGCTTTCTTTCCTCAAACTCATCTTTGTGCTGCTCAAGTGAGTATTCTGTGTTGAGCTGGTTGATTTCAGCAAGAATCTTCTTGCCCTCTATTAGATTTTCAAATCTAGCGAACACAAGATTCACAAAACAATCCCAAGTTAAATCTCTACCCTTTTCTAATATATGCCCACACCAAGTGGCAGCCCTTCCCTCAAAATGACATGATGCCAAATAAATTTTTTGTTGGTCTGACATTTTTGGAATCAACCGAAAGTAGCATGTCCAATTTAACAACCAACTCCTAGGATTTGTTCCATCAAACTTGGAAAACTCATTTCTAGAGCTAGGTTTAGAATCGACCTTGAATGGTTCAGAATTACTACATGCTTCAAGTACAGACAAATCGGAGTCATAGTAAGTCCCTTCTTCATTAGCTTTGTCCACCTTCCCATCAATAAGCATCTTCCTCGACAGTTGGACAATACTCTTCGATTGATAAATAGCAAATAGTGGAGGCGGTTCAGGTGAAGGACGAAATCTTTTTGGTAAGATAATCAATGTAGCATGCCTCCATATATTTGATCCGAAGTATACTATCCGGCCGGTTACAAACTTCCTCTCGGGCATTTCAACAAATACCTTCGATCTAGGAACTTGAACCACATTTTCTTCACATGATAACTCAAGTAATTTGAAGGTTTCATATGGCACATTGAAGTTCCTCATGAAATTCCCAGACCTTTCAGAAGTTATATCTGAATCATCAACCTCTTTTATAATAGGAAACTCCACTATATTTTCAATCCCATGCTCCACAGACAAGGACTCATCAAACAACAATACTTCCCGATTTTCAGTAATATCTTCACTATCAACCGACTCCATCATGCAGACCTCATCTTCAATCATATCTTCTTCTTTAGCTAATTCTAACATAGGATTTTCTATTTCCTTTTTCACTTCTACTCTTTCAGACAATTCATCAAACACAATCAACTCTTCCATTTTAGAGGATTCATTTTTTTGACTTGATATAAACCCTTCAGTGTCGTTTAGAATTAGAGGTTCAGAGGAGTTTCTTACCGAATCTTCAGGGAGAGGGTAATAGAGCTCAAACTTCTCTACCAATTTAGCCATTTGAATATGCAGCTCTTCACAAGTTTTCTGAAATTTCTTTTGATTTTCTGCCATTTGTTTGGTCATAGATTCGATATAATCTTTATGTGCCTCAACTGTCACTCTCGCAGCCATGCTCCCAGGTTTGAAAATCAAAACCTTGCTCTGAGTACCAAATGTAAGATCCCAGCTATTTTTGGGTATTTTTATGGTTTAATTATAATATAAAAGTAGAAATTAAATTGATAATTGAGATAGAAATTGGGGGAAGAAATTAGAGAGGAAGAAAACTTGGGGAAGAAGAAGAATACAGAGAGATGAGAGAGAGAGATTCTGAAAATTGGCTTAATGCCTTTCATTCAACTCGTCCAACCCTTATAACAAAAATCCCAAATAATAATCAAAATCTGAAAATAACAATTAAGATATTTAATTAATTTCTTCCAATCCCCAATTGCACTTGGGCCTGGCTCATTAATAAATTTCGGCCCACTTGCTTTCGGCCCAGCTGCAAAACTCAATCCCACTTCACTTCCAAAATTATTGCCGTTCTTCAACTCACCACCGTCGCCACCGCTGTTGCCGCCGCCGTCACCGTCATGGGTCATGACATTACCCCCCGCTGAAGACGATCCTTGTCCCCAAGGATCATAACATCGTTTTATCATGTGTTTGTCCAAAATTTTGAGAGGATAAATTTGTAAGTGATGATCTTCATCCTTACCAATGACTTCGTAAATACCAAAATATCGATCGTAAAACTCCTGATTCCTGCAAAGTGCCACCTCAAAAACTCGATATGCTTTCTTCTTTCCTGCAAACCACTCCACAAACATTGGAGCTCGAAGTGTATTTTCTTGAATTACTTCAAGTGCCGATGTTCTGTCGTTGATAATTGACCATGCTTCTTCAGTACTGCCCAAATAAGGGTCTAAAGATAGGAGTGCTAAAGTGTACCCGTAAAACGCTTCTTCCAAGCTCGGTCTGAGTTGAATTTCCACCCACCCCCCTGGAGATGATTCATAACGGCCCATACTCAGTACAAATTCGGACCGGACCTGTTGAATTCTAACTTGATCCCCATAGATTGTCTTCAATAATTTCCCCGAATTTGCCCAACCTAAATCTGCCAAGGAATTAGGCAAATGATTCGGTAAATTACGCAGTACAATATTTGTTTCCAGTGTCTTCACAACCCCACAAAATTTGCCCATTGTAAAACCGCAATTGCTCGATTCCGCTTTTCTAACACATAAGAAAATTAGAGAACTCAAGAACATGGATTCCAGCCCTGCCAACACTAAGCAATAACGCGGTGGAGGTTCAGGTGATGGACGAGGTCTTTTCGGTAAGACCATCAACGTAGCACGCTTCAACACCTTGAACCTGGAACGAGCCTCCAATAAAATTACTGAACCAACATTGACAGTTGCAGATCTGAAATCCTCTTCGATGCGATCATTTCGCATCTTTAATACCTCAGGCACAAACCGAACCGAAATTAAAACACCTTCGAGTAATTCTACTTTCCAACCGTGAGAATCACATAGCACTTCGACTGAGCAACCCTTCGTTGTACCATTTCCAACCGCAATTCCCATAAATTCCTTTTCAGCTTCACTTACTATTAGTCCCTTCTCCATCTCCTCTTTATCACTCACAAAACTATTCATGAAATAAGTTTCATCACAAACACTAGCCTTTAACAGTAGTAAATGAGGCTTTCTTTCCTCAAACTCATCTTTGTGCTGCTCAAGTGAGTATTCTGTGTTGAGCTGGTTGATTTCAGCAAGAATCTTCTTGCCCTCTATTAGATTTTCAAATCTAGCGAACACAAGATTCACAAAACAATCCCAAGTTAAATCTCTACCCTTTTCTAATATATGCCCACACCAAGTGGCAGCCCTTCCCTCAAAATGACATGATGCCAAATAAATTTTTTGTTGGTCTGACATTTTTGGAATCAACCGAAAGTAGCATGTCCAATTTAACAACCAACTCCTAGGATTTGTTCCATCAAACTTGGAAAACTCATTTCTAGAGCTAGGTTTAGAATCGACCTTGAATGGTTCAGAATTACTACATGCTTCAAGTACAGACAAATCGGAGTCATAGTAAGTCCCTTCTTCATTAGCTTTGTCCACCTTCCCATCAATAAGCATCTTCCTCGACAGTTGGACAATACTCTTCGATTGATAAATAGCAAATAGTGGAGGCGGTTCAGGTGAAGGACGAAATCTTTTTGGTAAGATAATCAATGTAGCATGCCTCCATATATTTGATCCGAAGTATACTATCCGGCCGGTTACAAACTTCCTCTCGGGCATTTCAACAAATACCTTCGATCTAGGAACTTGAACCACATTTTCTTCACATGATAACTCAAGTAATTTGAAGGTTTCATATGGCACATTGAAGTTCCTCATGAAATTCCCAGACCTTTCAGAAGTTATATCTGAATCATCAACCTCTTTTATAATAGGAAACTCCACTATATTTTCAATCCCATGCTCCACAGACAAGGACTCATCAAACAACAATACTTCCCGATTTTCAGTAATATCTTCACTATCAACCGACTCCATCATGCAGACCTCATCTTCAATCATATCTTCTTCTTTAGCTAATTCTAACATAGGATTTTCTATTTCCTTTTTCACTTCTACTCTTTCAGACAATTCATCAAACACAATCAACTCTTCCATTTTAGAGGATTCATTTTTTTGACTTGATATAAACCCTTCAGTGTCGTTTAGAATTAGAGGTTCAGAGGAGTTTCTTACCGAATCTTCAGGGAGAGGGTAATAGAGCTCAAACTTCTCTACCAATTTAGCCATTTGAATATGCAGCTCTTCACAAGTTTTCTGAAATTTCTTTTGATTTTCTGCCATTTGTTTGGTCATAGATTCGATATAATCTTTATGTGCCTCAACTGTCACTCTCGCAGCCATGCTCCCAGGTTTGAAAATCAAAACCTTGCTCTGAGTACCAAATGTAAGATCCCAGCTATTTTTGGGTATTTTTATGGTTTAATTATAATATAAAAGTAGAAATTAAATTGATAATTGAGATAGAAATTGGGGGAAGAAATTAGAGAGGAAGAAAACTTGGGGAAGAAGAAGAATACAGAGAGATGAGAGAGAGAGATTCTGAAAATTGGCTTAATGCCTTTCATTCAACTCGTCCAACCCTTATAACAAAAATCCCAAATAATAATCAAAATCTGAAAATAACAATTAAGATATTTAATTAATTTCTTCCAATCCCCAATTGCACTTGGGCCTGGCTCATTAATAAATTTCGGCCCACTTGCTTTCGGCCCAGCTGCAAAACTCAATCCCACTTCACTTCCAAAATTATTGCCGTTCTTCAACTCACCACCGTCGCCACCGCTGTTGCCGCCGCCGTCACCGTCATGGGTCATGACATTACCCCCCGCTGAAGACGATCCTTGTCCCCAAGGATCATAACATCGTTTTATCATGTGTTTGTCCAAAATTTTGAGAGGATAAATTTGTAAGTGATGATCTTCATCCTTACCAATGACTTCGTAAATACCAAAATATCGATCGTAAAACTCCTGATTCCTGCAAAGTGCCACCTCAAAAACTCGATATGCTTTCTTCTTTCCTGCAAACCACTCCACAAACATTGGAGCTCGAAGTGTATTTTCTTGAATTACTTCAAGTGCCGATGTTCTGTCGTTGATAATTGACCATGCTTCTTCAGTACTGCCCAAATAAGGGTCTAAAGATAGGAGTGCTAAAGTGTACCCGTAAAACGCTTCTTCCAAGCTCGGTCTGAGTTGAATTTCCACCCACCCCCCTGGAGATGATTCATAACGGCCCATACTCAGTACAAATTCGGACCGGACCTGTTGAATTCTAACTTGATCCCCATAGATTGTCTTCAATAATTTCCCCGAATTTGCCCAACCTAAATCTGCCAAGGAATTAGGCAAATGATTCGGTAAATTACGCAGTACAATATTTGTTTCCAGTGTCTTCACAACCCCACAAAATTTGCCCATTGTAAAACCGCAATTGCTCGATTCCGCTTTTCTAACACATAAGAAAATTAGAGAACTCAAGAACATGGATTCCAGCCCTGCCAACACTAAGCAATAACGCGGTGGAGGTTCAGGTGATGGACGAGGTCTTTTCGGTAAGACCATCAACGTAGCACGCTTCAACACCTTGAACCTGGAACGAGCCTCCAATAAAATTACTGAACCAACATTGACAGTTGCAGATCTGAAATCCTCTTCGATGCGATCATTTCGCATCTTTAATACCTCAGGCACAAACCGAACCGAAATTAAAACACCTTCGAGTAATTCTACTTTCCAACCGTGAGAATCACATAGCACTTCGACTGAGCAACCCTTCGTTGTACCATTTCCAACCGCAATTCCCATAAATTCCTTTTCAGCTTCACTTACTATTAGTCCCTTCTCCATCTCCTCTTTATCACTCACAAAACTATTCATGAAATAAGTTTCATCACAAACACTAGCCTTTAACAGTAGTAAATGAGGCTTTCTTTCCTCAAACTCATCTTTGTGCTGCTCAAGTGAGTATTCTGTGTTGAGCTGGTTGATTTCAGCAAGAATCTTCTTGCCCTCTATTAGATTTTCAAATCTAGCGAACACAAGATTCACAAAACAATCCCAAGTTAAATCTCTACCCTTTTCTAATATATGCCCACACCAAGTGGCAGCCCTTCCCTCAAAATGACATGATGCCAAATAAATTTTTTGTTGGTCTGACATTTTTGGAATCAACCGAAAGTAGCATGTCCAATTTAACAACCAACTCCTAGGATTTGTTCCATCAAACTTGGAAAACTCATTTCTAGAGCTAGGTTTAGAATCGACCTTGAATGGTTCAGAATTACTACATGCTTCAAGTACAGACAAATCGGAGTCATAGTAAGTCCCTTCTTCATTAGCTTTGTCCACCTTCCCATCAATAAGCATCTTCCTCGACAGTTGGACAATACTCTTCGATTGATAAATAGCAAATAGTGGAGGCGGTTCAGGTGAAGGACGAAATCTTTTTGGTAAGATAATCAATGTAGCATGCCTCCATATATTTGATCCGAAGTATACTATCCGGCCGGTTACAAACTTCCTCTCGGGCATTTCAACAAATACCTTCGATCTAGGAACTTGAACCACATTTTCTTCACATGATAACTCAAGTAATTTGAAGGTTTCATATGGCACATTGAAGTTCCTCATGAAATTCCCAGACCTTTCAGAAGTTATATCTGAATCATCAACCTCTTTTATAATAGGAAACTCCACTATATTTTCAATCCCATGCTCCACAGACAAGGACTCATCAAACAACAATACTTCCCGATTTTCAGTAATATCTTCACTATCAACCGACTCCATCATGCAGACCTCATCTTCAATCATATCTTCTTCTTTAGCTAATTCTAACATAGGATTTTCTATTTCCTTTTTCACTTCTACTCTTTCAGACAATTCATCAAACACAATCAACTCTTCCATTTTAGAGGATTCATTTTTTTGACTTGATATAAACCCTTCAGTGTCGTTTAGAATTAGAGGTTCAGAGGAGTTTCTTACCGAATCTTCAGGGAGAGGGTAATAGAGCTCAAACTTCTCTACCAATTTAGCCATTTGAATATGCAGCTCTTCACAAGTTTTCTGAAATTTCTTTTGATTTTCTGCCATTTGTTTGGTCATAGATTCGATATAATCTTTATGTGCCTCAACTGTCACTCTCGCAGCCATGCTCCCAGGTTTGAAAATCAAAACCTTGCTCTGAGTACCAAATGTAAGATCCCAGCTATTTTTGGGTATTTTTATGGTTTAATTATAATATAAAAGTAGAAATTAAATTGATAATTGAGATAGAAATTGGGGGAAGAAATTAGAGAGGAAGAAAACTTGGGGAAGAAGAAGAATACAGAGAGATGAGAGAGAGAGATTCTGAAAATTGGCTTAATGCCTTTCATTCAACTCGTCCAACCCTTATAACAAAAATCCCAAATAATAATCAAAATCTGAAAATAACAATTAAGATATTTAATTAATTTCTTCCAATCCCCAATTGCACTTGGGCCTGGCTCATTAATAAATTTCGGCCCACTTGCTTTCGGCCCAGCTGCAAAACTCAATCCCACTTCACTTCCAAAATTATTGCCGTTCTTCAACTCACCACCGTCGCCACCGCTGTTGCCGCCGCCGTCACCGTCATGGGTCATGACACCAACGCCGGCCGAAACCCTAACCGAAGATTTATACAGTGATTTCTGGGTATTCTATTAATCGAAGGACAGTGATTTCTTCACCCAGATCTGCCGATCGATAATCAAAGGACGATAGCAAAATCGCGAATCGAAGGAGAGATGCAATCAAAGATCAGCGCATTCTTCAAACCTTCTTCAAAGCTTTCCCCCAATTCATTTTTTGATGTTTCTGAAGAATTAATAGAATACCCAGAAATCACTGTCACCTACAAACGACGCACGAAATCTATCATACAATGGTAATTTTGTTAATACGATTGCTTCGATTTATTCAGTTCTAACATAAATCTAGGGTTTTCTCTTATTTCCTTTTTTTTTTTTTTTTTTTCTGGTTGTTATTGTCTTAGCTCGGTAAATTTTTGGAACTGAATAATCATCATACTGTATGAAAAATCATGGGTTTCCTTCAATTTCAATGTTCATTAGGTTTTCCCTTTTTTTAAAAAAAAATTCTTTTTGCTGGTGGAAATTGGGGATTTTTTCAATTCGACAGATGTTGGACTTTTTATGTTTTGCATTCTTTATTTTCCTTCAATTTCAAGGAATTGCTTCTGTTACTGATTTATTTTACGCTCTCTTGAAATATTACGATTGATTTTGCTTTAAATCATCGAGCGAATTACTATTCAGTTATTCTAGTAACCTGGGTATTTCGTTTCAACGTTGCTCAAGTTCGAACGCGGTTTGTTTGTTTGTCATGTAGTGAGATTAACAGCGAATCAAATCGCGGGGAACATGATTACGAGGACAAATCAACCAACCCGGAGCAAGCCAAGTGTAGCAAAATTCTGAACAAGAAGAGAAGTTATGCCCAGTTACATTTGGAGGTTGGTCAATCTAATTTCTTATTGCACACATGTAAAACATGTGGATTTAAGTATGCTACTGGCGACGAAGGCGATGAAAAGGTTCACAAAACATTTCACAAGAATTACACACACGGGATTCCACTTAAGGTAGTCAAGTATTTCAGTTTATTTATGTTTATATTTGCTGTTTGTTAGTTATAATTTTATCTATTTTCTCAGGGTTGGCGCAGCGAAAGGATTGTAGATACACTTGAAAAGGGGCGCGTTATTTTGGTGCAAGAAGGTGATCCTGTTGCTCAGCATAATAAGGTAGTGATGGATAAGAGTTTTCGTATTTGACGAACAAATTTGGTTTCGTTTTCTCTGTTTTAGCAATTTTTTTTAATGTTAAATCTAGTGAAAAAAAATCGCAGGTTCAAGAAGTTGTGAAAATGATGGAAATGGAGCTCGGAAATGGGTGGATTCTTCACAAGCACTGTAAGGTATAGAACAACACAATTCAAGAATCGCAATGGTTGTTAATGCAATTAATTTCCTATTGAAATCCGTCGGTCATATATTTTTTTTTATGCAATTTTTGAGTTTAATTAACTTGGGAAGAAATTTACGCGTTTTATTCTTGGTAGGTGTATCTATTTATTTCGTCACAAAGGGTATCTGGATGTATAGTTGCCGAACCGATAAAAAAGGCGTACAGAATTCTCTCGAGCGCAATGGGAGAAATACGTAGTGTTTCTGCAAAGGAAAAACGTCGGACTCTTCAATTTGGTGGTGTTAGTCTCGAAAGAGAAATCATTAGAAGGGATTTTGTAAAAAATCCCGAAGAAGAAAGCCATGATGGAGTTATTTTGTGCAAGGACGAAGCTTTGCCAGCTGTATGTGGAATTAGAGCCATTTGGGTCACTCCTTCTAACAGGAGAAAACATATAGCAAGCAGTTTACTTGATTCCGTACGGTAGGTTTTTTTATTTATTCGTCTTTTCATTTAATTAAGCGAGTTAAGGTTTATTTTATGTTTTTACATGGTTATGGACTCGGGTTTTCGTTGGAACAGGAAGAATTTTTGCACGGGCTCGATTCTTGATCGTACAGAGTTGGCATTTTCTCAGCCCACGTCACTTGGAAAAGCTCTGATTTGTAGTTATACAGGAGTAAGTTCTTTCTTGGTTTATACGACAACTGATACGGAATAGAGTTTATTGCAAATGATAGTTAGATCATAAATCCTGCGCCCGGTCGTTATTCCACTGTACGAGTCTGGCTAATCCTATTGAGTTCATGTAATTATTAGAGTTCAACTATTGACGTAACAATTTCAAATTTTTTGGTTCTTTCGGGTAAACTACAACCACCTCCCTGACGTAAAGTATAATTACAAAAAAACTCCTTTCTGAGAAATTACATCCAGCCCCCTGCAGTTTGTAAAGTTTTACATCCATCCCCTATAAAAGGGTTTTAATGTAAGAAATCTATAAATCACAGGGCAGTGGATGTAATTATGAAAAAGATGAGTGATTTTTTCTTAAATAGACCTTACTTTAGGGACCAGTTTTAATTTCTTGAAATTTGACTAAATTGCACAAAGCTAAATGATGGTCACACCCTTTTTTTCCCTATGTAATTTCCTTATCAAATCAAATCACCAACCGATCTTTTTCTATGCAATTCTTGAATACACTACTATCTTTACTGAAAATGGAAATTTGAAAGCAATTGTAATTTATATGATAATTTGAAAGCAAATATTGTAGCACTGAATTGTTCAATTCCGCATTGCACATGGTTTCCATCATGCATATGACATGTTCATTTGCACAATTGTGTAAAAGAAGAATATTACTTTTTTTTTTCTTCAAAAAAATTAATTTCTAATTTTATTATTATTATTTTTTTTTTTTTCGTCTATCACAATCCCTTTATGTAATTGTGAAAGACATTGCCCAACTACCTTTTTTTTCTGTTTTAGTCCAAATAATTAAAATAATGGGGCAAAAATGGAAATTGTGATAATTCTTTTCATCTATACATACATTTAAAAACAAAAATATATACATACCAAATCGATATCATTATTCATTACTTGATAATCCGTGTATCATGCATGCACCACTACTGCATACATAATTTTGATTCGAATATCCGAAACTTATGTTTATTAAATTATATTTGTATTTTCATTAAATAAATTAGGCACCTGAAGTAAGGTTAAATTACCAAAACCCCATCATGTTTGGTAATTAAACCATCATCCAACTATGAATCTTTTATATACATCCATTCTTATGGTGTCAAATTCAACATAATCTTCTAGATTCCACAGAATATTCTCTAGTTTATACTCGTTTAATGCAAAAATGCAGTTTTTGATGCACCAAAATCTGATATTTACATGCCAAAAAACACATCTTATGATCATCTTGCTTGAAAATGTGGAGCTCGAATGAGATAAAATTGGTACAAACACGAGAATAGTCCATATAATCTAGAAGATTCCACTAAATTTGATATCACAAGGGTCACATGTAAAAAGATTCATAGTTGAGGAGGGTAGTTGTAATTACCGAAACACAAAGAGGTTTTTCGTAGTTTGACTATATATCAGGGATCGGCTGTAATTTACCATATAAAATTAATAAAAAGTTATATACCCAATCATGGGCCTATATATTTGGGCCAGGCCAGTTTAAACGGATATTCCATTTAAAACTAATCTTGACGAATATTTGTACAATCCGGATCCAATATTAATAACCCATAACCCAATTTGATTTACCGGGTCGGGTCGTGAAAATATATCCCCTGGAAAAAGAAACCAGAAAAAATCCCTAAACCAAAAATCTCACAAAACCCTCCAAAAAAATGAACTCATCGATTTACACATCTCACACACCGCCGCCGCCGCTCTACCACCGCAGCTCCGCCGCAACCCACATTCTCCGATCTCCCCACCTCCTATTCTCACACAAAACTCTGAAGAAAAACTTCGCCATCAGAGCTTCCGCCTCCAGCAACCCCACCCCAGCCAACACCTCCATTTCCATTCTCAAATCCGCCGCCTGCGCCGTCGTCTTCGCCGCCGCGGCCTTCGGAAAATTCCCCCACTTCCTCGCTAGGGCGGAGGTCCCAACGCCGGCCGACACCCTAACCGAGGATTTATACAATGAACGAGAAGGAGGAGAAGAAGAAGAAAGCAAACCCCTCACCAAATTATTGGAAACCAGCCCCGCCGCCATTGACGCACTGAAGAAGCTCCTCCAAGAGAAGCTCGATTCCGGCGAGGACGAAGAAAGCTTATCCATACTCCGAAAACTCTCCTCCGCCCAACCGGAAAACCCGGAATGGAAGTTCCTAATCGCTAGGGTTTCGAACGAATTGGGGAAAATCGAAGACGCTCGCGACGCGTTCGAGCAGATTTTATCCCGAAACCCGCTCTCCTTCGACGCATTGTTCGAAAACGCCCTACTGATGGACAGGTCTGGCGAGAGGGTGGCGGTGATGCGGCGGCTGGAGCAAGCGCTCCAATTTGCGGAAAACGAGAACAAGACGAAAGAGGCGAGAGATATAAAGTTGATCATGGCGCAAATGCAGTTCCTTCACAAGAACGTGGACGAGGCGTTGAGAAGCTACGATGAGCTGGCGAAAGAGGATCCGTCCGATTTTCGACCGTATTTTTGCAAAGGTATGATTTTTAGTTTGATGGATAAAAATGTCGAAGCGAGAGAGCAATTTGCAAAATATCGTGAGCTTTCGCCTAAGAAGTTTGAAGTTGAAGGGTATTTGAGGACTCCATTGTCAAGAATGAAGCTTTTTGGTACCGATGAAGAGAATCATCAATCTTAAGTTTCTTCGTCTTTGAGTTTTAATTAGTATACGGATTAATTACGAATCTTAACATATGAGTAATAAAGTTTTTCACTCTCGGTTTGAATGTATCGAATGTTTTGATCAAATACGATTAGTTAATTCGATGCGTTTTCAAGAATTCTGTACTTTGTTAACTTGTGATTCTTGATTTTCGAATGTATGTAAACTTGTCCTATCAAAATCGAGTAATTTGTCGAAGCACTTCGAAAAATTGAAGTTCAATTAGGTGATTTCGAGATGAGCACAAAAAGTTAATAACCATTTACGCAAATTCGGAGCTCGTACAAAATGAAAATCCTCGGTTACATAAATCCCTACACGTGGTGAAGCAAATTCGTCCTATAATTTTACAGTAAAAACCACATAAATTGAACTTAAAGTTTCGACAAAAACAGAGCCAGAGAAGTCATAATCGTAATAAGCCAACCAAATTCAACTCTTGGGATCAAACTTTCCCCTGAAACGAAACAATAAAAATAGATATATACACGTAGAGACAGGAAAATATATGTATATATCCTCAATTCGATGAAAACAATGTTAATTATATTACCGTAGCTAGAATCATCATCGGAAGTAGGGGTTTTCGGGGGGGTCGAAGTCGATGAATTCCTGATGTTGAGTCCAAGATTTGCACAGTCCATTCCAATTGCACCTAAAGAAAACAATGTTTTAGAAGGGTTTAGTTTTTTATTGCAAGAAGTTGATATGTATATATATATATATATATATATATATATATATATATATATATATATATATATATATATATATATATATATATATATATATATATTATAGTTCTTACAGTCATTGTAACATGGGAAAGCAGAGGAATTGAAGAGGTTGTAGTAACCCTGTTCACACACACAAGCGTGTGTGAACAGAGATGTTTTGTTGCACGATCCTCCTCCACAGCTAGTCCAGAAGCAAGCTACAGAAACCAAGAAACTACGTAAATAGAAACGGAAAACGTAGGAGGATAATAAGTTGGTTAAAACATAATAGTTATTATTTACGGTCGAAAAACGATAAGTTTGATCTGTTCTGATTGTTGGGCGGAGGAGCCGGGGACTTTGCGCATGTGTAGTTCAGTGTACCTGGATATAAAAAATGTTCATCATTGTAAAAACAGCTCAAGAAAATACATCCGTGTGTGTGTGTGTGTGTGTGTGTGAGAGAGAGAGAGAGAGAGAGAGAGAGAGAGAGAGAGAGAGAGATGACAATTGGGAACGACACAAGGGAGGAAGGCGAAAAAATCATCATCTTGAGAGCGAGCTTGTTTCCAGCCGTGTTCACATTGACACTCAAAACCAAAGGTGCTATTATTCGTAGTTACACAGTTTCCCTTCCCACACAAATTTTCTTTGCACGCATTATCACCTAATTAAATAAAATAAAACAATTAATTAAATTGAATTTATGCAAATATAAAGCCACCTAAATGCCAATCAAATCGCAGCATAATGAACCCATATACAAAAATAAAATTAAAAATAATATCTTTTTTACAGATACATAGAGTACTACGAACCGAAGAAAGGGGAGAGAAATGGGATGGTGAAGTTGGCGGCGGCGACGGCGGCGGAGCGAGATTGGAGCAGGAGTGTAATTGCAAGAAAAGCAGCGTAGCGAACCGTAGACATGTTCAGGAAACAGAGAGAGAGAGAGATGCGAGAGTGAGGATGGAGACGAGGAAGAAGAGGGCAAATTATTTATTAAATTAATAATTTATGTAAAATTGGAGAATAATTAAATTTCTGCTTTATATCTTGCACACGGGATGACATCACGCTGACGTTTAAATTCGAATATATTCTGATCATAATATATAAGGTAAATTACAAAAACACCCCTGAACTTAAGCTAAATAACGAAGTATAGCCCCACTTATCCGTAATAACCAAAATCCCCATCTGATTTACTATTGATCGTGTTTTTAACAAAAAATATGTACAGTCTATTTTAAATTTTGTTAAATAGATGAGAAATAAAAGAAAATATCTGAAATTTTGTAAAAAATCTATTCCATTTCGTATAAAAAAAAATCCGTGAAAAGTCACATTGTAAGGGATTGGTGTAAGACAGAATCAAACCGCATGGAGTTTTTGGTAATTACGAATAGGTGGAGGTGGGTTTTGTAATTTAATCTAAGTTTAGGGGGTTTTGGTTATTTACCCTAATATATAAAAAAAGATAAATATCAACGTGGGTGAGGGTTTATTATTAAAGTGGAGTCGTTGGCAGTTAAGGTATATTGGCTCCTGTGCGACAATTTGAAATGTATCCTCCACCAATCATGTGCTTCCACGTGTAATTTTGAAATTGCCATTATTATCAATAAAATTAGATAAGTATAAAGTCGATTTGTATTGCCACGAATTAGTTTGATCTTCATTTATAACACCGGCCAAACAAACTACATTAATTGAAAGCGTGTGGGTTTAAATTTTATAGGGTGTTTGAAAAATAAACTAAATTGTACAATTGACTTTGTGGATATTACATTAATTTAAAATTGCCACTATTTGTTTCCCTTGTTTCTATTGTGAATTTTTTTTTGACTTGAGCGTCAGCTGGACAATCGTCGGGCTATTTTCGATGTGTCAGCAAGTTTTCAGCCATTTTATAAGTTAGCGAGTCGACATTTGAACACGTTATTTCGACTACCTCAGATTCGTGGAAGCAATCAGTTGTTTTATAGGTTAACGAGTGGATCTCTTCTCTTGTGGAACGGGCTCAATTGCTATTGGGATGGGGTTCGAATATTACTGGGTTGCCCAATCGACATTTGAACAACAACGAGTGGAGTCGTTATTTCGACTACCTTCAGACTCGTGGAACCAATCAACTGTTTTGTCATTTCGACTACCTTCAGACTCAGTGGAAACAATCATTTGTTTTGTAAGTTAACGAGTGGATCTCTTATTTTACGCGTTCAAATACTCTTGGGTTGCATCATCGACATTGGAGCAGCAACGAGTGGAGTCGTCCCTTCTAATAAACATTTGAACAACATCATATGCCTTGTGAAGGATTTATTTTTTTTTTTTTCCATTTTATAAAATAAAAATATTTCAAGAGAATTTGTTTGTTAAATTAGTTATCATGGCAAGTTCTAAATTGCGTTTCATTGTTAGGGAAACTACATAATCATGTACCCCTAATTTTCTCTTTCTGTTACCCTAATTTTCATTTTCTATTGCATTTCATCTTAAGTTGAATAGAATCATATTTTATTTCCCATTATGTGATAATCACGTATCACATAAGAATTACTATATAAAATTCAAGAAATTAAATATGATAGTATATACTACACACCATTAAGCCCAAATTCATTTACTATCTTTTTGGGCTTTGTTTCTGTAAATGGTTACCAAAATAGAAGGGCCCGGCCCATTAAAAAAATAATTCAAGCAATGTGATTCAAGTATTCAACCATCATTAAATTATAGCCCCAAATATCTTTATTTAAATTAAAAAAAAAAAAACGGTTTAATCCCATTTTTCACCCTTTAAATCTAGCATTTTGACACTTTGTACCCCTGAAAAAAAATTAAAAGCACTTTGCACCACAGCACAAAATGAATTGTTCAAAATACACCGTAAATTGAATATTTAAAACTTAATAAACACAATTTTATATTTTATTAATTTGCTGCCAATATTTATATTAAAAATATAAAACCAAGATTTTGAGGACCACATTTGCTTATTTGATTTATGATATCTCACTTTTTTTCTGAAATCGACTTTTTCGTTATTTAAGCACTCACCGGAACCATAAGATCTTTAATAGATGATGGAGATAGAATTCTACTTCACTAAAGTTTGATGAAATGGTACCAAATCAATGAATTAAATTTAGAGAAAAAAGAAAACAAAAATAAATATTATATTTCGATTAATTCAGTACGAAGATTTAAATTAATAATTATAAAATCGAAAACTATAAATATTTAAATCCTATTTAATTGCATCCTTTCAAACTATGAAGGCAATGGTGTTTAATAATTGTTTGAAATTGGAGTACAATATGTAAATACTAAATAAGCGGTTGACTTATAATTAGTATTGGGAATTTTAATATCGAAAAATTAATAATATTTTTAGTTAAATTTGAGTGGAGAAAATATATATATATATATTTTTTCTGAATATGAAAAGTAGCAAAAGTTTGTATTTAAAGAGTGTAAAATGGAATTAATCCCTCTAAATTCATAGTTGCCATTATGTATGGTCAAATTACCTTTAGTTGACCAGGTTCCACTATCACCTAATAAGAACAACCGTTGTCTATAATTGAATATTTGAATAATTAATTAATACTATTTCAAGTATGTATTACGAGAGACAAACAAAAATTTAGAATAATGTACATTTATGAAAAATAATAATAATTAAATTTCTCTATAATTGCCAGCTTTGTTTAGTTGTTTTCTACTTAATCATTTTGGCCCTATATCATTTTATTCCTTTCTGTGACAAAAATAAAATTAAAAAATAAAATAACACATAGTAACACCTAAAACACACATTTGACACCCTAATTACATTGACCAGTTCACAACAAAAGTATATATTTATATATAGAACAAAATTAAGGTTGCAATCAAATGAAAACAAAACCATGTGCATGCATTTGTGACAAAAAAATTGTCATGCAAGAATTAAATTCGAATCTAATAATTGGAATAGTGAAATATTAACATATATGTATATAACACCAAATCGCCACATGCTGATTAGCATGTAAAGCAGACAGTACAGTTAATCATGTCAAGTTATATACATATATATAATTATTTGGTAATAATTGTTGTGTATATATTTGATATTGTAATGAATATTAAAGAAGTAAAGAACTTAGGTATATTTATATCTACTTTTGTACACTGGAATAAATGTTACAATAGCTTGATTGGAGAATGTCTATAGCATAGATGGTCTAGCAGGTACACGATTATCAAACTCACATGAGAATTGAAATTAATTTATTTGGTATATATACAATTAAGATTTATAATAATTGGGATCTATAATATTTTTAAAATTGACAATTCTCTTTTTATTATATATATATATATATATATATATATATATATATATATATATATATATATATATATATATATATATATATTCATTTTATTGTTTGCTCACTAAGGTTCTGATAGTTATTGAGATGATTTACCCGGTGAAATACACTGGGTGATTTTTAATCATCGATGTGGTGAAATAACTTCACACTAAACACACGTACACACAAGTATGTGTGTGTGTGTGTGTGAATATGTACAGATCAATTGTTAATAATCACCCGATTTATTTCATCGGGTTCAACATCGAATAAACCAGATCCAATTATAGCCCTTTGGGTTTTTTTTTTATTGTTTTCCTAAACCAATAAGGAGATTTCAACTATTTATTTACCCACACAAAACAAACACACACACACACACACTTTATTCTACAAATTACACCTACCAAAACAAACCATGTGATTGCAATAAGTATACTATCATCATTCAGAAGCCACAAACGTTGCAATTTAATTACTCAGCTAATTTAATTTAAGATACATAATCGGATTAATGATGTCATAAATCAATATTTTTTTAATTTTTTTATAATATAAAGCCTCGTTTGGTGGCCAAGATAAAATTAGCCAAGACAAAGACAATAAAATCAAACGAAACTCAATTGTTTTATTGGACCTTGGAAGGTCTAACAAAAAAATGCATACAAGGTACGATAAACCTTGATAAAATAACATTTACAGGTCAACCCGACAAGTTATTGGGGATATCAGATATCAAGCAAAGTCCTAACTCCTAACCAAACGAGGCCTAAATATTCCACCAAATTCTTACATCATATATTAAGTGATGTACCTTCGATCAGTATCATTTGTCTGAATGAAAATAAATGGATGTATCAGTGTCAAAAAAAAAACATTAGTATATAGAAATAAATATTATAATTAATATATCATCTACAACTTGTCCTGTAAATTTAAATATTGAATAGTAATAAATAATAATAATAAAAATCAGGGCCTACAGCTGAGAAGGTAGATGTTAGCATGTGCTGTAGATCCCATTAAAGGCCACTCTTTCCAAAGCAAATCATCAATTAATTAAAATTTTGATCCACCAAATTAAATTAAATTCTTTTATTATACATTTTCTACATTTAAAATTATATATATCTTAATAAGTGTACTAAATTCAAGGATGGGTAATTTATTAAGGCCCCGAAATAACTGCATGATATTCTCATTTTATGAAGATTTATATCCCAATCCCACTAAAACTGAAACTGAAACCGAAACCGAAAATGAGGCTGAACTCAAATCAATTGAATCAATCAAGTTGAACCATAACATATTTCTGATATATCCGTCAATTCTTTTTCATGACAATGCCATTAAGAGCCTGTTTCGCTAAGCTTATAAGCTCCTAAAAACATCTTATAAGATGTTTAAGAGCTTATAAGTTGTTTAAAAGTGTTTGGTAAACAAATTAGAAAAGATCTTATTTTTACCAAAAATAAGCTGTTAGGGAGCTTATAAGATGTTTTAAAAAAAGTACCCCCACCCCACCTTTTTTCTTTAAGATCTTATTTGATTATTTACTAAAACACTCAAAATACAAAATTACCCTCAAATATTTTATTATATTACATGAATACTAATAACGTTTATATTTTATCAAAACAACGTATTCTTATAATCAAGATTAATTATTAGTTAAAATATAATTATCGTAATAATTGTAAAAAAATTGTTCTATTTACATTTTATATGAATAAAACACCCGAATATTCTTATTATCTCAATAATATAAATTATATTTCGTTCATCTATATAAAAAAATACATTTGTTTTACAACCTTTATTTTATATTAATATATTAATTTATATTATTATTTTTATTTGATAAATTAATTTGTAAATATTATAATAATATTTTAGGACTAATGTATTTGAGTCAAATAAGTTCAACAGTTATAATGGTGCCATGTACTTTTTGGTCATTATAGTGATAAACAGACCTTTTATTTCCAAACACCTAAACAACTTATAAAAACTAAAAGTAGCTTATAAGTTACATATCCAAACACCTTAAAAAATAATTTTTAAAATAAAATGTAACAGCTTATCAGCTCCTAAAACATCTTATCAGATGTAGGAGCTTATAAGATGTTTTAAATAAGCTTAGCCAAACGGGCTCTAAGTTTAGGGCCAAATTACAGTCACCTCATGAGGTAAAGTTAAATTACGAAAAAACCTCTTATGTTTGGGTAATTACAACCACCGTCTTAATTATGAATCTTCTTACACGTTCGTCCATATTATGGCGTCAGATATCTTCTAGACTTCGTGGAATATTCTCTAATTTGTACTCATTTTGTGCAAAAATACAGTTTCTGTTGCACCACAATCTGTTATTTACAAGATATGAGACACATCTTATGATCATCTTGTTTCAAAATATGGAGGTCGAATGGTGTAAAACATGTACAAATTAGAGAATATTCCACAAAACGACTCCACCAGAAGATTTTGTTAGTAAAAATCACAAAGAGAATCGAGAAAGAGCCAAAACAAAGACATCAAAATTGAAAGAAGACGAAGATGCAAAGAACAAAAGTAATAAAGAAGAAAGGAAGTAACACATGGAGAGACAAAGAAACTAAGGCCATGTCTGAAATAGGGCCCTAATTTTTAATGTGGGGATAAAAATCTGACAAGTATTATTATACACGGATTAGGGCATGTTCCTCGAACCCATTTTCACATGCCTTATCTCCTCAATTTATCTACCCCCACTTAAACTAATCAAATCCCCTTTTTTCCTTTTTCGTAATCCCTCCAAACGAAACGTGCCCATTTTCTGAACACGTTACATCTCGGTAAAATTATCGATGGAAATTGGAACGAAATTTTCGATTCTTGGAACAACATTTTTTGTTCTGGATTCCGATTTTCATTTTTTCCGTAAACTTCTGATTATTTTATGAAATACATTTCTAAAATCAATATAATCTTGTATTTTATATAATGGGTGACTAAAAAGATTGGAACTTCCGAATTCTGCCGATTTTGTTTCCTAATATGGGACAAGTTTTTTTTCATTCCAACTTTCGATCGTTCCCATTTGTTTTTCGAAAGGAACTCGAATTTGTATCCACTTCCGAATAAAAAATTGTAATTTTTTTCGAAAGTGTCAATTTCGATCCGACCCGTCTAGTTTCCACCTCTACATATGTAAATCATATATACCTATCGATATGTATATAAAATATCTATCTATCTATACATGTGTATCGTACAAATGAATAGGATTGTAGCATATAAAACAAACCAATAACAAGTGCTTTTACCACATGCATATATATATCCAAGAGGTAAAGAATCAATACCATTATCTTCAACATTAATTTACAGCTTTCAAGATTCCTTATTCATCATCTAAATAAATTTCAAGTAAATAAATCAAGATGTACGTTTCCTATCTGTTTCTTCTTCCACCGATCATAAATTAAATATAAATCTTTTTCACTAGTCGTCCATTATTATATTAATTAAACAATGGAACAGTGAAAAAAAAAAATAAGAAGGCAGCAGTTTTCAGCTGTACAAGTACATGAATAATAATGGCTCTGCAATTATTTCTTGACAGGGATTGAACGTTCGTATGTGGTGGATCGGAGGAGAGAGAAACAACCTAGAGAGAGAAACAAGCTGATGAAATTATTCATAAATATAATTGTTTCTTGATATCACTTCACTTGTTGCTTTCTTATGTTTTCTGTCTGATATGCCAATGCAAACTTCGTAGATCTTTTTTTTTTTTTTCAGACAGTGAAAGGAGAATTATTAATTATTATTTTTATTTATTATTATTATTATTATGGGGAAGACTGGAAAATGGATAAGAAACTTCTTGATCGGTAAGAAAGATAAAGAGAAGGAGAAAGAGGGTAATTACCAGAAAACCGCCGCCGCCAACAATGGCTACGACCACCACCACCACCACCGGCCGACGACGCCCATATCCATCCCGCAGCAGCCCACCACCCCCAAGGAGAAGCGGCGCTGGAGCTTCCGTCGTTCCTCCGCCGCCGCGCCGCCGTCGGACGCCATCCCGGTGGAGAGCGACACCAAGAAGCACGCGATGGCGGTCGCAGTAGCCACCGCCGCCGCCGCTGACGCGGCGGTGGCGGCGGCCAAGGCTGCCGCCGCCGTCATCCACCTGACCTCCGCCTCCGGCAGGTCCAGCAGCGCGTTCGAGGATGCTGCGGCCACCATGATCCAGTCTGTTTTCCGTGGATATCTGGTACGTATTGTAAAATTAAGGACAAATTACGGTAAGCTCTGAGATATTGTCAAATTACGAAAATCCTTATTTTATCTGGGTAATTAATTAATTACGAAAATATCCCATCAGAGGTAAATTAAGGGTTGTTAAATCGGTTAAAACCGAACTTAAATTTCGGTACGCCAACATTTCTTATCGTTTACCGAACTGAATATACGATTTGGATTGTTAAATAATCGAATTACATAAATTTTATGTATAAATATTTAAAATGAGGGGTGGTTGTAATTACCCAAACAAGAGGTTTTTTTTGGTAATTTGGTCATACATCAGGATGGCCGTAATTTGCCCATAAAATAAAAAAAAACAAAAAAATTGGATCTTGATTAGTGAATACTAATTGGGATTATAAACTAATTAATTATTGCAATTTGCAGGCAAGGAAAGCGCTGAATGCATTAAAAGGATTAGTGAAACTGCAAGCATTAGTGAGAGGGCATCTGGTGAGAAAACAAGCTACAGCTACCCTGCGGTGCATGCAAGCTTTGGTGACAGTCCAATCAAGAGCACGTGCGCAGAGATTACGAATGGCTGAAGAAATTAAATCAATTGATCAAAGGCAATTTCATCACAGAAAATCTACTCAGGAAAATCGGTTTAGAAACTCTAATCAAGTATGTTTTTTTTTTTTTTACTATTATCTTTAATTAAATATTTTAATTACAATGTTTGGATCTCATTAATTATTTCCCCTTTTAGTTTTTTTTTTTAATTAGGGGGAAATAATATTTAATTATTTGAGAGTCTGTTAAGAGATTCGAAAGTCTCGTTTGGTTTCTAAGATAAGATTTAACAGTACTCTTACGAAATGTCTATAATTGGCGGGCCGGGCCCGAATAGCTATTAGACTAATGAGTAAAAGTCTAATTATTTGATTAATCATGGCTAATCTTAACGACCATTGCAGAACGAATACGACAGAGGCCTCGAAGAGAACATCAAGATAGTCGAAATGGATCTAGGCGACTACAACAAGCCCGTAACAAGAGCCCGTAGCAGCTACTCGAACCACCGCTCCTCAACCAATTACCAAGAAAACCACCACCACCACCACCAAATAATCTCGCCGTCGCAATCGGCAGCATCGCTCGCGGCGGAAACGAGCCCGCGAGCGTGCAGCAACCACTTCGACGACCGCTCGTTCGGCACGCCGCAGAGCAGCCCGCAGTGCCGGTCGAGCACTATAATGTCGAAGACGCCACCGACAATCCCGTATCCTAATAATTACCCGAAATCGGACTACGCGGAGTCGCTATACAGCGAGTTCCCGTTCTACCCGAGCTACATGGCGAACACGGAGTCTTCTAGGGCTAAGGCCCGGTCCCACAGCGCGCCGAAGCAGAGGCCCGTCGAGACTTTCGAGAGGCAGCCGAGTAGTAGCGGAAGGAGGAGGCCTTCTTTGGAAGGACGGAATGTACCGAGAGCGGTTAGGATGCAACGGTCGTCGTCGCAAGTGGGGCCCGCGTCGCAGAATTATCAGTACCCGTGGTCGGTTGTTAAACTTGACAGGTCAGCAGCTTCACTCAAGGATAGTGAGTGTGGATCAACCAGCACCATGCTTACTAACACTAATTACTGCAGATCACTTGTGGGCTTTGATGTAAGTAATTGTATATAACTAATTATATTGTTTCATTTTTTTTTTGTTTAATTTTTTTTTTTTGCAATTTGATCATGAAAAAATGAAGATCAAGATAAATCAATTGTTTGTTTTATGTTTGTTAATTTTGTTTGTTGTGATTTTCAGGTGCAAGGAGCTAGGTACTAATTTATCTTGATACCCCAAGAAATGGAAATAATCTTTGTGAATTCTAAAAGGTGATTTGAAGTTTGTAATAATAATAATAATAATTATTATTATATTTATAATTATAATTTTTTGTTTTTTTGTAAGTTGATTTGATCTTTGTGTGGGAGAGTACTGAGTAGTGTTTGATGATCTTGAAATGTAGTTTCGTTTGACCAATCTTTGTGTATGATGTATTGTTTTGTGACTCGTTTGGCTTCCACATTAATTTGTACTTGTGTTTTTTTGTTAATATATGTCGATTTAAAAGAAATTTGTGTGTTTCTTTTTATTCATTCTTTAATTATTCAATGAATAATTCTTAATGTTGTCCCATTAATCTCACCTGCAGATTAGTTTACAACTGAGTATTCATGTATTATGGGTTTATTACGATCACCTCTTTGAGATGATGTCAAGCTACGAAAAAATTCTTATATTTAGTTAATTATAACAATCTCCCTTAACTATGAATCTTGTTACACACGCAGTCAAATTTAGTGGAATTTTCTAAATTGTATATAATATTCTCAAGTTTGTACCCATTTTTATCTCATTTGAACTCCACATTTTTTAAACAAGATGATCATAAGATGTTTCTCTTGACTTGTAAATATCAGATTGTGGTGCATCAGAAACTTTGCACAAAACGAATACAAGTTAGAGAATACTCCACGAAATCTAGAAGATAATTTTGCATTTGACAGCATAAGGGTTGATGTGAAACAAAATTAATACTTGAGGGGTAATTGTAATTACCCAAACAAAAGGGGGTTTTCATCACTTGACCTTACCTTAGGGGTTTACCGTGATTTACCGTTTGTTTTATACTAGAAGTGATGGGGTCAATTTGGCATTCTATTGGGCTCGTGAAATCTTTGAGATTGGATTTCATTGGTGGACCATGACTCGATTTTATCATGTTTAATGGGCTCAAAATTAGGTCAGAGCCTCAATCATAAGTATGACTTATAAATACACTATTTTCTCCACCATAAAAGGTACGCTTTATTTTACACACTAATCACACGATCAAATCACAGATCTCACATCGTCTTCTCTATTTCGTTTTCCTTCTCATTTTGTTCTTTCTTGAAATATTTCCCCAATTAACTTGAACGTCGGAAGGTCTCCTCAGAACTTTAACTCGAAATATCAGGTGAACGAAACAGTTTTTCGACGATTGAGATTGGGGAATGTGTTCGAGAAGAGCTAATATTAGTGGTGGCTAAATTAACCTCCATCAAGGAGTGTAATTATTAATTAAAAAAAAAAAAAAAAGAGGTAGTGGATGTGATAGAAAATAAAACATAACTTGCAAATATAACTCATATTTTCCATCACTTCAATCTTTCTTGTTCATTAAAGTGCACTTTTAATTAGTGGGCATTATTCATTCTTTGATCATATTCACACGCATACATTATAATTGGTATCTAGATTCCTCAGTAATATAAATCATTATAAAAAAGGTCCCTTGATTTCAAATTAATTGTGTTATTCCCCACATATAAGTAGGAGCATACTTTCACATGGTCTGCCTAGTGCCTATCCACTTATTATTATTATGTTTCTTTTCATCACATCTTTTAGGGTAAATTAAAAAAAAATTATGAACTTAGGTTAAATTACGAAAAATACCCCCACCTATCATTAATTGTCAAAATTCCCTCTACATTTGTTTCAATCTTACACCGATCCCTGTGGATTTTTTCAAAGAATCTTTTTTATTCAAGGTAATATATTCCGGAAAATGTCAACTCTACTACTTGTATAACTAACATTTCTTTATGCTACCTTTTAATGATAAAAATTGCCCTCATATCGTTAATGGTGTACTAAAGAGGTGTTAATGTGTATTTAAGAAGTAAAGATTTAGTGTAAAGGCTCTCTACGGATAATTTTTGTCTTAAAAGAATAGCATAAAAAAATGCCACGTCGCTAGGGATAGAATCAGCATTTTTTCGGAAAAAATTTGCTTTGAATAAAAAAGATTCTATTAAAACTCACACTGTAAGAGAGTCTATGTAAAATAAAAACAAACGTTTGAGAAATTTTTGTTATTACGAATAGGTAGGGATTTTTTTGCTAAAAAATATAAATTAATAATTATTATTTATCAAAAATTTAATATTTCATAAAATTAATAACTAAATATATATTTAATGTTTAACTAAATAATGTTATAAATAGACATATGTTGATATGCACAAAAAGCATCATATCTCTTAAGTTTAATTTCCATACATTGATAAGATTCAACTCGGATTATCCAATAATTTTTTCCATGTTTTTTTTTATTTTTTATTTCTGTGTAATATACATTACACGTGTATGTTGTATTTAGGTACCGATTCAATTTGAATTATCTATTGCATTTTATTTCTTTATTTTGTTATTTTAATTTGTTGCTATATATACAGACTTTTATTACAGTAGTGTGAATCTTATCAACCGAAAATGTCACTAGCTGTTAGCATTAGTGTTTATTTAATTTTATCGAATATAACATAGATTTGGTCCCTTATTTATAAAGTTAAGTGATATTTAGTCAATAATTCTCCACAATAAGATAATCAAGTATAAATAAATAAAGCAAGGAGATTGATGCATTTAAATTGTTTATTTAATATACGAATATCACACACTTAATAATTAATAGGTGGTTAATACTATTGCATGGCATCAAATCAACCTCAAAGACAATACAAAAGTTTATGTGTAACAATGATGTTTGCAAATGATTATTTAAAAGCAGAAGTTAGTGATTGTGATTTAAGTTAGTTTTAAGTGTTTATTTCTAAAAGTTGGGGGTGTTTGCAAATATTTCGGAAAATGAACTAAAATTGAAAAAGCAGGGTTAAAGGTGCTTTTAAAAAAATAGCTTAAAGCAGATTATTTTAAGAGAAGCAAAAGCAAAAATTGATTTTGCAAAGACCTAAAAACAGATTATGAGCAAAAAAAAACCGCATAATCACCTTCAAAAAGCATTTGCAAACACCTCCTATGTCGCCACGTGTTGTTTAAGCTAATTAATCTATATATAATATAAAAAGAGGATTTATGCCCTCAATGATTGACATGTGGCAAATGATGATGTCATTTGTCAAAATTGCTTAGTTGGAGTTCAATTGATGAGGTGGATTCTTCAATTGATTAGGTGGCATTTTTATTTATGGATGTTTTTAAGTTTTTTCCTATTTTATATTTACACAATCATTAAATAATTACCACATGTATATATATTATTTCCAAAGTTAATATTTTATAAATTCGAAATAAAAAAATTTTATTTATATTTTCAGTATTTCAAAATATATTTATTGAAAAAAATTCATGAAACTCAATTTTTTTACGAATATTCAAATAATTTTCAGAAAAAACATTTTTTTAATATTAAAATATTAAAATAAAGGAATACGGTTTTTTTTTTTTTTAATTTTCAATAGTTTGGAATATTCGAATATCCATTCAATAAAAAAAAAATTGGGATATCTGTATAAAATGAAAATATTAATAAATTAAAATATATTTCATAATTTTTCATTTGAATCTATAAATTCAATATATATATATTTAAACTAATATATATATATATATATATATATATATATATATATATATATATATATTCGAATTTTTTTTAATTAATCAAATAAAATATATAATAAAATTTATATTTTATTAATATATGCAAATATCGTTATACATGGAAATAATATATATATATATATATATATATATATATATATATATATATATATATATATATTCGAATTTATTGTTTTTTAATTAATCAAATAAAATATATAATAAAATTTATATTTTATTAATATATGCAAATATCTTTATACATGGAAATAATATATATATATATATATATATATATATATATATATATATATATATATATATAATTGAATTTAGTATTTTTTAATTAATCAAATGAAATATAATAAAATTAATATTTTATTAATATATGCAAATATCATTATATATATATATATATATATATATATATATATATATATATATATATATATATATATATATATATATGTATATAAAGTTACAAAATTGATTAAATTTAAATTTCATGATTTCATTTTTAATAGATGTTGATTTGTTTGACTTTATTAAGGAATTTAGGACTAAATAATCGGTCCATGATATTAGGAGTAAATAACATCAATACCTTAATTCCATAATTTGGTTTAGCTCATTAATACATAAAATATATGTTTTCCTTAAAAAAAATTATTTACTTATTTAGAATGTAAAAGTAAAGTATAAATACCTTCAACCCCAACTCATTCATCTCATTCTTTTTCAATACATTTTGTTATAATCACACAAAATCACGGTTCTCACCCTAATATTTTGGTTTTTTGTCTTTATGTTTTGTAATTGTATACTTTTTTCTAAGCATGTTATTTGTTGTTTATTGTTTATTTATATAAGAATCTAACTTATATTTTTGTTTTTGTTTTTTTAGATTAATAAATAACATCGTTTGTGCCATATGCGTCGACATCCGCAAGTGAAAAGTCCTGCGATATTGTGTAGCATGCACGATATGATTCAACATTATTGTATGGATTGATTTTCACAAATTTTTACTTCTACTCTTCCATATTTTGATTATATACTTGATATGATTGTAAGCTTGGTTTCAATGAAGAAGAGGTTGAGGTTAATGCAATTGGGCATACAATAGAAACAAAATAATTCGTACATTTCTTGATTTGTAATAGAGATTCATATATGTTTCATTGCATATATTTGAATAAATTTTATTTTATATTTATAGATTTTTGTAACGATCGATATTAATTTTTTCGTCCATTAATATTTTTTTCTTGCAATTACCCTTTTGAATAAATTGAATTATCCTTACTTCTACGTAACATATAGAACATGCAACAGGTTCATCATTCTCCATTCGCAATTGTTATTGTTATTGTTATTGTTATTGTTATTGTTATTGTTATTGTTATTGTTATTATTATTATTATTATTATTATTATTATTATTATTATTATTATTATTATTATTATTATTATTATTATTATTATTATTATTATTATTATTATTATTATTATTATTATTATTATTATTATTATTATTATTATTATTATTATTATTATTATTATTATTATTATTATTATTATTATTATTATTATTATTATTATTATTATTATTATTATTATTATTATTATTATTATTATTATTATTATTATTATTATTATTATTATTATTATTATTATTATTATTATTATTATTATTATTATTATTATTATTATTATTATTATTATTATTATTATTATTATTATTATTATTATTATTATTATTATTATTATTATTATTATTATTATTATTATTATTATTATTATTATTATTATTATTATTATTATTATTATTATTATTATTATTATTATTATTATTATTATTATTATTATTATTATTATTATTATTATTATTATTATTATTATTATTATTATTATTATTATTATTATTATTATTATTATTATTATTATTATTATTATTATTATTTATTTATTCATTTTTACCTTTTGTTCTTTTTACTAAGCTGTAATATATTATTAAACTTCAATTCATTATTTTGGTATATATGCACAAGATTTTTTCTTACCCATATAAAAATATAAAATACTAAATAATATATGTGATATTTTAATAAGAGATCACCATTATCGTTCCGTGATGTTTGGAACAAATAAATAAATTTTAGGAAAAAAAATATCATTCTCTTTCTATTTCTATGTTATATAATTCAAATGAGTTCTAATAGAGTTTAGAACAAATAAAAATATTTGTTGCTACTTTTATTCTTTATATTTTTAACAATATTACGGTAATATTTATAACTTTATTGATAAAAAAAAAGAACATTATTGTTCTAATATTTATAGCTTTATTTAATCCATGTTTTTAATCACAACAAAAACATTAATTTTATTGTTATTATTTATTTAGGAAAATGAATTATCTAAGAAATGTATGTTAATGTTATATCAAAATTTTGTAGATTCATTCTATTTGCATAGTGTAATCCGATTAACAATAATACTAAATATTCACTTTGAATACTAAATAATATCATTTTGTGAATTATTTACATTTTTTTATCTAAAATTTTAATCACTGGAATATGATGGATTATTCATATTTTTTTAATTATCGGTATCGGTATCTGTACTGGTATCGATATTGGTATCGGCATCGGTACCGGTATTGATATTGGTATCGGTATTAGTTTAGTATCAGTAACAATAAAAGTATCATTATCAGTATCAGTATTAATATCATTCTCTATATCAGTATCAACATTAGTATTCGTATTTGTATTAACCATTTATATTAATGTTAGTATTATTATTAAGGGTCATACTAATTCCAACACTAAAATTTACTAAATCCCACACATAAATTAAAAAACAAAATCTCTATCTACTTATATTCTCTCTAATTTTTTTCTATGATGATTTTTTCCAAGTCACTCAAAATTCGTTAATCTTTCACGTGAATAATCATAAAAAGTGAGTTTAGGCTTATTTAATATTTTTCAATTTCATTATGGTTTTTAATTATTTAAATTCATATCAATTCGAATTTCTTTCTCAAATTCGAACTTTATTTTAGTTTGAACACATGAAGATTTTTCTCAAATTCGAACTTGGAATGATATGGACGTTTATAGTGTGTGATTTTATTAAAAATAATAGGGAAAAAGAAGAAGGGTGGAGAAGGAGAAGATGAGATTTTAGAGAGAGAAAAAAATTCAATTGTGTTGTGTGTATGATTTGGTAAAATTAGTGTGGGATTTAGCATATCGGTATTATTAATATTAGTATTAGTGTTAGTATTAGTGTTACTATTAGTGTTAGTATTAGTATTAATATTAGTATTAGTAATAGTATTAGTATCACTATCAATATTCGTATTTGTATTCGTATTCGTATTAGTATTCGTATCAGTATCAATATCAATATTAATAGTATCAGTATAAATATAATTATTAGTGTTAGTATTGGTATTGGTATTGGTATTGGTACTGCCGTACTGGTAATGGTATTGGTACTAATATTGGTATTGGTATTAGTATTGTATTAGTATTGGTATCGGTATCGGTATCGGTGTCGGTATCGATATCGATATCAGTATGAGTATGGGTATCCGTATTGGTATCAATATCAGTCAGAGTATCAGTATCAATATCGATATCGGTACCGGTAGCGGTATCGGTATCGACATCGGTATCTATATGAGTATGAGTATCACTATTGCTATCAGTATCGGTATCAGTTTTGTATCAATATCAATATCATTATTAGTATATGTATCATTAGCAGTATTAATATCAATATCAGTATCATTATCAATATTAACATCAATATCAGTATAAGTATCAGTATCAATATCAATATCAATATCAGTATCAGTATCAATATCATTATCAATATCAATATATGTATCAGTATCAATATCAATATATGTATCCGTATCAATATCAATATCAATATCAATATATGTATTAGTATTAGTATTTGTATTAACCATTACTATTAATGTTAGTATTAGTATTATTATTAGTATTAGTATTAGTATTTATATTAGTATTAGTATTTGTATTAGATTTAGTATTAATATCAGTATTATATTAATATTAGTATTGTACGTAACATTGTCTAGAGTTAAGAGTATATTTTAAATAACGATTTTCATCAATTAAGAATCCGGTGATTGTCCCATGCTACTTGCAATATCGTATACAAAGAAGTATTTCTAGAGTTGTATTTCAGGGAATATGAAGATACACTTTAACAAACATCATTTATATATTATATATGCGCATGTTTTTCGTTGACTCATACGTGTACATTTAATATGCGTTCAGATTTATTTTTAGTAAATAATATTTTTCGGCGATATTCAATTATATTAATATTAATATTAGTATTAATATCATTATCAGTGTTCATATTCGTATTAGTATTCATATCAGTATCAATATCAATATTAATAGTATCAGTATCAGTATGAGTATTAGTATTGGTATTGGTATTGGTATTTGAATTGATACTGGCACTGTTATTGGTATTAATATTGGTATTAGTATTAGTATTGTATCAGTATTCGTAACGGTATTATCAGTATGGGTATGGGTATCGGAATCGGTATCAATATCGGTATCGATATCGATATGCGTATCGGTATCGGTATCTGTATCGGTATCAGTATCAGTGTCAATCTCGGTATCGATACCGGTAGCGATATCAGTATCGACATCGGTATCGATATGAGTATGAGTATCACTATTGCTATCGTTATATGTATCAGTTTAGTATCAATATCAATATCATTATTAATATATGTATCATAATTAGTATTAGTATAAGTATCAGTATCAATATCAGTATGAGTATCAATATCAGTATCAATATAAGTATCACTATCACTATCAGTATCAGTATCAGTATCAGTATCAGTATCAGTATCAGTATTAACATAAATATCAATATATCTTAGTATTAGTATTTGTATTAATCATTATTAGTACTGTTAATATTATTATTAGTATTTGTATTAACCATTACTATTAGTATTAGATTTAATATTAGTATCAATATTAAATTAATATTATTATTGTACGTAACATTGTCTAGAGTTAAGAGTATATTTTAAATAATGATTTTCATCAATTAAAAATCCGGTGCATTGTTTTACGCTACTTGCAATATTGTGTACTAAGAAGTATTTCAAGTGTTGTATTTCAGGGAATATGAAGATACACTTTAAGAAACATCATTTATATATTATATGCATACACATATTTTTCGTTGACTCATACGTGTATATTCAATGTGCGTTCAGATTTATGTTCAGTGAATAGTATTTTTTAATGGGATATTCGATTATTTTTCTATGCACACATTCTTCATTTGATATATATATATATATATATATATATATATATATATATATATATATATATATATATATATATATATATATATATATATATATATATTCTTTATCTACGTAATGTCTTTGACTTATATATTGAAAATGATGAAAAATAACAGGTTATTCGTCATCTGGTCGTAGATCTAATTGTAGTTCCGTGGTCTTCTTTAACAACATTCTCATTAATGTGCAAGACTGGTGCATTACTTTAATTTCGGTCTTGGAGTTACTTGCTACATTTCAACGTGTATGGTGCTTAGAACATTGTCCGTTTATTTTTTATAGAGACTTTTGATTGATAAATCAAGATACGAATTTGTTATTTATTGTTCAATTGTATTCTTTACATTCTCGACATATTTTTTATTCGTTGGTTTTCTACATTAACTCATTTTATGTTTTTGAATTAATCCCCGTGCATCGCACGGGTGAGTGACTAGTATTAATATATAGGTGTGTTATTCAATTTATTTTACACGTACACGTATGCATCTCACCATATATTTCTCACGCACTCAAATTAATATAATATATTATATTTATAATAAAGAATACAAAATATATATATGATTACATGCGCATGTAATATAATCTGCTCAAAAAGAAATATTTTTAAATTGCTATCTCCCCACCCCGATAAATCATGTTTCCCATCAAGTCCCTACTTGATTTCTAGAACGACCACCACGTGTCCTGCTCCATCACTATGTCCAATCTGATGATGCCACGTACAATTACAATTCCAACTCGACAAAAGTTGAATAGGGGTGATTCAACGATGAGACTACTCCCACGTGTCAGTCAACTCATATAATTGACTATTTATCCCCCAATATTCATCTTTTCCTCATATAATTGGGAATCAAAATCATGTTTAATATATTATATATATTATAGAAAGTTATGTGGCACGGACACGAAAATGTTAATACAGAAAATGCATACGTGAAAACGGCACTGTTTCGAAAATGAGTACATAAATTTGGGAGAAACGTAAATACTAATAGTATAGGAGTATATTTATAAATAATCTACATAAACATCTATAAGTTTGTATTTATATATAAATTATTTTTATATATTTTTTTATACAAACATATTCAAAATTTTACTATCAGCTAACCATTTTGCAAGTCGTTAAATCATGTAAATAATTTTGAAAACAACAAAAAAAATTAAAAATTTGCTATTCAGACAATTTTTCTAATATTTTTAGAAATTGCAAAATGACCCATAAGATGGCCGACAGGTATCTTCGATTTTTCGACGAGAACCGTTTTCAAAACGTGAAGAAGTTGAAGTTTCCATCTTATAATTTTAATATTTTTTCCTTTCTCCAAGTACCACCCCACCCACCCCCACTCCAAATCTATTATATATATGACCATCTTACCCCTCCCCAAGTCCCAAAACACACACACACACAAACAACTTCCATAAATCCATCCACTTCTTCTCTGCATGCTCACATGCAGTAACAGCAGCAGCAGCAGCAAAAATGCCAGCATCACTCTCCTAAACCGCCATTCTATATATATACACACACACACTATAAAACCCCACCTCCTCTCTCTCTCTCCTCCCTCTCTCTCTCTCTAGAAATATATACATATATACATATACCTCTTCATCATCTCTATCTTCTTCTGCTACCCTTTTCAGTTCTTGACAAAACAACCTTAAATTCCCACAAAATCCCAAAAACAAAGAAAAAAAATGGGAAATCAAGAAAATGAAGAAACAATCCTCCACCACCAGCAGCGGCGGCGCGTGGAAGTTCAAGCACCACCGCCGAAACCCTTTACAGAATCACTAAAATCATCCCTGAAAGAAACCTTCTTCCCCGACGATCCATTCAGACAATTCAAGAACCAGCCACTCTCAAGAAAATTCCTGCTAGGGTTTCAGTACTTCATCCCCATACTCGAGTGGGCCCCACGCTACACTTTCGATTTCTTCAAAGCCGACTTCGTCTCCGGCATCACCATCGCCAGCCTGGCAGTTCCTCAGGGCATCAGCTACGCCGGCTTAGCCAGCTTGCCTCCTGTCATCGGCCTCTGTAAGAATTCTTTTTTATATGTACAGCAGAACCTCGATAAATTAATAACCTTAAATAATTAACTCGATAATTTAATAATTTATTAAATTAATTTATAGAGGTTTAACTGTATATAATTATTTCTGATCAGTTAAATTCCTAATATGTTTTTTATAAAAGATTCGAGCTTTGTGCCGCCATTGATATACGCAATGCTCGGAACTTCGAGAGATTTGGCAATCGGAACGGTGGCGGTTCCATCGCTTCTGATTTCGTCGATGCTGGCAAAAGAAGTTGATCCTCGTACCAACACGAAGCTCTATGTGGAGTTGGTTCTTACTGCAACTTTCTTTGCTGGTGTTTTTCAAGCTTCTTTAGGCTTGTTGAGGTGATTTTTATTTATTTAATTAATAGTAATTATGTATATATAATCAAGATTATGCTTGTTTTATAATTGGTTATTTTGCAATTAGTACCCCTGCATTATATCGAAGTGTCAACAAAACTACTCCATGTTATTTTATTGACGAAATTCCCCATGATTTAATTGTTTTTAGCATACAGTTCCCTAAATAGGGGCACTAATTGCTCAAAAAATTAAATTATAGGAGGGTTTTGCTAATAAAATTCAATATAATGTGGGTTTTTTAGCAATTTAGAATAATGCATATAGGGTTAGTGATTGCAATAAACTCAGTTTTTAATATTTGGCTAATTAGAAAAAAGGAAATGATCACATGCATATATATATATACTACTAGCTTCTAGTGGAATTGAATTAGTTCTAATATACATAAGCCGCAGTGACGAAACCAGCATAAGGTTACTGAGGGGGCCATGGCCCCCTTCACTTCGCAAACAATCTACTACATTATAGAAAGGTTTATTAATTTTGTTAAGGATGCAGTATCGTCGGCCATCCTAGTCCGTCGAACATAAAATCCTCGCTCCAAAGACACGACAACACACACAGACACATCACACGTGCACACATATAGATACATAAGTTTGTATGTATAAAGCATATGATGAGATACACACGAATATTATAAGGTGCACCAAATATTTTGTCCAATACATAGGAATTTAATTTTGCCATAGAGACAAAACAAAACAAAAAATAAGGTTGGATGAGAAGAGAACGAATTAATTGAGGATGACGTAAAGACAAATTTAAAAAAAAAAAAAAAAAAAAAAAAAAAAGAGTAATTAATGCATAGGTGATGGGTATTTTGGTAATTTTGCAGGCTTGGATTCATAGTTGACTTTCTATCACATGCAACAATAGTGGGGTTCATGAGTGGAGCTGCAACAGTTGTTTGCTTGCAGCAGTTGAAGGGAATTCTTGGACTCCTCCACTTCACTCACAATGCTGACCTCATCTCTGTTGTCAGATCTGTATTTAGCCAATTCCACCTGGTAATAGCAAAAAAAATTGATAAATCATCCAATTATGCCACGTGTGCTAATAATATTTGCATGTTTTTGTCATGTGTTTTTATTTGTTGGTGCAGTGGAGATGGGAGAGTGGAGTGTTGGGCTGCTGTTTTCTCTTGTTTCTGTTCATCACTAGATACTTTGTAAGTAATTCAATTTTTTTCAGGATTTTATTGCATTGAGTACCACTATGTTTAGACTAATTACAAAAATTCCCTGTCTTACTTTTATTTGCAAAAAAAAAAAAAAAAAAAAAAAAACCCGTGATTCAATTTTTTTAGCAGACGAAAGTAAAAAATTTAGGAAGATTTTCGCTTGATATTAATAAGTAGGGTAAATTACGGCCACACCCTGAGATAATGTCAAATTATAAAGAAAAAAAAACCCTCATGTTTGGGTAATTACAACAATCCCTCGATTATGAATTTTCTTACACGTCCAATCTTGCGATGTCAAATTTAATGGATTCTTGTAGATTATATGGAATATTCTCCAGATTGTACTCGGTTTACCCCGTTCGAGCTCCACATTTTGAAACAAGATGATCATATCTTGGCTTGTAAATATCAGATTATGATGCATCATAAATTGCATTTTTGCATAAAACGAGTAAATATTTTTAGAACATTCCATGAAATCTAGAAGATTATGTTGAATTTACTACCATAAGGGTGAACGTGTAAGAAGATTCATAATTGAGGAGATGATTGTAAGTTACCCAAACAATAAGAGTTTTTTTGTAATTTGACCTTACTTCAGGGGTTGTCCGTAGTTTATCCTAATAAATAATAACACTAAAAGTTATAGCAATTTGATATAATACAACAGTGCCAAATGAAGTAAAATCTATTTTATTTTCAGTTAAATATGTTTAATTATTTATTAATTTTGGCCAAAAAAAAAATTGTTGTAACAAACAGAGCAGGAAAAGAGCAGTGTTCTTCTGGATTAATGCTTTGGCACCTCTCACATCTGTTATCTTCGGAAGTCTTCTGGTTTATTTCACCCATGCAGATAATCATGGTGTTGAGATTGTAAGCTCTCAATAAATAATTAATAATAAATAAATAAAAAGAAATAAATAAATAAATAAAACACACACACACACACAACCTAACAAGTGATTTTGATGTCACAGATTGGATACCTAAAGAAAGGGCTTAATCCACAATCGATTACGGAATTGGAGTCCGTGTTTAAATCGACCTATCTCTTGATGGCAATCAAGACCGGAATCATCACCGGTATCATCGCCCTCGCTGTAAGTGTTAGAAGCAATTTTCACACAGTGATCGTAAACGAACATGTGAATTTACAAATACGCCCTCGCTCAACTTTCTCGAATATTATTACAAAAACAGGAAGGAATAGCCGTGGGAAGAAGCTTCGCCACGTACAAGAGCTACCACATAGACGGAAACAAAGAGATGATTGCAATCGGAATGATGAACATTGCTGGATCATGCACCTCTTGCTACTTAACCACGGGTATTTAAAAAAAAAAATCATAATCAAGAAAATCGATCTTTATTTTTTTTAATTTTTTTTTTATTGCACTAGGGCCGTTTTCGAGGACAGCTGTCAATTTCAACGCGGGGTGTAAAACTGCGGTCTCGAACATTGTGATGGCAACTGCGGTTATGATAACTCTACTATTTCTTACACCGTTGTTCCACTACACGCCCCTGGTTGTGCTCTCTGCTATAATAATGGCAGCTATGATCAGTATTATAGACTACGAAGCTGCTATTCACCTATGGAAAGTCGACAAGTTCGACTTCATAGTGTGCATAAGTGCTTACTTGGGAGTCGTCTTTCAAAGTGTCGAAGCCGGACTAATGATTGCGGTACGTTAAAAAAAAAAAAAAAAAAAAAAAAAAAGGGTTTTTTTTTTGTTTTGGGGTTTCGGTTTAAGACGTAGCGATTGAATTTGTGTGTGATTATTGTGATAGGTGGGAATGTCGCTGCTTCGAATACTTCTATTTGTAGCTAGGCCAAAGACTTATGTCATGGGTAGTGTTTCTAATTCGATGACTTATAGAAGTATCGAGCAATATCCCGACGCGAATTCTGTGCCCGGAATTTTAATCCTACAAGTCAATGCTCCGATCTATTTTGCCAATGCCAGTTACTTGAGAGAAAGGTATATACTATCTCGATTCAAAGAACCATATATATATATATATACATGTACTCACTTGAGTTGATTATGTTCTTCTTAGGATCTCGAGATGGATAGATGAAGAGGAGGAGAAGCTAAAAAAATCGGCGAAATACGAACTGCAATACATCATATTAGATATGAGTGGTGAGTGTATGAACAACACTATATTCGTCTTTTTAAGACAACCTCGTACTTTTGTTTCACTGATGAAAATAATTAAAACGACAGGTGTAGGGAATATCGATACGAGTGGAATCAGTATGCTTGAAGAAGTCCAGAAGAATGCAGACAGAAGATGCATTAAGGTAACACAATTATCTTAAAAGACGGCTTTTTTTTTTTTTAGTATTTGCATGCTAATGTTGTCCTATGTTCAGCTTCTATTGGCTAATCCTGGAGGAGAAGTAATGAAGAAGTTAAACAAGTCGAAGTTTGTCGACAAAATCGGGCACGAGTGGATGTACTTAACAGTTGGCGAAGCAGTAAATGCATGCAATTTTATGCTCCAATCATGCAAGCCGAATACTAAGGCAGTAGTCGAAAGTGAGGCAGCAGATAATCAAGTTTAATATCACACATTACAAGGGATTTTGGCTTTCTAAAACAAGAAAACGAAAAGCCGATTCCTAAATTCCGAAAAATTTCTGAAAAATAAGAACATTCGGAGCTTTTTTTTTTCAGAAGCAATTTTTATTTAATTCCAAATTCCAATTGTTTGCTTATTTTATGTTATTCCAGTCTTAGTTGAAAGCACATGCGGGTTATGAGCCAAATCTCGACAAACTGATTAGTGACATCATACTTCTAATAGAAGAAGTTAACTAACATGTTAAAGACAGCCTAGATTTCGAATTATATGCTCTCCTGTCTATTTACAGATAATAAATCAACCACATTACGTCACCGAATTTCAGTTGTAACAGTGAGATTTCTTATGTTATAAGATGGAACTAACATTAAGTGACGATTGTTTCACTATATTTAACGAGCCAAAAGCCAGTGTTACACGAGTAGGTAATTTCAAGATAGATGAACCATTAAATCAAACGTTGGCTGATAAATCAAGAAAAGCAAAAGTAGGGGCAAAAGGAGTAATCTAAGAGAACAAATCTGAATCACACAAAACAACAAAACTGCCACAATGAAATCCCGGTTTTTTTTCTACAACTAAAAGCCTCCGTTAATTGCAGCAACTCCCAGTGAATCCAGAAATCGTACCTTCGTCCGGGTGAATTTGGAAGCTTCTTATAAACAGATTGCACATCGTCACGTAATATCTATTTTACTTCTGATTATGAGCTCCATAATTTGGACAAGTGTCCCCTCAAACGAATCTTCATCAAAATTGAGACCACGGCTTGTGCAAATGTTTTATGTCTGCTTGAATACACGAGGAAGAACTTCATGCACACTGATGTCTAATTCAACAGGGTCCCTGATGAAATATGTGCAATGATTGATTATTAAACCATTAATAAATAAATTCCAAATCATGAACTTTCTGGATGAAAAATATTTATTTTTGTGTGCGCAAGTGTTTGAATATATATGGGTGTATATAAGTGAATGAATGGAGAAAAACAAACCTGCATAAGGTTCGGCCCTTCTCGATTGTACTGGGAACAAACCATACTTTCCGAAGCAAAGGTGATTCGAATTGGAAAAAGAAACCATCACTTTGCCCATGCTTCCATTTTCTTGATCCTTGGCCTTTCCACACCTGCATTTACCGAGACAATAACACTTCAAATGGTGTAAATTGCAAGAAAACAAGTTCAAAATCACCAAAAAAAAAAATCTTAAACGAACAACGTAGAAAGGTAAAATGTTACCTGGGGATAAGATATTATACTTTTGGGAGCTACTAAGCAAGCAGCTCCAGAGAACGAATCATCCGCATACTCTCTGAGGAACGAATAACAATTGTTGTGTGTGTGTGGTGATTCAAATGCCTGTCATAGTAGAGAGGAAAAGTTAGGCTCTTTATCCATTGTATTTTCACAATCAATGATAATTTACATAATAATTAAAGAAAAAAAAAAGGTGATGAAACGAAAACATGCCTGCAAAATCATAGAATTGGTTAAATACCTTATCAATATTGACAACTGGAGCATATTTTTCGGTGTCTGTTTTATCCTTGTTAAGCATGAAATAAACTCTAGGGTCCACAGTTGAAGTTTCATGACAAGATTTTATGGCATTCTCCATTGTTTCGACGAGGAAAGAGAAAACCTCCTTCGAACCATCTTCGGCTCCATATAATCCAGACTGCAAAAAAAAAAAAATTAAAGTCAAATCACTTGAAATTTGAATGAAAAATACAACATATGGAAAAAACGAACTCTTACTAGTTCAGTTTTTAAGGAGTCCAAATGTTTTGACATATCAACATTTGTTCTCATAGTTTCCACTTCTTGTGCTCGTTTCTTATCTTTTGCCAATTGTGTTAGCCTCTTGATTTTTTTGGCCACCTCAGAACTTTTTGCGTTGTACTTCAGGGCAACTTGGAAAGCATCTAAGGCCTGCACAGAAAATAATGAAAATTGATAGTTGGCATCTAATTAGCTAGAAATGCGGCTTAAGCAAGAAAAAAAAAACCAACAAAAACGCGTACATCTTCGTATCGTTCCATAGCCTCTAGAACACATCCTTTCCTGAAATAACCCTGCAAAAGCAACGAGTTTCCATGTATGTGTAAAGCTGGAATTGCAATAAAAAAAAAAAAAAAAAAAGTAATTTAATCATTAATGAAATGTACCTTTTCCCAATCTGGTTTCAAAGTGATAGTTGTGTCTGCATCGGCAAGAGCTTTGCTAAGTTTTACCAAATTTAGAAATGCTGCAGCTCGATTGCTGGGCGAAGATCATAAATGAAAACGGTTAGGGCAAGAAAACAAGCGTTAGTGAAAATACGAAACACAGTATCTCGTTGTGCTGATTCAAATATATAAAATCATGTCCAAATACAATTTACAATTCATATACTAGAAGCAACCGACAAGCTATTGAAGCAAAACACAATTCGTATATCTCAAGTTTGAGCTCATCTACTACATTCTGTCTATACACACACAACCATAATCACATAATCTCCAAAACAAAACACACAGACTTCATTATTTCCACCGACAGTCGATAATCAAAGATTAATTATTCAAAAACACAATAAAATCTTGAAGAATAAAACACTAAACACAAAACGAAATATAAATAAAAATAGATACAATGCTTTGAAAATAGACATTTGCAAACTTGAAGCTTCAACCCAATAGCTATACTTGCACGATACCAGCTAAAAAATAAATAAATAAAAATAATCAATCTGGAATTAAACACTAGATTTGCATACAGAAATGGATTTGAGCGATTAATACCTGTAAAGAGTGGGATTAGAGGGATCCTGCTTAATAGCCTGAGTATAAAGAGCTGCAGCTTTGAGATAATTCCCTGCTTTGAAAAATTCATTTCCCTGATCTTTCAGTGAAATCTGCGCTGCTTTTCCCTCCGATTCTCCCATTTTCGAATCCGAATCCGAATCCGAATTGATTATTAACACTGTCTTCCTTTTTCTAATTTGATTTGGGGGTTTTCGTTAGGGTTTCTGTGAGATTTTTGCCCAACTTCATTTGTCTGCTAGCTGATGTGCATTTGCTCTACTTAGTTCTCGGCAAAGAGAAAAACGTGATTGTAACTCCATAAATCGCGTTTTAACCAGAATAGTAAAATCGCGCTTAGCATCAGCAATAATATAATCGGGAAAAATGCAGTTTTGCCCCTCAAGTTAGCACTAATTCCATATTTGGTCCCCCATGTTCACGAAAAGTACATTTGGTCCCCTATATTTCAAAAATCCAACACTTTTAGTCCTTTCTATGAATTTTCCGTTAAAATTAATGGAATCAAACGTTTTCACACCACTTTATTAACTAATTGAATATTGGTAAATAGACGAAAATGACAAAAAATGTTCAATTATTGAAATATGAGGGACCAAATATATTTTTTGTGAAAATGAGGGCCAATGTGAAATCAGTGCAAACTTGATGGATGAAAACTATAATTTTCCCAGTTTTTAGAATTATGATTTTCCATGAAAGCCCATTAATATATTTTCTATTTTGGAGATAACATGAAAGCCCATATATTTGGGTTGAGATTTGAGAAGTATATTTTAAAGCCCGGTCAACTCATTTAGTCTGATTTTATTTTTAATTGATTAAAGTATATTATATGTAGGGTGTTACTATTTGCAGCGGACTTTTACTGAAATTGGCTTATTTGTAGCGGTACCTTTTTCATTTAAATTTTTTTTTTGAATTTCTCTCTCCTATTCCCAAACTCTCTCTAGAAATTTGAATTTTGTAAATTTTTTCGACTTTGAAACCGTAGCAAACGAGGCTCGATTCCGGTAAATTTTCAATATCCTACTACTTTTAATAAGTTTTATTTCCAATTTCGATAAAAACACATGTTAGGATTAGATCTAGCAAAATTCGAAAAAAAAAAAATTTTGAAGCTCCCGTTTTCTGGAGCACGGAAACTCGAAGAAAATTCAAGTTCCCGTGCTCTGCAGAACGGGAGATTCAAACGGCTTGAATCCTCCGTTCTGCAGAGCACGGGAACTTGAATTTTCTTCGAGTTTCCGTGCTCCAGAGAACGGGAACTTCAAAGGTTTTTTTTTTTCGAATTTTTTTCATGGTTCCCGTCCTCTAGGGCACGGGAAACTCATATTTCCGTCTTCCAGGGCACGGGAACTTGGTGTTCCCGTTCCCCACAGCACGATTGTTCTTAATTTTTTTTTTTTTTTTTTTTGAATTTCCCGTTCTGTGTAGACGGGAAATCCAAAAAAATTGGGTTCTCGTGCTGCACAACACGAAAATACCGCAAAAAAATAGAAATTTCACTAATTTCTTCGATTTTATCTCGTAGAAGTCAACTGAATCGGCCATTATGTTATTTGTTGTCGTCGGTACGTCGATTTATCAAACAAACACGAAATTCTTTTTTTTTCGACTTTTTTTAGTTGAGAGCGTTTCGAGGTTTTTAGAAAGTTGAAAAAAGTTGAAATGAAAGTACCGCTGCAAATAAGCCAATTTCAGTAAAAGTCCCGCTACAATTAGCAATTCAGTTATATGTATCATATTATCCGTAAAAAGGATATTTTTTTTAGAAAATTGTAGTAGTTTATTTTTAATTATTTACAAATTCTAATTGTATGTTATCCTATTCAAATTAGTGACTCAATTCTTAATATATTGATTCAAATCTATAATTTTCGTTTTATTCTTAATTGATTCTCTAGTCATAATTTTCTTCCTACACTATGTATCGCTTTGTAAAGTTAACGATATCAATATTAGATAATACACATTACTAACAGCTTAAACTTTCGGTTGAGGTAGTCATTCAACCGATTTTAATCTATTAAGTTATATTTACAAACAAAAACCGGGGACTGTTCAATATTGAGAAAAGTGGACGACTCTTTATTTAAAAAAAACGAAAAAAAATGAGGGATCCATTCGAGGTAAGGAAAGCCAAAAAAAATTAAAAATTAAAGTTTAATTTATTTGAATACTTCTTATAAGTAACCATTGAAAATATGCTAAGTATTAAACCATTGAACTAGAAAGCTTCCTATATATATTCCTCCTAGTGACATTGACATTATAAGCAAGCACATATAATACTAATTTAAACCATATAATAACATTTTTTTAGGATGAAATTTTTTATTTTAATTAATTTTAACATAAAAAAAATGTCGCATGTAAGTTTTGATTTTAGTTATATTATAATATCTTGTTCTTTAGAATGCTATGTTTGATATCCTATATATAGCTGTCCAGCAACAACCATATAATAATTAGATATTCATCTGCTGATTTGATCATATAATAAAACATTTTTATATTAATTTTAAGTTAGTCCGCTGAATTTGGTAGTTGACATTTGTTTATTAATCATATTACTATTATTTTTTTCTTGAGAATTATAAGATTATACATTTTTGACTTGGTAAATTACAATAGTCACTCTAAATTATAAGATTAGTTATTCAGATGCATAAATACAATTTTGGGAACCTTATATTGCATCTTATATATAAAAGAAAGAAACGCTGGGCAACCCTAAAAAACCCTAATGGTATTTCTGTAATTATTTATTTTTAATATTTTTCTCTACTAATTTGTAACTATAATTTTTAACAATTATTAATCTCCTATTTTTCATCAATATATCTCAAATCTTAATTGATAAAGCTACAAATTCGATTTGTTAAATCTTAGTAAATTTATTTGTATTATAAATCTTAATATGTAAGATTTAAAAAAAACTAATGTTATATAAATATGAATAATACTACATTTTTAAAATGTTACTATATTAGTGTACTATATTTTCTTATTATGTATTAAATTGATTATTTTTTTTCACTATTTAAATAATAACCCGTGCATCGCACGGGGAAAAATGCTAGTTTCTTTAATGGGAAATTAAAATGATACCATAAGGTAATGTCTAATTATGAAAAAACTCATATTGTTTGCATAATTACGAGCACCTCCTTGAAACTGACGGGCTGCAAAAATTCCTTATAAAATGTAGTAATTGTTTAAAATACTCATTTGTTAAAATAATTAAATGCAAGAGAAAAAAGTGCCGTATATTGAATTTAATGATTTTCTTATATTTGTCCCCTCATGCAATGTAAAACCTTTCACATAATCTCTGACACAAAAACGGCTAGTTAACAATAAACTAAAAAAGTTTCAAAAGAAAAGTTAAATAAATTAGTTTACAAAACTTTACAATTAGACTCATAAGGGTATTTTGGTCATTACAAATGAGTATTCCACGGAATCTATTTGATTATGCTATTGTTAACTCTGTGCTGGTAATTTTGTTAGACATAGAATACCTTAAGGTTATGAAAAACAATGAGGGTTTTTTTGTAATTTCCCATTTCTTTTATATATTGGCATACATCTGTTGATATTATCTGCTAAATTCCAACCTAATTACTTTTGAAAATTGACTTTCACAAGTTTCCCACATGCAAGTAGGGATTAAATAAACACAATTTAATTACATCACAAGCAACATAATTCAATAAAACATAATATAAAAATAATACAATTAATCCAATTTGGAGCATGCATATTGAGTACTTATTGACTATGGTAAATAATCGACTCTTTCCAGCTATTAAGTTCACCTGCTACACACACTGACCATTTCTTCAATTCACAAAAAACATTCACAATTTCACACAAAAATAAATAAATAAATAATAATAATATTAATATTAATAATGTTTACTTTGTCAAAAGCATGCAAGACATGCAATAAAAATACAAGTGGTACAGTGATACCTAACGTAACTACTAGGTTCTTCTTTTAAAAATTCAAAAAACACAAAATCAAAAATTAAAAAATATTCGTAACTACATATATACTAGGTTTTGGTAAATGGTAATTTACTAAATTCCAACCAGCAATTAATCTTGTTGCAATTAAAAAATTATAGTATATTTCTAGACTGTGACCTATATTGATTTGGCCCCCTAACTTCCAACTTTAGTGTATTATAAATAGTAATGTGTGAGTCCAAATTTACATTTAAGCCCAGTTTGCTTGGCAAGATAAGACTAGCCAAGATAAAATTAAATAATCTAATGAAACCTAATTATTTTATTGGAGTTCGCGAGGTTCAACAAAAAAAACTCACTATAAGGCAAGATAAGCCATGATTATATAATTTTGGCGGGTCGACCCAACAATTTATCAGGGATACCAAACATCAAATTAAGTCCAACTATTTAGTTAATCATTGCTTATCTTGGCAACCAAACGGCGATACGGGAGGAAACGGAAATGTCTCAAAAGTGAGGATCCGGGAACTTGGGGAAAAAGTATAAATGTTAAAAGTACAGGGGTGTATGTATAAATATAAACATATTTAAGATTTTATTTATATATATATATATATATATATATATATATATATATATATATATATATATAAAAGATGTTTTTATACATTTCTTTACAAATATATTCAAAATATATAATGTTATCAACTATCAATTTGCAATTGACCATTCATGTAAATAATTAGTGAAGAAAAAAAATTCTGAAAATTAGCTATTTAAACATGTTACGTTTCTAACTTTTCAGAAATTGCGAAATGGCCCATAAGGTGTTCGGCAGGTATATATCCTCGAGTGTCAGACAAGAAACATATCCGAAACACAAATACGTTAGGAAGTTGAAGCTTTCGTGGTACTATGTAACATTTAAACGAAGTAGAGAAATTAAAGACTGTTTACCAGATCATATATATCTTAATTACTAATATGCTCGTGTTTAAAAAGTTGTTGCATATCTTTATAGAGGAAAAAAATTATCATGAACCAAGTACTCGTATTTATTATATTAATGTTAATTAGATCTTCACATTATTTAATTATGTTTTTTTTTTAAATCTCTCCCTAACTTTTTTTATTTTGTTCTTTGACAAGCAAAGACCAACGATCCGTGCAATTGCATGCCTTTACCCAAAAAAAAATTTAATAAAAAAATAAATTAAATTAAAGGCACTAATTAATTATTATGAGAATTTTGATAGAAGAAGTTGCAATTTTAATTTATATAATTTTGGCCCCATTAATTGGTATATTATAGACCAAGTTTAGAAGAATGAGTCTAGATAATACTTGTGGTTTTTTGTTGCATAATATATGGTTCAAGATTACGTGTGAATAGGATTTTTAATTTAATATTCCAATATATTAATTAAAGTTCATCCACCAAAACTCAAAACCGTGTTTCTGGTGATATCAAAAGCTAACCTAATTACTAATTAGTAATTAGCCTTTCATAATTATTGCTAATCTTAAGTGCCCTATAAATTAAAAAAAATAAATAATTTATATATAAATGAACAAAAAAAAGAACAATTCACGAAGAACTTTCGCAGCCACCTTCCATTAATTTTATTTTTTTATCAGCCCTTTGAAGTCAAGAGTGTGATAACACTCAATTCATTATATATATATATATATATATATATATATATATATATATATATATATATATATATATATATATATATATATATATATGAAATTGGGATAACAATCGCTTTCTTAAGCTAATTTAATCACACCCAAATCTTCACTAATCACATGTATATAAATCCACAACCTTAGCCAAATCACAAAATTAAACCCCAACAAAAAAAAAACCAATAATGAAGAACAACAATTCATTATCCATTTCCATATTACTAATCTCTTTGATCTTATTCACAAAACCATCTCTCCAAGAATCAAATCCACCGCCGCCGCCGCTGCCACCGACAAATCCGCGTCTTTCCAACGCGTTCATCGCCCTCCAGGCATGGAAACACGCGATCACTGGCGATCCCAAGAACTTAACCGCCAACTGGTGCGGGCCCCACGTATGCAACTACACCGGAGTTTACTGCGCACCGGCGCCCGATGACCCCCACACCATCACGGTCGCCGGAATCGATTTGAACCACGGCCGAATCTCCGGTTCCTTGCCGGAGGAGCTAGGGTTGTTGACCGATCTCGCTCTATTCCACATCAACTCGAACCGGTTCAAGAAAACCCTACCGGAAAGTTTCCGAGACCTCCATCTTTTGTACGAGCTCGATATAAGCAACAACCGATTCGCCGGAGTATTCCCCTCCGTCGTACTCTGCCTTCCGACACTAAAATTCCTCGACATTCGGTACAACAAGTTCCACGGTGAAGTTCCGTCGGAGCTTTTCGACAGAAAGCTCGACGCGATCTTTATCAACAACAACGATTTCGAGTTCCGCCTGCCGAAGAATGTCTGGAACTCGACCGTCTCGGTTCTCGTGCTGGCCAACAACGATCTCCGCGGGTGTTTGCCCCCCGGGATCGGCCGCATGGCGAAAACCCTAAACGAGATTATCCTTACGAACTCCGGTCTTAGCGGGTGCTTGACCGACGAGATAGGGCTTCTTAAGAAGCTAACGGTGTTCGACGTGAGCAATAACAAACTCGTCGGTAGTTTGCCGGAGAAGATGGGGAATATGGAGAGCCTCGAGCAACTTAATGTTGCCGGAAACAAATTTTCCGGCCAGATTCCGGCGAGTATATGCTCGTTGCCGAGGCTCGAGAATTTCACGTATTCCGATAATTATTTCTGCGGCGAACCGAAATCTTGTCTCAAACTGAAAGATAAGGATGATAGGAAGAATTGCATACCTTATAGACCCAAACAACGCTCTGCTGAGGAATGCCATGTTTTTTATTCACACCCTGTCGATTGCGGTGCTCCCGGTTGTCCGGCGCCACCACCGCCGCCGCCGCCACCACCACCACCACCGCCACCGCCACCGCCACATCGTTATCATAAACCATAAACAAATTCATAATCATGCTACTCTTTTATGTTTTGTTTTACTCGGTCTCATTGACTTTTTTTCATTTAACGCATTTTCTTTTTATTTTTTTTTTGGGATTTTCTTTGAATACTTCTTTTGCAAGAAAGGATATAATTATATATATCTATGTATATGTATATAACGTAAAATTTTGTATTTTTTAAATTAATAAATTGTGACATGTGTATAAGTATAGATGCGATGAGTTTGTGTAATAAAAGAAATTTTTGTTTCTGTTGGCAAAAATTAAGTAATTTCATGGTTCATTTCATTTCTTTATTACAGGTTATTAATCGATCATGCTGGAAATTTATTAATTAGTAATTGGAAAATTATTTTTAATGGTATTTTTCACAGAAATTGAACTTTTCAAGATTGTCAGAATGCAGCAGCCAAATATGAATATCTACATGAATTCGTCAACCAATTTTTAACATATATATGAATATGATTTAGTCAACTTGAATAAAACGACAACATAACTTTTGGGTTTAAGTAATCACATTAGTTTTTTATACGAGTTACATAGTTAAACCTCGATAAATTAATACAGTCGGGACTAGGAAAATTTTATTAATTTAGCGGAATATTAAATTATCGAGTTAATAATTTAGTACGTTGTCATCGAGTCGGGACCGATTCTTTTTTTATTATTTATCGATCTTATTAATTTATCAATGTTCTACTCTATACTGAAATGAGTTTGTGTATTTTCTGATATTTGTTTGATAGAAAAAAAAATGTTGATTATATATTGAGTGTTGATATAATTAAATCTTGTCTTTCGGGAACAAATATACACTAAAGTGGTGTTTGCCAAAGCTTATTTAAAAGCATAAGTTATTGATTGTGAGTTAAGTTGATTGTAAATGCTTATTTCTAGAAGTTGAAGGTGCTTATGCAAATACGCTGAAAAATCAACTTAAATTGAAAAAAACAGGTCTAAGATTGCTTAAAATCTTGTATTATTTTCCGTGATCAATCTTCCTGGCTTGCAATTGAAAATTAAAGTATTTTTAGACTATGACCTAGATTGATTTAGTCCCAAATTAACGTCTAATTAAAGTGTATATATAAACTTTAATCACATAATACAATTTAATGAAAATCTCCCAACGGTTAGGTTATAATTATGTTACACCCAATGAAGATTACAACGGGTGCACGTGGATTTTTACGTTGATCTGCACACACCAATGTGGATGTGTGTGATTGTGTACTTACGAATAATAAAGATCTACCCTTTACATTTCACGCGATGTGTCGCATAGTATAAATCAATCAAAAAATATCATTCACCAAGTACTTGCATTAATTAATGCTAATATTCAGTTTGTTCTTGTTCAATTCTCTCTCTAGTTTTGCTCACTACAACTGCATGCATGCCTTTAATTTACCAAAAAAACACCACTAATTACTCGTGTCCAAATTTTAGTAGGTCAAGTTTAATTTTGTGATTTTTTTGTTGCATTGCACAATAAGTGTGAAAAAGAATTAGCTAAACCCTAATCACACATATATATAAATCCACAACCTTAACCCAAATCAAAAACACAAAGACACATAATTTTGATGAAAGCAATGAATTCAATAGCCCTTTCCATACTACTTTTGATGTTCTTCATCACAAAACCATCTCTCCAACAACATCATATAGAACCTTCTCCACCACCGCAACAACGCTCGAACGCGCGGCTCTTCGATGCCTTTTACGCCCTCCAGGCGTGGAAAAACAAGATCACTGGAGATCCCAAGAACTTAACCTCCAACTGGTGCGGGCCCAACGTCTGCAGCTACACTGGAGTTTACTGCGCACCCGCCCCCGACAACCCTCACATCACAACCGTCGCGGGAATCGATTTGAACGGCGGAACAATCTCTGGATCGTTGACCGAGGAGCTAGGTTTGTTGACCGATCTCGCCGTTCTCCACTTAAACTCGAACCAATTTAAAGGAACCCTACCCGCGAGTTTCCGGAACCTCCGCCTTTTGTACGAGCTCGATATAAGCAACAACCTCTTCTCCGGCGAATTCCCCTCCGCGGTCCTCCGCCTCCCGTCTTTAAAATATCTCGACATGCGATACAACAACTTATGCGGGAAAGTTCCTTCCGAACTCTTCGACATGAAACTCGACGCGGTTCTCATAAACAACAACAACTTCGGGCTCGGCCTACCGGAGAACATCGGGAACTCAACCGTTTCTGTACTCATGGCATCGAACAACAATCTAGGGGGGTCTCTGCCCCGCGGCATCGGCCGGATGGCAAAAGACATAAACGAAATTGCTCTCGCCAACACCGGCTTGATCGGGTGCCTGTCCGACGAGCTAGGCGATCTGAACGAGCTGACGGTGTTCGACGTGAGCGGTAACGGGCTCGTCGGGAGTTTGCCGGAGAACATGGGGAGTATGGAGAGCCTAGAGGAGGTCAACATCGCCGGAAATAAACTCTCCGGCGAGATCCCGGCGAGCGTGTGCTCGTTGCAGAAGCTGGCGAAGTTTAATTACGGGGATAATTATTTCTGCGGCGAACCGGGTTCGTGCCTGAAGGTGAAAGAGAGAGATGATTCGAAGAACTGCATAACTTCTAGGCCTAAACAACGCTCTCCTAGAGAATGCCATTTGAAATCACAGCCAGTTGGTTGCAGTAATTAATTAATATAATTAAAGTGAAATAAATGTTATTTCCTCTTAATTATATTAATTATTATTATTATATATATGTGACATGTATTTATTATATATATATATGCTCGAATGTAAGAGTTTGTACTGCTTGTAACATTTCCTGATGATGTTTGTTTAATAAAAGAATAATACTTCTGATAATGTTTTAATTATTTTATGATATTCATTTTTACATATTATAAATTGCGTACATGTAAATATAATATTTTAGAATAAGAAAGAAAAAAAAATAAACTTATGTAAAAAATAATAGTTTCATTTTATCTCATGGTTTTTTAATATAAAATTATATATCTTTCACTATAAGATAATATAGCAAAAAAATTGACTATTTTTATCTTTTAATTTTATCTTCTCTTATATAATCTTATTTTAAGGCAAAACTACATCTACAACAACTCCAACACATATCTTATAAACTACATACCTTTGAGTATTTTTTGTTAAATAATAAATAAAAAACACTTAATTAGCTAGTCATTTACAGTTAAATGTAAACCTCTATAAATTAGTACGACTAACAAAAATTTAGCGGAATATTAAATTATCAAACTAATAATTTATTGACTGATCCGGGACGAGAAGAAATTATTAATTAAATGCGGTTATTAATTTATGGATGTTCTTCTGTAATTTTGTATGCATGAAATAATCTTATTGGAAAAGAAAAAAATAATATTCTATCATACAAATTATTGGGCTCCATTTCAACTGGGCCTATGGGCTTTCGCATTATAAAAAAAAACCCATTAAACGAAACGACTATAAATAAGAAATAGGGTTTCGTCGAACACATTTCTTCACTCCCTACTGACAGCCAAATCCATCGTCCAAGCTTCATCAGCCGCTATGGCCGTCGGGTACAAATCTCTCACTTCTGTGTTGATTCTGTTTTTTTTTTTTTTTTTTTTTTTTTTTAATTTCAATTTGCTATACAAACCCTAAATCGGCAATTTGTAATGTGTTCGTTTTCTTCGATTTTGATTTTGATACAGAAAGAACAAGAGGATTTCCAAGGGGAAGAAGGGTGGGAAGAAGAAGGCGTAAGTTGTGTTAGTCGTTTTTGTTTGTTAATATAAATTCAATGCTGCTGTTTGGTATTTTATTTTTCTGGATTTTTTTTTTTTTTATAATTTCAAATTGAATTGAATTGAATTGATTAATTGCAGTGTTGATCCATTTGCCAAGAAGGACTGGTACGATGTCAAAGCTCCGTCCGTGTTCAACACCAGGAATATCGGCAAAACCCTAGTTACCCGTACCCAGGGTACTAAGGTAATTTCGTTTTAATTGATATGAATCAAGTGTACATTTAATTTTAATTGTTTACATTTGTCCTGAGTAATTTTTTTCGTTTGTTTAATGTTTTCAAGTAGTGATGATAAGCATACACTGGTGTCTCTGTTTGTTATATTCTGATATTAGTTGGGGTTTCATCGTAATTTTGCATGATTAATATTAATTTGCTGATTAATGTCTCTTCTTGAGTATTTACATTGTCCAATGAAAGACTTGATGGTCAAGATCTTCGTTTCTATGTTTAGGTTATCTCCGTAAAAAATGATTCAAATTGAATAGTCTTATCTATTTGTTCGTCATTGTACAAACTTGCTGTGTATGGAATTTGAAACCCTCGAACAAAAGATGATAAATAAAATGTCCCACATTTTACTTTTTTCCGTATTTCTGTATTCGGACCAATAAAACATTTTAGTTTAAGCACATCACTCTGTCTAAATATCTAAATTCCGCCATTTTATCGAACAGATTGCGTCTGAAGGACTCAAGCACCGTGTGTTTGAGGTGTCATTGGCTGACCTTCAATCTGACGAGGATCACGCCTTCCGAAAGATCCGTTTGAGGGCTGAGGATGTTCAGGGAAAGAATGTTCTCACAAACTTCTGGGTACGATTTTTTTTCCACCAAAGAATCTTTTTAATTGTCTTCAAATCCACTCGGTAATTTCAATACCTTAATATCCATCCCTTGTTTTTCCGTTTCTTGAAATTGCAGGGTATGGACTTCACTACCGACAAACTGAGATCCCTTGTCAGGAAATGGCAGACGCTGATCGAAGCCCATGTCGATGTCAAGACAACCGACAGCTATACGCTAAGGTTGTTCTGCATTGCCTTCACTAAGAAGCGTGCTAACCAGCAGAAGAGGACATGTTATGCACAATCAAGCCAGATTCGTCAAGTAAGTAAATAAATACTTAAATAATATATGCCGTAATGTTGTTTTGATTGTATTACGTCGTTATTTATCTTGATATTCTTTTTCCTTTTGTTTTCTTTAATTTTTAGATAAGGAGAAAGATGATGGAGATTATGGTTGCCCAGTCGCAATCTTGCGATCTCAAGGAATTGGTTCAGAAGTTCATTCCCGAGTCGATTGGAAAAGAAATCGAGAAGGCGACTTCGAGCATCTATCCTCTCCAGAATGTGTTTATCAGGAAGGTCAAGATATTGAAAGCACCCAAATTCGACCTCGGAAAGTTGATGGAGGCAAGTACCCGTTATACCCTTTTCCATTTATTAAATTTTTAATTTAGAGATTAATAAATGTGACTCATAATTTATTCTCGATGTCTATTTGCAGGTTCATGGTGATTACACTGAAGAGGTCGGTGTGAAATTGGACAGGGCAGCCGAAGAAGCTGTAGCTGAGCCGACTGAACTTGTTGGTGCTTAGGTTATTAAATGCTTTCTAAACTTTGCCTCCTTCGATTTCTGTATGAATTGTTCGAGTCAGAGTTGACTTTTTTGGAGTGATTTAGAAAGAGATTTTCCTTGCCCGGATAATGGTTCAGACATATTTATGTTTGGTGTTAAATTTTGTTCACTTATATTAATTGTGGATTATTTCTTTCAATGGGTTTTCTTTATCCTATGTTTGTTTGTTCTTTTGTTACATGCGCTATTAATTCTTAATAGTTTAATGAAAATGAAAATTCTTACATATTTTATATAATTTTTTACTAGAGTTTGAATTGAGCATAGTTTAAATTTGTTTCATTATATTCACGAAAATAGTGTCTTTTGTTTGATTTGATTTTCAAAAATTATGAAAAAATCTTACATGGTTGGGTAATTACAATTATCCTCTCAACTATGTATTTTTTTTTTTGAAAAACTGCTACTTCAACTGGTAAATTTGACATCGTTAGGATGGATGCATGTTATAATAAATAGTAGAGGAGTGGTTGTAATTACTAAAGTAGGATGGGTTATTTGTAATTTAACATTATCTTAGGGGGTGAAAGTTAGACGTGTAAGACAATACATAGTTAAAGGCTGGTTGTAATTGGCCAAACAAGAGGGGTTATTTGTAATTTAACTTTACCTTACGAATGGACATGTAAGTTAATACATAGTTGATGGGTAGTTGTAATTACCTAATCACGAGGGGTTAATTTGTAATTTGACATTACCTTAGGGGTGACCGTAGTTTTCCCTAAAAAAAGCCAAAAAAAAAAAAAAAAAAATACGAAATAACAGAAGTAGTTTATTAGAATTAGATAATCACCTATCAACATAATAACAAGAACTCAATTAAAAACATTTTTCCTCTTACAAACTAAAAAAACAAATGATCAATGTAAGAAGATTTCACTCAGCTTCCAATTCTACTAGTTGAAGGCCTAAAACACCCACAGAGAGCACCTTTCTTCCTCCTCCCACTCTGCTTCTTCCCATTATTACTATATATAAAATCCCTCAACACAATACTCTTACTCTTGAAAAACTTACCCCTCACTTTATTCTTCTTCTCTTCATCCATCTTCAACAATATATACTGTATCTTCTGCACCTCCAGTTGCAGCCTCCCGATTCTCTCGGACCCTTTTCTCGCCTGCTCGGTGATCCTCCTCCTCCGCGTTTTCACCGCCTGTTTCAGCGGCGGCGACGCCTTCACCTCCGGCGTCGGGCACTCCTCTAATGCTTTGACCAGCTGCCCGTTCAAGTCGACTAGGCTTTCGACTGTTTCCTCGGCTTCCATGAGCTGTTCCTCGACCGTCTCGAAGTCGACGTTTTTCGATTTTTTACTCTTTTTGTTCGTCTCCAGTTTGGTCCGGAGGTTCTCTACGGTTATGTGGAGATTCTCGAGCTTTTGAGAATCGGACGTGAGCCGTTCGAGGATTCTCCGTGCGCTCACTTCTCGGCTCTGCTCGGTGATTCTTCGAGAAACTTCCATTTTATCCACGCCCAACTCTTTCTCCGCGTCGGAATCTGTTGACGGAGGGTCGAATTGGTCGTAAACCATGTCCTTTTCGGTCATTTTGCACGACAGCCTCAGCGACTCCCCGATTGTCAGATCCTCGGACGTTTTTTCCCATAGCTCGAGCATTTGATCTTCTTCTCCACCATTTATTTTATTAGAACCTCGTTTTCTCAGTGAGCGATTCGAGACTTGGTCGAGTGGAATATCTTTCATCAGCATTGCGTTTCGAATTTCAGTGGCTTTGGTTTTTATCTTCTGCAGCTTCGGAGTTTCGGTTACGGCGAGGAGCTCGTTACCCTGTCCTCCCTTCTTTCTGCCCAAGCAACGGCTCGATTTTGACCGCTCGTTATCGATTTTGGAGTTCAATTTTCTTCTCGATAATGGCTTGTTTGTTTCTTCCATCGATTTTCCAACCGCTTTGATTCTCATTTGCAAGTCCTGTAAGCTAATGAGAGATTCATCTTCTAGAAGTTTCTCAGAAGAACTTCTACTGTGATTATCAGCAAACTGAAAAAAAAAGATAATAAAAATTCAATCTTGATTTCAAGTAAAAAAATAAAAAATTATTATGTTTCTGACAAGAGAAAGTAATTAGTTATTAGTTATTAGTTATTACCTCAGCTTCTTGATTTAAGGTTGCTTTAAGCTTTGTCTGAAGTAGTGCATTGTGCTCGAGGAATGTAATATCGTCTTTCAAGGCAGCTACAACTGGAGCGTAAGCATGTAATCGTGATTTCAATTCCTTAATTTCACTCTCCATCGAACATATTTTCGAAGCATTTTCCTTCTCGAGAATCCGATACGCCCCATTGAGCTCATGCACCTTATTTTTAAACAAAACTTCATTAACAGAAGAAGATATCTGAAGATCGAAACAGAACTCTTCGAACTCATTGTTCTTCTGATGGAGTAGGCCAAGTTCGGTTTCTAAGTTCGTCTTATTTTCAGACAGCCGGAGTATATTGTTTTCAAGATTCCCGTTTTTCCACAGCGATTCTTGAAAATTGGTTATCAGCTTCGAGTTCAAAGTTTCGGCTTCGTCGAGTTTTCCTTCTGTTTGTAGAATATCCCTTTTCATCCGAACATTATATTCTCTCATCCCTTGCTTCTCTCTCTCCAATCTAAAAACAGCATCTTTAAGCACTAAATTTTCGGCTTCTTGCAAATTGAGCTTCTCCGATAAAACCCTCGTTTCCTTTTCAAGATTACCGTTAATCACGTGCTGTCTGTTCAGATCTTCCAAAAGAGATTTCACTTCCGTAATTTTCTCTTCGACGAAACTCCTCAAAATTTCCGATCGGTTAGAAACTTCTAGATTTTCAAGAATCGCAGCATCATTGAACATATCCAACTTCCGAAGCAAATTCTCGTTATCCCTTTTCACTTGCGAGTACGATTCGTACAAAGCATTGTAAGATTCGTGTGAATCCACTTGTTTGATACAAAGACTCTCCAACTCAGCCTCGAGCACAACACCATCGGATTTCAATTTCCTGCTCAACTCGACGAGTTCATCTTTCTCGTTTTTCTCCATAGCATGCTTTTCTGACATGGCTTTAAACTCCTCCTCAAAGTACATCTTCTGTGATTCGATTTGCATCACCTTCGACTCTACTTGCTCGAGTAGAGTTAGCAGAACCGAGTTCTCGACCAGTAGCTGCTGCTTATTATCCTCGTGCGCAGAAATCGAGCATTTCATATCTTCAATACTTTCAAGAATATGACCCACAAAAGTTTCCTCATTCTCGATTTTTTCATCGGGATCCACATTATCAACGGCCCTGAAAACCTGGTACAAACTCAATCTCAGCCGTTCGATTTCGTCCAGCAGGAGCTCGGATTCCACCTGCTGCTCAAGACTTCCGTTTTCCAATTCCGATATCAGCTTCTCAGCCAATTTAGAAGCTTCGACGTGTTTTTGGCATTCGATTATGAGGGAGTAGTTTTTTTCTTCCATGTCTTTTATAAATTTCTGCAAAATGGATATTTCGAACTGGGCTTTGAAGGATCTTTCGAGCTCAGCTTCGAATTCCTTCTTCTTCCACATATTCTCTTCTTTGAGGAGACAAATCTGGTTTTCGAGTCCCGAAAAACGGGCCCCACTTTGAACATCGAAGCTCGTTCGCTCTTGCTTCTCCACGCTCAGCGAGATTTTAAGCTCTTCAACTCGAGAATGCACCGCCTTGTTTTCCTTCTCTAATGTGGTGTATTTTTCTTCGAGGCTTTTGAGTCTGCTCTCGACATTTTCCAATTTTATGACCAAACTACCCCTCTCACTCAATAGATGAGATCTTTCATTCTTGAGCAGCTCACAAATCTCTTCCAATCCCTTCGATTTCTCCCTCAAACCTTCGAGTTCGATTTTTGCAGTCGAAAGAGAGTTTTCAAGAACAGCATTGTTCTCCAATAGCTTGTGCATGCTCTCGGTTATGGCGTGTAATTGAGACAAGAGAGAAACTTTTTCGGACAAAAGTGTCGATTTTTCTACGTTGAGAAACTGGCAAGTTTCTTGCCAAGCTTTCACGTTCTCTCGCACATTCGCCAGCTCATCATTCATGTCCGAGATCGAACTTTCTTGAACAAATTTTTTTGTCAGAAGATCTTGCATGTCTTCAATCTTTTTCGAAAGAACCTCTTTCTCGTCTTGCAAGCTCTTCACCGAACTCGAAAAACATTTCGGGTTCAAACCAACTAATTCCACTTGCTCAACTAAATCATTATAGCTCATAGTCAAGCCGTTTATTTCCTCTTTCAGACACGAAATTTCCTTCTGAAGGGAATCGCTCCGTTCGATGTGGTGTAAAACTTCCGTTTCAAGCGTCTCTTTAATTTCCCTTAAGCTGATGACTTCGTTTTTTGTGTTCTCCATGGCCAAGTTTGACTCGGTCAAACTTCGAATTTCTTCCTCCAAGCCAATTTTGCTCACTTCCAAGTCCTTTAGCATGTGAAACACATTTTCGAGTTCCAACTTTAGAGCCGTTCGATCGTCTTGCGATCGAGAGTGCAAAGTTTGCAGAGTTTGGAGAGTGGATTCAACTCGTGCGTGGCTCAAGTGCTCGTCTTGCAGGCACGTTTGAAGATTCTCCAACTCGTCCTGCTTTATGGAAAGTTCTAGATCCTTCTCCGAAATCTTCTGAACAAGATTTTCCGCCTCGTTTCGCAGGGACAAATTGGACATTTCCAAGGACGAAGACTTCTCTTCGGCTGTCTTGAGTTTTATACTTCCGATAAGTACGTCTTTATTGAGACGTTTGACTTCATCTTTGGCTATCGATAGCTCTCGTTCGAGCTTCGATATTGTCTCCAAGCAGCACTTGTACTTCAGAGCAAAAGCATCTTTCTCCCTTTGCAAATCGGCAACAGATTTTTTAAGCTTCGACACTTCGTTTTCGGCTCTTTGTGCTTGTTTCAAAAGAATTTTCTTTTCGAGCTCAATTCTTGAAATTTCGTCTTTTAGTGTTTGAGCTTCGTTTACTGCTTCCATCGCCCTCGTATTAACCCCCTTCGTATCTTCTTCGACTTTAGAAACCATAGCCTCCAAATTAGAGATCTTCTCCAAATACTCGACTTCAGCTCGGTTGACTTTTTCGTCGAGTGCCTTTGACTCCCTTTGTGCATTATCAAGCTCTCTTTCTAAATCCGACAGCCTTGCCAGACACCGTTGATACTCGAGAAGCACTTCTTCCTTCTCTGCCGCCACGTCAGCAAGAGCTTTCTTCAACCCTTCAACTTCGTCGTCGTTGTCATCAAGAAAGTCAACCCGGTCAAACAACGCACGGACGGGAAATTTCCTCTCCGGTGGCGTGTGTGGTGGGTCCCGGGGCTTCGAGGGCGAGTCATCGATTAGCTCGAAAGGTACTTGATCGGGGAACGCTTTAGCTATGGTTTGATGTGCGTGTTTAAGCTCTCCAGTCGCGTGGTTGTACCTCTCTGCTAAAGCGCGGTACGCTCGGTAAAACTCCTCGACTAATTTCATCAGCTCTGGCCGTTTCTTGTAGTACATTTCTGCCCTTCTCGCGAACGAATCCGCGTCTTCTTCGATCAGCTTGATCATCGACTTGACCTTGGAATCCATATCTGAATTCATAATTAATCAAGAAAATTAAGGATTAGTTAATCAAATCTCAAAGAACAAATCAAATTAATCAATCTCAAAGAATTAAGGATTATATTAATAACCTGTGAGATTTTCTTGGAGCCATTTCGAGTTTTTCGGGCTGTTATGACTGTCCCACCACCACGAATACAACCGTCTCGATTCGGAGTGCAACGAATTTGCCATTAGAACAAAAACTTGAGCAAACAAAAGAAATCCTAAACCAAGTAAATGAACATGAAAATTATTCAGATTTCATTTGAGCAAAAACACATAAAATGTAATAAGAACTTCATTTTCAAGAACATGATACAAAGACAAAGATCTAGTATTAGGGTTCTTCACAAACTAAAAAGGAAAATGCATTATACATTTCAAATTAAAACCATTTAATTAGCAGTAATTATGGGACAATGCACAAAAATCTTGAGGAAAACATATTTATTGAAAATTTCCATTTAAAAAAAATTAAAAATCGAATCTTTTTCAGACAGACAAGGATCAAAAACCTAAATTTACACATAAAAAAATTCAAAATCACAGCAACAAAATTATGGAAGCAAAATAACACACATTCAGGCAAATGGGCCTTCCTCAAAACTGATAAAAATTGAATCTTTAAATTCATGGAGATTAAAAAAATTAAAATAAAAATAAAATAGAACTCACAAATTAGAAGCGGAAAATAAAAATCGAATCTTGATCAGAGCAGCAGTCTTCGTTGCACAAAAAAAAAAAAAAACACCTCAGCTGCTGAATTTTTTTTTTCACTTTCACTTCACCCCATTAATTGTTTCTCTCACATAACTTCTCTCTCTCTCTATTTTCTCTCTCTAAGTTTTGATGGGTCACCTGCATTATTATGTAAACACTGAGTCAGTGTTTTTGGTTTTTCTTTGTCAGTGTGACATACTGTAAAAGTTACACAAGTGAAATAAACTTTATCAGATACGTAGAGATGTGTGTATGTATGTATATATTCATTCATCTGGCGAGTGAATAAATAAATGTGAATTTGGATTTTTTTAATTTTTTTTTTAATTTTTAAATTGGGAAAATACACGTTACGAGATTATAACAGTATTTAATAGGGATTCATTTCTTGATAACGGACATATTTTCTCTCGCCTGTGGAATTTTATGACTTTTGTCTCTGCTTTATTGGGTACAGAGAATGGTCAGCACTCAGCACCACTCATGAGTCGTGACTCGAGCATGACTGACTCAGTGCATACTCCAAACTTTATTGGTTCTTTTTTTTTTTTTTTTTTTTTTTTGTTCTATAAATTAATAATTACAAATAGTATTTCAAGGATAGTTGGGAAATTAAATTTATTGTAAATTACGGTGATCACCCCTGAGGAAATGTCAAATTATGAAAAACTCCTCGTGTTTGGGTAATTACAATCACTTCCTTCAACTATGAATCTTCTTACACCTTCATCATTGCGGTATCAAATTTAGTGGAATCTTCTAGGTTATGTGGAATATTCTTCAATTTGTACCTGTTTTACCCCATTCGAGCTCTACATTTTGAAACAAGGTGATCGTAAGATGTGTCTTTTGACTTGTAAATATCATATTGTGATGCATCATAAATTGCATTTTTGCAAAAAAACGAGAACAAACTAGAGAACATTCCACGGAATCTAAAAGATTATGTTGAATTCGACACCATAAAGAAGGATGTGTAAGAAGATTCATAATTGAGGGATTTGTTGTAATTACCCAAACAATAAGGGTTTTTTCGTAATTTGACATTACCTCAGGAGTGACACGTAATTTACCCCTTTTTTATAATCTTAATAATTACAATTAGTATTTCAAGGATAGGTTGGGAAATTAAATGTTTTTGACATTTTGAAAAATAGTGGTTAAGAAATCAATATCATAAATATTAGGTACTTAAGTTAGAGTAATTTTGACGTTACTAATTAAAACACTAAAATATTAAATTGTGAGGCTCTTCACAAAGAAAAATGATAGTAATTCACTTGAAAAATCGACCAAATAGTATATATAGTATATACATGCATAAATAAATATTAAATATATAGTGTCGGCCAAATAAAAAAAACCACAACACAAGGACAAATTAAAATAAAGAGTAAGAGATTATATAAGTATTGTTAATGTTAATTAAACTTATATATATAAGAAGAAATAATCATACACCACAGAAGATGGGAAAAAGTAGGTGAGTATTGACTCTTGTGCCATGCCAAATTAATTAATATTTAATTATGTTATTAGCATTATTATTATGTTGATTAAGCTTTTCTTAAACATCTATTGTCGGCCAAGTGTTTTAAGTTTAATTTTATTAAATATATTACCTTCCTCATTAAAAACCGATAAATATTCCAAATAATTATGTCCTAGAAAAAAATGCAATTATAGACACGATACGTTATTTTAAATTACTCTGACAGTCTGTATGATGCAAGATTACCTTTCGATACTCAAGTCATATATCACCCGTAGAAACCTTTCAAACAAAAATTATCAACTTAGTAGCAAGAAAAGTAAAATGTAGTTCTCCTATAAATAAAATAATGTGTTTTTATAGTTGATTAGTGAATTGTAATTAGTATGCTAATTAGACCACTTAGCTAAGCCAACTTAAACCTAACCTTGTTAAGATATTGTTGAACTACTCGGTTCAATTATTACATATCATCTTTCGTTTCTCGACGGTGAAGTAAGACCAAACTCACGAGCTTATTATCCCAGGTCGGAACAGGGCGATAGAATCCCCTTTGTTTCACCTCTATGCCGCCACATGGGCAATACGGAGGCGGAAAAAAAAGGAAAGAGAGGGATGGGGTTTTCTCGCGCGGCCTCTAGTGGAAGGCTCGCACGACGAGCTAATTAGTTCAGTGTTAGAGTGTGCCTCTGATAATTGCGTCGTTATGCCTGGGCTATGAGGGCTCTCGGCCACATGAATAGTTCAATGTACTGAAATATTGTTGGACTACTTAATTGATTCAATTATTACATATCAAAATAGAGACACTAATTCTCATAAATCAAATGAATTGAGGCATGCATAAAACTACTCTATTTTGTTCAATAAAGTTACATCTAAGAGGTAGAAATATTTATGATTGTGCACATGGAAGAGGCATTATATTCTTGGTTTTTTTTAATTAAACAATTTATTATACATGGTCCACTTAGCATGTGGAGGATTCACAACCAATCAAAAGTAATTAACTAGTTAATTACTATTAGTAATTAATTAGTATATGTTTCTTTAAGTAAAAGCTAATTTCAATATCCATTGAAATGTGATCTTTTGAAATGATGCTCATCACTATATATGTAAGATATATGTCAACCTTTTTTTTTCTTTAAGTAATATTTGTAGCTAATAGATCTAAGTTAAGATTTATAAATGGAAATTAAACCCAATAACCATTTAAAACAATTATAGTGAATACATGTAATAATTGATCCTAGGAAAGAATCTATCATTGTGCTTGTCCTAAAATCAAAATTCTTTTTATTTATTTAATTATTTATTTATTTTATTTTTATAATTTTGCACTTTGAACATTGAAGTAATCATGGAACTTTTGGAAAGAAGTGGGGAAGTATATATTATGAAAAAACAACAAGAAAATCTTGTGAAAAAGCTTTAATGATTGCACTAAATATGCATATGGGACACCATTATTTTAGCTTGTGCATGGCACCTAAAAAGCAAATTTAAAAAAAAATTAATTAATTAATCAAATAAAAAAAAGCCCAACAAAAAAATGAATATGGCTGAATAAGGTGTGGAAGAGTAATCAGTTTGTGGAATCAATTTTATCTAGTTTAGCACAAGCAATTGCTTTAGCATTAGAAAGTGTTAGCACCACTACCTTTACTTTAAGTAAGCTTTAATTAAATATATCATATATATATATATATATTAATATGACTTTTTGGTTGGTTTGTAGGGACAAATTAGGAGATTAATAATAGCATAAAATGTGTGGATTTTAATAAATAACAGGTGAAAGCTCAACCAACACTACTGTAATTGTATCATATTGAACAGAAATATAATGACAATAAATTATTAAATCTTTTTTTATTTCCTTTTTTTTTTTTTGATATAATGTTACATGTTTTCCTGATTTAAATCAAAATATTACTACAGCCTACTGCCATTGATGTTTGCTGTTCACCAATTTTTGTATCTGTAGTTTCACTTCACCGACGCTCTCTCTCTCTCTCTCTCTCTCTCTCTCTCTCTCTCTCTCTCTCTCTCTCTTCAATGATTGTCTGTCTTCAACTATAATGATAATTGAGGTTGAAATTTTGGACAATTGTTTATGGTCACCTTGCCGTTGGTTTGTTTGTATATTATGCCCTTCTCCAAAATCTCACTCATATAATAATATTTAAATTATGAAGATAAACTAGAGAAGAAAACAACAAAATAAAGACTTTGAGAAAATTACAATCTTTTACGAAATTTGAGACCAATATGTGAAAAATCACTCACATGCAGTATACACGGGATAAACTTCACTCTCGTTTAATAACACGTTAATCACATCAATATGTGAAATCAAGAAAAATCCCGCGCAACACTGATATGCACTAGGTAAACTTCACTGATCTCGTTTAATAACACATTAATTACATCAAAATGTGAAGCCAAAAACACAAGAAAAAACCCGCAATCACTAATGTACAATGGATAAACTTCACTCTCGTGTAATAACACATTAATCACATCAAAATGTGAAGCCAAAAACACAAGAAATAACCCGCAATCACTGATATACACTAGATAAACTTCACTCTCGTGTAATAACACTGGATATACACTGGATAAACTTCACTCTCGTGTAATAACACATTAATCACATCAAAATGTGAAGCAAAAAAGTCAAGAAAAAAGTGAATAATACAAAATGAGGGGACTAATTATTGCATTAAAGATATGTGATAAGATTCAAATTGTAATTTTGTTTGTTATATACATAATAATAAAAAATAATAATATATGTTCCCTCTAAAGATTCTAAACTAATTTCATGGGTTTATTTTTATTTTGTTCACAAAGTGTTTGCTAAATAAAAATATATGTGGGCTCGAAACAAAGGCCCACTCTTACATTTGATTGGTCCTTTTAAGGCAGAGTAATTCCCATGTGAAGTGTTTTTGTCTTGAAACTATTTGTCTTCAACGCCAAAAATTCTCAAACTTTTCCTTTTTTTTAATCTTTATTTTTATTTTTAATTTAATTATATTAATTTTAATAAAAACAATCATATGGTATGGGTTCCATGTTTTTTTTGTCCAATTGATTTCTCTACTACACCAATAATAATACACCTCATTCAATTCATCTTTATTAAATTTTATTTGCTAAATTATAAATATAAAGATTAGTAAAATATTTTAATAAAATCGGTTATTATTTTATTAGATTAGTAGCACCTCTCTTCTACGCAATTAATCTTACAGGAAATGACTAAAAAAAGGGGAAAAAATACTATTTTATTCTTAATATATGAATTTTTATTCTCTGAAGTTATAAATTCTATAGACAGATCATATATTACCATACCAAAATTTAACAAATTTAATACATCTTACTAAATATCTAATTAATTAATAGGGAATTAATCTAATCCCACCTCATCCAAATTAATCCAATATAGATTACCAAACGAGCCCATAATGTATAAAACTAGCACATTATGACGTAATAAACAATAATCAACTAGAGATAGCTTCTTGAACATAGAATATTATGTATATAACACTTAAATAAAACTAGAAGTTTTATTATGTAGTAAACACCAACAACACTATTATACAAGCATAAATTAAATTTAAATTTAAAAGAAAAAAAAAAAAAAAAAAAAAGCTCATCCGAAAGGGAGAAATATCACTGGTTCGAGGAGAGAGAAGGAAACGACGGTATAGACTGAAGAATCAATTTTCTGCTGCTCCTCAGACCAGGGGACAACGACGCACCTGCACCACCACCACCACCGCCATGTGGCGGTGAAACCCTCTTCCCATTGGGTGACGAGGATTTTATTCCACCAATAGGAGACGAGAGAAAATCCGGCATTTCATTATCTTCAATAACCGTTTCGAGATTTTTATTTTCATCGAATTTAGGCGGTGGTAGAGCAAAGCTCGGTCTAACAAACCCTTGCCTTCCGTTAAAACTCGAAGACGAACCGCCGCCTATGGTTAAAAAAGACGATCTTGGCGGTTTATTCTTTGAGGAAAATGGAAGTTGCACCGATTGCCTGAAAAAAAAATTCAATAAGAATTATTACGTTCGCAATTAATTATTATTTATATATATATGCTTTTCCGAAAACCTACTATTTCATATAAAGATTTTTTTTTTACCTTACAGACTGTAAAGGTGTCGCGGGTAGCACATAAGAATCGGAGTTGTGGTCGAGGTCATTTTCGATTACGATCTTCCGGAAGCTTCTGTCGGGAATATTCTTCTCGGCTGTTTCTGTTTCATCGTCTTCGACTTCAGTTTCCATGCACATTACACCAGATCCTGAGATTGAGAATTACAAAGAATTTATATTTATATATATATATATATATATATATATATATATATATATATATATATATATATATATATATATATATATATATATATATATATATATAATACTAAATTTTAAAATACTCTTCAAATAATTGGTTTTAATGAAAGTTATTTTTCGATATTTTTTCCACTTTCCGAAAATTTATTGAAAATTAAAATGTAAAACTCACCATCTTTTCGACCAAAAGCGTTCTTACACCCTTCACATCTGCAATTAATTGAGCACCCAACACCACCCTACGAAAAAATCGGCCAATTTTAATTTCCATCAGCTGATAAACGATCGAAAAAGGCAATAAATAAAATCGAAAAATAAATAAATAAATAAAAACCTGATAGCATTCGCAATACTTCTTCAGACAACCAGATTTCTTGCAATTGCATCCTCGTTTATGCCGAGCAGAAGCAGGAGTCTTGCTGGAATCATCCTACAATTTAAAAAATATATATATTTCATTTGTGTAATTATTGACTAGCGAAGAAAAACGAAGTCAAAATTAAGATTCTAACCCCAGTTTCTATAAGCGAATCTGGACCCTTGATCACTTTTGGAGCAAAGGCAAGAGGGTTTCGAGATTCGATTTGTTTACGAGTTGCAAGAACAGTGTCTTCGTGGATAGGTTTGTTGAAGCAATCTATACACGCACATGGCTCTACGCAATACACGCCAGCAGCAAAGCATTCACAATAACTGTAATTAACAAACGTTTAAAACGGAATTACAAGTGTAATTTTTGAATATCGGAATTTTCGGATATATTTTCATTTTCAGATATTAAAATCGGATTGGAAATTGGATTGTAATGAGCACTACTCCAATTTGGAAAGAAAAATATTGTTCCAAAATCGGAAATTTTTTCATCGAAATCGGCAGAATTGAGAATTTCCGTTCCAATTTCCATTCGAACTGCAATAGAAAAAATAAATAACAAAAATACGCCGTATGAAGTTAAATCGAACTTACAGTTTCAGGCATTTCGATTTCTTGCAGTTACATCGCTTACAAGCTTCAGCCTCCCCAGCTTGTTCTACCCTACGTCTGAAAATCCAATTCCATAAACAAAGTTTTAAAAAATACGAGAAAAAAAAATTAGCTAGTCCGATTAATAGAGAAACAAGAGAGTATACCGTTTCTTCTTCGGACTACTATGACCAATCTCTTCATTCCCGATCAATCCAGATGCCTCGCAAGCATCTTCCGGGGGCAAAACCGTAATTTCAGTCCCAACAACTTCTCTCTCCGACGGGGTCACCGGCAAAACACTGGTCAACGAATCTTGTTCGATAGTCAAAGGGCTGAAATTGACAGATGAGCTAGGTCCAATCAGTAACCTTCCGGAAGCCGAAGAAGAATCGTGGCCGACAATTTTATAGTCTTTGGTAGTCGATGCAAGAGCGTTTAAATGCAAGCCGATACCAGGTAACACACAACGTGTAGTAGATTCGATATTTGCTGTCTTAATCGGGGCTAATTTCTGACCGTTGGATGAAGATTCCATATTGCCATCGGATTGCATCAAGACAGAAGAAGAAGAAGAATCCGGACCCACATTTTGAGTCAAGTGCTTTCTTCGGGACCCGGACATTTCAAAAACCAGACATCGTCTTCTCATACCACGGTACATACCGGAAAGATGCTACCAAAAGAAACAAAAATTCGAGTTAATTTATATTAAAATAAAAATAAATTAGGAGGTGTTTGCAAAAGCTTTTGAAAAGAGATTATCAACTTTTTTTGGGCGGCTAATAATCTATTCAAAATAAACGTAAAATATAATTAGTACCTCGTAATCCATCTTTTCACTAGAATTGTCCTCCATCGAAGAACCACCGACTATTTCATGAGTCTCCGAGTTGTTCTCGATAATCTCGATTCCTTCACCAGGTTGAGTCGACAAGTTCTCCGTTTCGTTTCCCTCCAAAAATTGCTCTCCAGAACCTTCCGCGCAAAGAGACTGCATATTCTGCATGTCACTATCCATGCTATTGTAGAAACTCATCCCATTATCGATCATCGATTTCTTGTAAGTATCTGCATCATTCGGCGATTCGAAAATCAATAAATCGGTGGCGTCGGAAATCAAACTATCCCAATCGCAAGTTTTCGATTCTTGATTTCGATCAATGACCTGGCTCTGGCTTACCCCCTCCATGTTATTATTTTGCACAAACGGAACCACCGATACGTGTTTGTCTTTAAGACCACAGCTGGCATTTGGGCTGCTGAAATCGTAGCCCTCCGCAAAATCGACAATGTACTTGGAGCAATCGTACGAAGAATGACAAGCCGCCACATCAGCGTCGGATTCCCTTGTGTCGACATTTTCCTGCAGTTCGTCCGATTTCTTGGTGGGGCCCGCGTCTACTATTGCCTTGTTTGTGTCGGTAGAAAACTCAGGTTTTGACGGATCTGAAAGCTGATGCCTAGGAAGAAAAAAAAAAGGAAAAATGAGATTTAAAACGAGAGTACTTGTAAAGAAAATATTATATGATTAATTGTTGCAATTTTTACCTTCGGAGAAATCTTGATTCCTTGAGAGAAGTGACATGGGGCGAAGTGAAAACGGATGGAATTGTGGAGAAACTAAGAGGGTTGATTGTTTGGCTGATGTGTGCGGATTTGACCGGCTTGATCGGAGAAAGATTGTTGAGAAAATTAAACACGGGCGAGTCCTGTGTGAAGAGATGAAAAACATCATCGTTAGACAACAATGTAAGACAAACAAAACAAAAAGAACCGATGTACTCATAAATTTGCAATCCTTTAACAAACGAATTTCTCGGGTCAATCGATCTGCACAAAATCGGAGACAATGAGCCAAGAAATTTTTCGGGTCAATCGATCTACACTCTGTGACGAAAATAACATGCGAATTTCATAGATTTACATAGTTTATTGGAAAATAGAGAAGCCCAAAAAAAAAATTTGGTAAATCTAGAAAGAACAAAACAAAAATCGAAGAAGAACTCAATACAACAGTTCAGAAACCTAATTTTGTCTAATCTTTTAGTAGAAATGCACAAAACCTCATAATTACAATTCATCAAAATTGATCTATTACCATTGTCAATTAACACAATTTCAACTCAAGATCAAACTTCGAAAACCCGACCCAGATTAAAAACCCATCTGCAAACAGCTTGAATTTTTTATCACAAACCAAAATCCCGAATCAATGCAGAGAAGAAAAGGTCAAACGGCGTCGTTAAAACAAAATTACTCAAAACCCTCTTCCCCGAACAATTTCAAAAGTCAAACACCCCTAAATCCAGCATCAATTAAGAACCCCCCCAAAAAAAATTTTGCAGAAAGAAAGAAACCCAGTAAAAAAAAACCCTTAAAAAGGATGCATAATTTGTGTTCGAGAAAACCCAAAATCGAACCTCGAATTTGGTAATAGATGTCGCGATCTGGTGGTTCTTGGTCCTCTCCGGCGTGTCCATCACTTCTCCCTCTTCAATCGAAGAGGTCTCGACCCCCGCACCCATTTCTTTCTCTCTCTATCCCTTCTTTCTCTCTCTAGCTTTGCTGCACACCACAAAAACCTCACAACAGGGGGGCCAAGAAAAAACGAGATGGGGTCAAAAAATTAGGAGTGAGCGAAATGAAATTCAAGAAGAAGCGGGAAATTAGAGTGAAGAGTGGGGAGTGTGTGTGTGTGTGCGAGAGAGTGAAGAGTGAAAAAAGATTGGATTTTTCTTTGTGCTGACAAAAGAGAAACGACCCCACCACCCACCCAGAAAACACACACACACACACAAACACACACAATACACACACACACACAGCTGTTGTCCATGTGTTGTTGTGTGGGTGAAGTTATATATATGCGAACCACATAGCAGGCAACGTTAAAGATGGGCTTGGGAGGGAAAACCAAAGGATGAAAATATTATAAATGGCAAATTACGGCCACCACCCTGAGGTATGGGCAAATTACGAAAAACCCCCTCATGTTTGGATAATTACAGCCATTCCCCTCAACTAAACATTATCTAACGAAAAAACCCACCAAGAGGTAAAATTTAGGGATGTTAATTCGGTAAAAAACCAAATCGAAACTTCGTTACGCCAACATTTCATACCGTTTACCGAACCGAATATACAATTTGGTTCGGTTAATAACTGAATTACACATATTTTATTGAAAATATTTAAAAAGATGGCTGGTTGTAATTATCCAAACATGAGAGGTTTTTTCATAATTTGACCTTACATTGGGTGGTCGTAATTTGGCCAAAAAGATAAAAGAAAAAACGGAAAAAGAAAATTAAACCATATTTTGACATGTTTTTCCTAAACTACCCCTCTCATTTAGAGAAATTCTTTTAATAGATTGTCTTGTACACTGCATCGGATTGTTTTTTCGTAAATCTACACATAAATACTTATGATCAAATTTTAATCTTGTCATCGATTTCTTTGATCATTAATTTTCAATTTCCGAATAAGTTTTTTTCATTTTAATTCTCGTAATTCGTAACATTTCCTTTACGAAATTGGAATTGTTTTTTCATCTGATTTTTTACTTTCAACCCTAACTAGGCTAAATGCATTCTTGATTGCTACATTAAATTTAGGGTTTATGGGAATTGACTTTGTCAAAAAAAAAAAAACTTAATTCAGTTTCCATGAATTTCTATGATTTTAAATTTCAGTTATGCTTTTTTTGTGGGTTTTTTTGTTGAAGGATCGGTTTTATTTTGCTGGGAAAAAATCTTTATTGTTAATTGCGGAGTTAATTTCATTTAATAAATATTTGGTGACTCAATTATTGACTTAGATGCTAATAAATATTTTCTTTGAAGGCTGTTATCTACTCATAATTGGATATGGATGATTTTTAATCTGACAGCTTCTTCATAGGTGGTAAATGAGATCATGATTTATGCAAAATTAATGATTAAATAATAAATAAATAAACATTTGTCAAAAATTATTATTTGATGTACTGCAGAATTGCAGATTATGTGATTATGGTTGTGGTTTTTGAAATCTAATGTATGTGATATTTTTTTAATAAACTCGATTAAATAATATTTTTTTTTGTGGTCACGACACGTGAACATCGTGCTAAATTAATAATTCGTTAAATTTATGAGATAATTCACATTCATAAATTATAGGAAGTCCATATAATATAATATATAAATTGAAAATGCGTAAAAATAAATTCTTAAATTAAATTACATAGTACATTACATATTTAAGAGCTTCCGTTCGAGAAACGGACTATATAATACTTTGAATTAATGATACAATAAATATATATACGTAAAAAAATAAAAAATAAAAATGTATTTATTGAAAATAATAATAAATATAATTTTATAAATTAATAAGTTATTATTAAATGTATAAATTAATATTTCACTAAATTATTATTAGTATTTTATTTGCTGTATTAGTAAAAGCCCAAAATACCCTCGGATACCGGGCCGACCCGTATTTCCAAAATAGGCTCCGTTTAGAGCAATTCATGTTTTGGCGCGCCACTGAATTTAAAAGTGTGGGCCACTGACCCATTAGCCCACACGACGGTCTATTCATTCTTGCCATGGTCCCCCTCACACCATATTATTTCTTTTCTAAGAGAATTATAATTTATTTAATGCATCAAGAAAAATATTTAGAGTTAATGGGATAATATATGGATTATGTTATTTTGGCATTGAGTTAGTTTCTATATATTTTTAGTTTTTTTAATTAAGATGTCTCCATGATGAGCACATTATTAGTTATTGATTTGATTTTTATATCTTTTTTCTTTGACTTTTTAAGCACTAGGTTATGAAAGTACATGTTGACTATATAGTATTGATTATGAAGATTATGAAATAAATAATAAATTATAATATTGATTATTAAAGGTGGGTTAATAGTTATGGAAATGACGACATTCTTTTATATGATATAATTTTTAATGATATTTTTATATTTTACAAGTTAGTAAGAAGAAGAGTAAAACTGTAAAAAAGTGTCACTGTGTAATTTCAAAATAATGGAAAGCCTTCTATAATAAATTTCACATGGGGGTTTTCGCTATTTCGAAATTTTACAGGTGCATTTTTTACAATATAGAAGAAATTAGGGTGGCTATTTGAAATTTAGTTCCAGTGATTTTGACTCTAATTTTTTACATTAAACAATTCACAAGACCATAGTACAAAATGAAAAAATAACGTATTGTATTTGTACCCGACAATGAAAAGTAAAACTTGAGATATGGGCTATGTAACAACTTCTGATTTTTTGCTTCAACTCTTTTTACTTTGTCAAATTCTTTTACTCAAAAAAAAAAAAAAACTTTGTCAAATTCTACCTAAATAAGATGGTACCTTTATTCGTGTCGTGGTCCCTTTGAATTTTGGACTGTCACGTGACAATTCCACCTCCTAAATATATATATATATATATATATATATATATATATATATATATATATATATATATATATATATATATATATATTGCTAAGACATTGGGTAAATTACGGTTACCTCTAGTGGTAAGGTAAAATTACGTAAAACCCCCTCATGTTTGAGTAATTACAACCATCTCCATAACTATGATTCTTGTTACAGGTCCACCCTCTGGGGTCTAATTCAACAGAATCTTTTAGATTTTGTGGAATGTTATCTAGTTTCTACTCGTTTTGTGCAAAACTGCAGCTTCTAATGCATAAGATATTTACAAGTCAAGAGAGACACATCTTATGATAATCTTGATTCAAAACGTGGAGCTCGAATGGTGTAAAACGGGTACAAACTGAAAAATATTCCACATAATCTAGAAGATTCAATTAAATTTGACACCGTAAGGATGAACGTGTAAGAAGATTCATAGTTGAGGTGGGTAATTGTAATTATCCAAATATGAAGGATTTTTTCGTAATTTAACATTACCTTAGGGAGTTGGACGTAATTTACCGCTAAAACATTTATGTTTTGCATGTACTTTCCCAAATTCCCAAATCACCCTTTGCAACAGCAAGTTGGTGTGCTATGATAATGTCCGTCCACGCGTGGTCTAGCACGTGATCAAGCTATATATATTCATAATAATATTTTCGGAATTTAATATTAATTGTTAATGCAATTCTTGAATAAAAGTGGAAACAATAATAATTGAGAGCTTTTAAAGAGAAAATTATGTTGATTTTAAAAATAATTATTATTTCATAAATAAATATATTATTTAAATAGTGTTTTATGTGTAGAACTGAAAAGTGTCTCCACTCCCCAAGACTTTTGGTAAAGATCAGATATTGAAAAACATCGATGTTGACTAAACGAATAAAACATCAAAACCCTAAATTTAATATGGATTAGATGTAATTACAAGTTGCAAACAGACAAAACAATGAGTTGTTCATTGATTAATACATTTAAATTAGTGTTTTCTTGGGTGTTCTAATTAATTAATTAATTAATACATAATTCTTTTTTAATTTGACAAGGCTGGGAAAATGGGCTTTTTGTCTGTCACCAATTTATATATTATTATTATTATTATTTATTGGAAATGGAGCTAAAAAATTAAAATAAATTCGGTAATATATTATATTATTTAATATAGAAATTATCCAAACATTAGAAAACTATATAGAGTTAATCACCATCTTTTTTTTGTCCCCACTGCTGCTATTTTTCACTTGTCCAAACTCAATAATTCAACTTTGTAATCTAATATTTGTTTCACCATTTTTCTTGACTTTTTTTTTTTTTGCAATTTTCTTGACTTCATGATTAAATAACAAGTCAACATTAGGTAAGTTTGACAGGCTGTCGTATTTTATTTTTGGAAAATTAGAAAAATGACTGTTAAATACATATACTTAATTGTGTCATTGTGTGTGTGAACTTGTTATAGCTTATGAGCTAAGTTTGAACTTATTATAGCTTAAAACTCGACATAAACCTGAAGCCCGAAAAAATTCATGAGTCGGGTCTGAACTTATAACAATGAAACCCGATCACTATATGTGAACTTGAGCCTAAGTAATGAGGCCCGATATTCTATGAGTTTGAATCAATCCAAGTTCGATTCACATGGCCCAATTTTCAGTCATATATATATATATATATATATATATATATATATATATATATATATATATATATATATATATATATATATATATATATATATATATATATAAAATAAAGTACTAGATTTTACACTCTTATATTTGCGGACAAAAAAAGTTTGATAAGTTATTGTTGTCTGATTCAATATAAGGCATAAGTTGGTATTATTTAACAACGTGGTGGGCTCTGTAGTAATTTAATTAACCTAGGTTGCTTAAATAATTTAATTAATTTTTTGTAATCCTAAAATAGGGACAAAAAGTATACTGTTAAGAGATGCTGTTAAATAGTTTTAAGTGTTAATCACCCAATTTTGTCCTACTACTGAATCTACGTAGTTGTCCTAACCCTAATTAAAACTGACGTGAAATTTTTGTAGTTGCATGGTTGTCGTTTATGATTAATTACGTAAAGCCATGCAATTTGATTTTGATTATAATATCATAAACTATATACATACATCTGATTATTACAATTTGTTAATGACTAATGAGCCGGCAATTTATAATGCAAGGTGTCAAATATGCTGTTCGGATTGGTAAATAACTGAATTACCGAAAATTCATTAATTTTTTTATATATATAAATTGTAGTATGAAAATAGCATGTTTTAGTATAAATATTTATATTACACACATAAATATATAAATAAATAATAATAAAAATAAAATTGTGGTATTCGGTAAAATCGAATTACCGGAATTTCAGAAACCAAAAAACCGACGTACGAGAGACGAGAGACGAACAAGGAAAATATAGTACATTTTCAATATTTTTTGGATGAAATTGAAAACGAGTTAAAATAAAAGTAGTAAAAGTATTAAACATTTATAACTTACAGGACCAATATATTATCCACATATTTACAAACAACCCCTGAAATATGCCTGAATTATAAAAAATCTCCTATTGTTTGCTACAATTACACCATTCGACCTAGTGGTCCATAAAAGTCCTAATCGAACCTATCAAATATCTAAGTTGCCCCTCGAATAAAAAAATAGAAAATGTAATTTACAAATAATCCCCTCGAGTATGTCTATATATTACAAAACCCTTCTCTTGTTTGTAAGATTACATATATTCCCCTCAAACTAAGTAATTACAATTTGTAACGGAAATCTGGATAAATCTAAATTGCTCCTATATTTCCCACAAATGATAAAATATTTTAAGAATATAATAAAATATATATTATGCCCCTTTTATATATATGTGATGATCATTTGTACGAATAAACTAGGCCACAAAAGTAATTAGATAAATATAATGTAATTCAAAATGTGTTAATAGAGACTACCATTTAAATCCGTTAAATGATAACAAACGAACTGAACCAAAAAAAAGAAAAAATAGACACGTAATATTTATAAACCGACTGAAAAAAGCAATTAATAATTCTACAATTACCCCCGTGGCAGTTATAAGGGTAAAATTGAAATATTTATTTTAGTGTCGACGCCGTAAGGTTGAAAATGTTAGACCGTGAAATACCTAGATGAATAATTGTAATTTTGCGAAATAAGAAAGGGATATTTGTAATTTAAATATAGGGTAAATTACGGTTACCCCTGAAGTAAGGTCAAATTACAAAAATCCCTTCATGTTTGGATAATTACAACCATCCCCTCAACTATGAATCTTCTTTAACGTCCACCCTTATGGTATCAAATTCAATAGAATCTTCTAAGTTCCGTGGAATGTTCTCTAGTTTGTACTCGTTTTGGGCAAGAATGCAGTTTCTAATGCACCATAATATAATATTTACAAGCCAAGAGACACATCATATAATCATCTTGTTTCAAAATGTGGAGCTCTAATGGGGTAAAAAAGAATACAAACTGGAGATATATACCACATAATGTAGAAGATTCCACTAAATTTGACATTGTAAGGGTGGACATGTAAGAAGATTCATAATCGAGGGGTAAAATTATAATTACCCAAACATGAGGGGAGATTTTTGTAATTTGGCCTTACCTTAGGGCTTTGTACTTAATTTACCCTTTAAATGTATAATCTCCATAAGGACCATAACGTTATAAATGCTATGACACCTCCAACTGCACCAGTAGAGAGACAGCCTACCTACACTAATTCAATACTCAACTACCAAAAAAACAGCACTTATTTACTGATTGTAAAGTTTATATCAAAATGGCAACAACTATTATTAATTAAATTAAATTAAATAAATAAATACCATAATACATTTATAAATCGAAATCAAATCCAATATCATATCATTGTGTATCTCGAGTCATTCATTATTGAAGCTCTCTTAAAAATAATCCAAGATATGAATACTATTTTCACATTTGATAGGTTGTTATTGACATAAATGATACTTTACAAGTGTGATAAATAAATAAAATGAGAAAATTCAATTAGTTCATCATTGCAACTCTCACATGACTAATAATTTAGGGAAAAAAGAAAGAAAAAAAGAATGACTACTAGAAAACATAATATGTTAAACCATAGAAATATTATTATTATAATAAGGGTAAATTACACATACATCCCTGAGATACGCTAAAATAACTCTAAGGTCTTTGTAATACTGGTAATTACAGTCACACCCTTGATACATTTACCGTATTTGTTTCCCGCGGCCTGCGGGGCTGTTAATGCTACCATAGACGAAAATTTATAAATCTTACATAAAATAATAAGAATTTAAGAAATGTTAGGAGAACCATGCTACTCTCTAGCTTTATATTGTCTCTACCACTGCCTGGAACTAATTGTTCGTTAGAACCTTAGCGCAATATATAACTTGTCTATTGCATTACTCTGTGAGGGTTTCTAACATTGTTCAAGGGGATGATTGTAATTACCACTGATACTACAGGGACCTTAAAGTTATTTTAGCATACCACCTGGGCTAGGTGTAATTTACCCTTTATTTTTAGGGTTAATATGCTATGAGTCCCTCAAATCAAACCTAATTTGAACTAAATGACAAGTGATCAAAATTCAATCTTTTAATTAAATCCCTAGTTTGAAATAATATATTACTCACATCCTTAATTTTTTTTAATCCTTATCTTGCCCTTATACCTTAAATCTTATAACTTACATATATCATGTTTCTCATCTCAGATTTATTTCTCTTATTCCGTCTTCTCTCTCGTTTTCTCTCTTTCCCCCTATCTCTCGTCTTCTGTATGTCAATCTCTCTCTCTCTATCTTTTTTTCTCTTACATCTCTATCTTGCTTCTCCATCAAGCACAAAGGTCGACGACCGAGAGAGGAGGAGGGGAGCGGCGGAGGAAGTGGTGGTGGAGGCGGCCGCGGTGGTTTGGATCTGTCGTCTCTATGTGGAGGCGGCCGTGGTGGTTTCTCTTATAAATATTTGCTAATTTTCTTCATTTTTTTGTATAGATCTGTGATTAAAAGTATATTTTGACTAATTGCATATGTTTTTATTGATTCTTTTAAAGATTTTTGGCTTGGTTTGGATCTGATTTGTTATTTTTATTCGATTTGTTACAGGTTATTGAGAACGTTCTTAGGGCAACGATTGTGTGGCGGCACATGTTAGGGTTCAAAATTCCAGATCTAGGGTTTTCAAAAGAAGGTAGGTGACTACGGGTGCGACGACTGCAATTGTTGGCTGCTAGGGTTTGACGGCGGCTGCGTCGACTGCTAGGGTTCGCGGCTAGGGTTTTGGCGGCTAGGGTTTGGAATAGTACACCGTAGTATACCATAGTACTGTGCAATATACCATAGTACTCCGTAGTATACTACAAGTTGATGTACTGTATATAAACATCCATATACGAATAGCCAGACAATGTCCGATGAAGTAAAACTCAAGTTTAGATGCCTACAAGCATGATAATGACTACATTGACTATATATAACTACAGGTATTGATAGAAGATAAAAAAAAAAATTGAAAAATAATTAAATTGAATAAAAAAATGGAAAAATAACATATATATATATATATATATATATATATATATATATATATATATATATATATATATATATATATATATATATATATATATATAATTTTCAATGTTACGTAAAAAAAAAAGATTAATAGTGTATAAAATGCTAAACTGACGAAAGAAAAAAAGGAACAACCGGTATACTGTAAAAATAAAATTTAAAAACGTTTGACGGAAAAATGAAAAAATATTAAATGTATAATAAAAAAAAATGATAAATGCAGTTTCAATTTATCTAAGGTAAATTTCGAATTTTGTTTTTTGGAATGAATTTAATGAAGGATGTGAAACAAATGTTTAGTTAGACTTGTGATTTAGTTGTAATAAGTTTTGTCTATATCTTAAAGCCCCATATTTTTATTATATTAAAAAAAATAATCCGGGTCGAAAAGATCCGAATACAAAAAAAGCCGGTCAAAACCCGTCAAATAAGAAGTCAGTATGACAGTACCCACCCAGCACCCACTACTTCACTACCCCAGATTTTCAGAGCTGTTTCTTTCCCCTTTTTTCTCTTTGAATTTGGCGATTTTCAATTAATTTTTTGCTCCCTTTTTTCTCGCCTGCAACAAAAAAAGTTACAGCAGATGGGTTCTCCGACTCCGTGCTAATCGCTTTACGCCATTGCAACGGCTACATTTCACGGCATCAAACGGCGCTCTGTTCCGATTATATATCATCATCATTTTTTTTTGTAATTTTTTTTGGGGGTTTTGTTTTGGATGCTGCGTTTCAGTTGACTGAGAAAAAACGAAGTAAAACCTAAAAATCGAGAAGGGAGATGAACTACAGCAACAATGATAAGTGAGTTTTTTTTTTTTTTTTTTGAATCCCTACTGATTTTCTCCTAGTTTTTATTTTATTTTATTATTTATTTTTTTTGTGCGGGTTTGCTTAGTGCTGCAAATGCTGCCAATTTTGTGGAAGGTGGTATAATTTGTGCTGGGATTTTTAAATTGGAAAAATGCTTGTTATTCTGAATGATGGTTATGCTTGATTTTTGTATGATCTGGTTGATTTTGCTTTAATCACGTGAGAATTGAAAAAAAAATGGTGATTATTTTGGTGTGTTCTTATTGGTGAATGCCGTTAGGGTTAGGCGCTTTTAGCGGGTTCAAAGCGAAGTGAATGTATGAATAATGATGCTGCAATTGATTCATGGATAGAAAGTTTTAACTAGCATACAGATATCTATATGTTAAACCACCGTTTTTTTTTTACGCTTTTTCGGAGTTATGTTTCCACCATGTTTGTATTCTTGAAAATCGTATATTAACTGTATATGTTACTTATGATCTTTAGCATATTTAATCGTATGAAATTCTTGTCTCTGTCTCTGTGAATTGGTGACAGTGAGATGTGGGATTGGCAAGGCCAGGATTGTGGGCTTGAAGATGATACAAACATAGGTGAATCTGCGCTTTTTTCTAGCTTCGGATCTTCGTCTAATTATGTTTTTTTATTTATTTAAACTGTTTTTTGATCGAGGCATTGATGTTTAGCTTTGTCTTAATACCATTGGCAGAGATATCTAATTGTCTGCTGACCGAATTGAACCAAAACGAAGACCGTAGATTCGATGATGCTACTACACCAGTGAAGGCTTGTGGGGATTTAGCTTACAGTGTAAACAACAACGGTACGGTGTTCGATTCTTGTATTCTTGTGCACTTTAATGTCTCATCATCTTTATCTAGTCTTTGCACTTTGTTTAGTTTTCGTAATTTTCTCTTAGTTTTCTGAATTGTAATGCCTTTAGGCCTCGTTTAAGAATGTTAATGGGATTGATAATATTGATTGAAGTGTTAAAAACTTAAAATGCGATCTTCTTATGTTTGGGATTTGTGATTATACGATCTTTGTATTGGGTAATATCCTTCAAAGGGTTACAAGATTGTGTGATAATAATAAGGGTTGAGTTTGGACTGAAATATCCTTTACATACTTGATTAAAATCCGGGCCCGTTTCTTATCATGAGCTCGATACGTAAATCTTAAATATTTGACTTCCATGAGCTCGATACGTAAATCTTAAATATTTGACTTCCTATCCTAATTCCCAGATCAGACACTACTGTTAGCAAGAGAACTATAGTTTAAGTATTGGAAGACGTAATTAAAAATTCCCAATGGTTATGTTCGTTTTGGACATTCGTGGTTTAAGAAACTGAAGCTTCACTTATACGGAAGATTGAATTCACACTTTAATTCATCTGCTCATCAAATGTATTATTACATGCACAATGACCTTGCTTATAAGGCTATATATCCAGACAAAAGAAAAGGGGTTTATGTCAAGAAAATGCAGCTTATGTACGTACATTTTAAATGAACTGCAGAAATTACGGGTAAAGATGTAGAGCAATACAGAGAGACTTCCTCACAAGTGAAAAGGCGAAGAATGCTACAATTTGAGACTGATGTGCTAAACCCACCACTTTACAACGACGACATGTTTTTGAGATCTAAGGTTTGATGCCTCTTCATTCTTTCTTTTTCGATATTTTTGTAGCATCGTTTCTGTTCCTAAATAACCGCATTTCTATTTTCAGGAGACGCAGGAATCTCTTGGAGATGCTATTTCCGATATGTCGGAATGGGTTGCTGGATTTGCAGGTGCCTTTTTTCATGAAAATTTCTAAATATACAGGAAATGAAAATCGACGTGGAAATATTTAAAAATAATAAATTCGATATTTTTCCGAAGGCCCGTCTGAATCCAGCAACGAGTATCTGGACCCATCTGCCGAAGGATGGATTGCTGATTGCTTAAACGATGATGAGATGAATTTCACCACTGAAGATATGTATGTTTTTTTTTTCCCGGTTACTCTTTTACCTTCACTTCACTTCACTTCAAAATAGTAATAATAATAATTTCTTACTAGCTTTTTTCGCCTCTAACAGTAGCACTTCTCCCGGTGCATCTGATTTCCATGTCGACATCACAGGTAACAATAAACCGGTTATTGATAAAAATTTCTGCACTTTCGATATTTTTTTTAAATATCCCATTTTGAAATAGATAATTATACTATTGCAGAGCTTAGTGATACCCCTTCTGAGTACAATGCTAATGCAGTAGAAAGACATCCAGTTCATACCAACAAAAATGTCGTTTTCAAAGGTATTTTTTTAAAATTTATTTATTTTATTTTATTTTTTCCCCACCTCTAATTTCAGTTATAATTATATAAAAAACAGGATTCTTGATTTTTTTTCTTCTGTATACATATATTGTTTCTTGACCAATCAGGTAGAAAGTCGTATATGCGTAACCCTCCAAAGCTAGCTTCTTCGATTGTATATCCCTTCACATTCATTAAACCATGTGGGGTCCACGGGGATGTGACCCTGAAAGACATAAACCGAAGAATACACAATCCACCAAAACCGAAGCAGAACGATCCAGAAGCTTCCGGACCTTACCCCACCTCAGCATTTTCGGGAAAGCCCGTTGTTGGAAAAACAAAGATTCGAACGGAAGGCGGAGAAGGCAGCATTACCATTGTTAGGACTAAAGGGTAATTTCTTTTTTTCCCTTTACTATTAGAAGCTAAAAATTTTATGGTCAATATTATTAACACTATGGTTTTTGTAAGTCGAAATTTATCTTGTTTTGGTGATTTTAGCAGTAATTAAGGATCTTGACCTCTAGTTGATCCTCTGACTTTCCCTTGTCTCGCTTAGAGGGAAACTTTTGACTTTTCGACGTGGAAAATGCGTTTATGTATTTCGTACTTAGTTTGTAATTAGTGGTTGCACTTGGATCATCAGATTTTAATTTAATTTGTTGATATCTCTATTGTGTTTTTATTTATTTATTTATTTTCTTCAATTTGTTTAATTTGATGGGGTACATTACAATCAACCCCATGAGGTATGGTTAATTTATGAAAAAACCCCTCTTGTTTGGATAATTACATTTACCCCCTCAACTAAGATTTTTTCTTACACCTCCACCCTTATGTTGTCAAATTCAACATAATCATTTAGATTTTGTGGAATGTGATCTACTTTGTACTCGTTTTGTGTAAAAATACAGTTTCTGATGCACCACAATCTGATATATACAAGCTAGAAAACACATATTATGATCATCTTGCTTCAAAATGTGGAGTTCAAATGGGATAAAACGGGTACAAAAGTGATAATATTTCATATAATCAAGAAGATTCCACTAAATTTCACTACAACATATATGGCTTTAGGCGACGCAAAAAAACCGTCGAGAAAGAGTGAAAAAGCGTCGGGAATAGTTTTAGCGACGGTTTCAGACCGTCAGAAAACCGTCAACAAAAAAGGCGTCGTATATACTTTTACATATAAAAAAACCGTCGGGAATGTTTTTCCCGACGGTTTGAAAACCGTCGGGTATACTTCTCTTTATATTCTTTTTTATTATTTTTTTTTTGTACCGGTTCACTAGCACCGTAACCTCCGAAAAACCAAAACCCGAAACCAATATAAAACAAAATCTTGAATACACCAATTCTTTAATTTAAGAATACATAATCCCAAATTTCATTCACAATTTTGAATTACATCGATTTTACAAATTCTTGAGAACACGTTTCTTTTAAACATTAAAACATGACATAAAAAACATATCTTTGTATAATTTGTGGATATATTATATATATCCACAAAATAACAAAATTGAGTACATCATAAATATTAAATTTGTAAGTCTCTGTTCATAATAAGCCTCTTTTCACCATGTGCCTTCTTTCCACATAATGCAAAAAAATCCAATCCCAATTCCATGGCCATATACAGCCTGCAAATAAATTAGAAATTATGAATCAGCTATCTTCATTGAATCAACAACTCAAATGTGAATCAAAAGTTTGATTCTTTAGGAATACTTAGAGGGCGAATATAAAGTTATGGTTCGTCATGTTTAACAGGGGAACTCACGAACTGATTCAAGGCAAAATGTTTACCATCGGATCACAAAAAAGTAATTTAACTATGTGTGTTAGCAATTAGCTTGGAGTCACTCCCAATTCAAGTAAACAGGAACTCCCAGTCCAAGTAAACGGAACGCATAACTTTTGTCGGTGAACGCTAAACCAACAAATACACCAACAATGATACCAAATCACATACATCGGTCAAGAAAAACATAAACTCACAACACCTCATTTTCGAATGCGTAAACAATTTCAAGACTCTTACAGGGGTTCTTCAAGTCACGGCAAATATGTAATGCTTGATGCACGCTGCCTCATTATCGCCTGAATTTCCCTCAGTTTCTTATAAATTTCTCACCTGAACTTCTGAACACCAAAATAGGATTCAATTTCAAGAAACGTGTCAGCCAAAAAGAAACACATTTGTGTAAAAGAACAAATTACTGCAAATCCATTAAATCATTTGCTGAGTTGCAAGAAAATGCAACTTCAAATTGAGACGGGGATATAATTGGAAGGGTAAACTTACACCACAAATTTTCCATTGAAAATAACCGGAGGTGAAGCTGTGATGCAAAAAATAACTTCAGAGCACTCTCATTCCTTCAAATTGCAATATTATAGTTTATATTAATTCATCTTCTCCATCTCATAAGAAACTAAAAGCTTGGTAGAGAGGACAATACCATAACACATAGACTCCTAGAACCCCGGATATGTAGATAGTGGCAAGAAACCAAATCTTTGCATCTATACTAGACAAATTCAAAGTTAGGAACATTTGCTGAAGCAAAAAAATTCTCATAACTACACCTTGATGTTCGAGAACAACATTTGAACTGTATAATTAACAAATAAAAAACTAGTTAAATATTTCTACTTAGTTGATACACAATTTGTGCAGTAGAAGTGTAAAACAGATTTCGTAATAAGTGTTAGGGCAGTCACAAACCTCATTAGAAATAAATAAACACTGCATCATTCCATTTCCTCGAAAACAAAGATATGAGATATCCATAAGTATTTCCAGTTTCCAAGTCCCATGGGGGCTGAAATTTAGCAGCTTCGGTTAAGAAACAGTTTAAGCATAAAAATCTCATGCAATGAGGAAATAGATAACGGAAAAATATGCTATAGTTGAGAAACTAACCTGCAATATATAGCATAGAACTAACTAGATTGAGCAACTCAGCAATAAAACTGCACTTAATAATAATTTTTGAATGCACACCTCCTGTTGAACATGTGAAAAACTGTTAGTAATCCCTTAAACCAAGAGAAGATAAGCTGCTTATATTTACACTTAACCGAACTCACAAACTGATTAAGAGAATTGCCAATTATAGATCACACGGTTAAAGACTTAAAGTTTTAATAATTAGCAATAATCAAAATGAAGAGGACAAATTAAGCAACGTTAACTCTCTGAGATTGCACAAATTCGTATCAAAATCACAATAAAATATTCACCATGAGAAGGTAAACCTAAATCAAAGTTAATACATGAAAAGGGAAAAAAATCACCTGATTTCTAGGGCATCGCTATAGCAATCAACCGCTTCAGCATCAAGTTCCATGGAATTTACGACCCACAAACCATCAATTCCTCAGCATATTCCAAGGAATTTACGAGCTCCTTGCCTTGAATTGTGACGCAGTCACGGAGCTTTCAACAACACTATCGCCAGTAGATTCCGAGGCTCCAAAACCGAAACCTATGCTGACGACGAATTAATGGCGGTGGCGGTGGCGGTGGCAGTGCATGTGTGGAGGCGGTGCCGGTGGCTGTGGATGTGTCGTCGAGAGTAAAGTGAAAAAATCCCAAAAGTATTCATATAAAATGTTAGAATGTCGAGGAAGAAAATTTATAGTATACATGAGTTTTTAAAAAACGGGTTTTGTTTTTGCAAAGCGTTTTAAATTATCAATTTTAAATCTTTTAAGCGACGGTTTATATCTGTCCGGAATTTATTGAAAACCATCATAAATACATTTATATATGACGGATTTTTCCGTCAGTAATTTTGTTAAATCCGTCAAGAATGCATTTATTTATGACGGTTTTATAACCATCCGGTAAAAAAAGGGTCGTATAAACACTAAAATGTTGTAGTGTTTGAAACCGCAAGAGTGGACGTGTAAGAAAATTTATAGTTGAAGGGTTGTTGTAATTACCCAAATAGGAGGAGAGTTTCGTAATTTTACCATACCTCAGGGGTTGATTGTAATTTACCCTTATTATAATTATAGCTTTGCTCCATTGGGCTTGAAGAAATATGGGTAGGGATTTATCTAAGTTGTTCAATTGGACTTGCATTTCGAAATGCCCAAAGTTTCTTTATCATGATATTGTAGCCCATTTAATTTTATAAAATATTAATTCTATAAAATAAATGTCAAATTCTGCACAATAATTAAAATAAAATTAAAATTGCCTGCAGAAGCGCGTGTAGGCCTCCGGCTTACCTTTACTAGGGAAATTATATTATTTTGTTTTAGGTCAAATTACGGCCAACCCCTCGAGGTAATATTAAATTACTAAAAGATCCTTATTGTTTGGTTATTTAGAATCATGTCTCTCAACTACATATCATCTTATTGCACGTTATTCTAATAAAAATGATGTTTTTTTAATTTAACCTTATCTCAGAGCATTGGCGTAATTTGCTATTTGTTGTATTAGTTTAGTGTCTTTTGACTTTATTTAATTACTATTTTGTATTATTGGTGAAATTAATATATGTATTATATTGTCTTCTATAGTTAAAAGAAAGTGCTGACTTGAGACCTATGTCACAAGCAAAAAATAGGTAAAATGTCAGAATTGACCCTTCGATTACCCTTCAATGCTCATAAAGTCAGCTATTGCAATTTGCAAAGTTTAAGTTAACTAAAACTCACGATTTTTTCAGTGGAAATAAATAACATACATCTCCACTAATAAGAATTATGAATATTTATAGGTGGTAATTAGGGTATCATAGATTATAAATTCTTTATTTTTCTTTGACGAATTAATTTAAAAAAAAAATGACGTGGGTGGATTTTTTTCCATGAACTTGGGTCGATGAATTTGAATCTCATAAGATAAAGCCAATTCATGGCAATTAATTTAGATCTTATTGAACTAGAGCCCATAAAATTAAAACGAGAACTTTTAGATGGACGATTCTACTTATAAAATCTAATATCAAAAATTAAATAAGTTCCATATTTAAATATTTAAACCATAATTTTTGAAATAAAATCTAATATCTTATGAGCTTAGAAAACAATTTATTAAACATAAGAGCTTATACAAAATTTTTAAAAACTACTCTTTGACATTTAATTTTTACCAAGTCTTGTCAAGTTGATGGATTAGGTGGAATTTTAAAATCACAAATTATATAAAAAATAATCCAATAGTATTCTTTAAAAAAAAAATAATAATAATACAAGAACAAGAATCCATTAAAAATATCCAACAATTTGTACATATGTATATATAGAAAATGAAGATAAAAACAAATTTCTTTTTTATCACTCCTGTTTCATTAAAAAAATAATAAAAATCAGAATTAAACTAGCAAATTACAATTAGACCCTCATCCATCACGGTAAACTTCCTATTTATGGGAGGAAAAGGGAAGGGCATTTTGGTAAAGAAACACCGTTCTTGTAGTTTACAGGTAATTTAGTTGGAAGGACATGCACGGAACAGTACATTTGTCCTTTATAGTATCTATCAATCAAAATGAATGCTGTCTGTCTCATATTAATTATTACATATATATATATATATATATATATATATATATATATATATATATTTATTTATTCTTTTTTTTTTTTTTTTTTTTTTATATATATATATAAAATATATTGCAGAAATGGTAAACCTGAATTACTATAATTCTATAAGCATCTTCTCTCCTCTTTCTCTCTCATCTCTCTCTCTCTCTAGTGAGAGAAAGTCAGGGTTCGGACCATGACTTTGAATGCGCTATAATTCGATTATTTCATGAAATTATAATTTAATTTCTGAAAAATTAATCTCTTTCTTTGTAGGGATTATGTTGACCCAGGAATTCTTCTGTTGATTTTGCGGAAAAAAAAGGTAATTCAAATTTCATGCGTCTTTCTTCCTCTTTATTTTCTCTTACATCTTTCATTTGGGGGTTTTTAATCGGATTGATTAATTGCTGGGGAATTCTTGATTTTTTTTTTAAATTTTGATTTCAATTTTATTTCTTAATCTTTTTTGGGGTCAAATGCCTTTTGCCTTTGTTGGGTTGAAGAGTATTTGTTCTTAGACGAAGAGATTGGGTCGTTTTCTTGGGTGGGTTTTTTATTTTTTTTATTTTATATTTATATATATTTATTTAGTTATTTAGTTTTTGTTTGTGATGAAATTATTTGGTGTTTGTAATTTTTTGAAAGTCAATACATATTTTTCCTTGAATTATTCATTTCAGATCCTTATACTAATTCCTCTGATTATAAAAGATATATATGTGTGTGTGTGTGTGTGTGTGTGTGTGTGTGTGTGTGTGTATTTCTTGTGTTATTTGACTTATTTTATTATCTTGTTTGCCTATTGATGATGATGAAAAGCTATTTTTTTTTTTTTTTGTAAGAAAAAATATTGAATAAAAATTATAAATTCTTGCGATAAGCCGATTTTAAATTTAGTTCCTGGGATCGACTGTATTGTTATTTGCTTATTTCCGACAACATATTTCAAGAAATAAAACCCGATTTGTATTTGTTTCAGCAGAGGAATTCCTGAGTTGCAGAAAACATGGATGCGAAAAATAGCGACGAAATCGGGGAGATGTCGAAATTGAAAGGCGTGGGGAGTTTGAGCGACAATGCATTAGATAGGAACAATGGAAGCATTAGCAGCAGAGACATGATTTTTCGAGCCGATAAAATCGATCTCAAAAACTTAGATGTGCAGCTCGAGAAGCATTTGAGCCGCGTTTGGTCGAAAAACGTGGAATCTCAGAGTAAGCAGAATATTCCAAAGGAAGTGTGGGAGATTGATCCTTCGAAGTTGGAGATTCGATACCTTGTCGCTCAGGGTACTTACGGAACTGTTTATCGAGGCACTTATAATTCTCAAGATGTCGCAGGTATATTTAATTTAATTTAATTTTAATTTATTTGTCGCAATGATTATTCATCTCGATACAAACGTAGTTGTTTTTAAGGACTCGTATTGCTCTGTAATAACGAGTTCTTGTCCTTACAATGTTGGCGAATATCTACTTCACAAGTTAGCAACAAATACCATTTTATAATATGCCTAGTCGGAGTTTCTTTACTGTGGTATATTTACGATTTTACCCCCGAAGCAGATAAAATTACCATTATACCCTTTCGTGTTTACAGTGAAGCTATTGGACTGGGGAGAGGATGGCATGTCCACAGCTGCTGAAACTACTGCACTTCGAGCATCGTTCAAGCAAGAAGTTGCCGTTTGGCACAAGCTCGATAATCCAAACGTTACTCGAGTAATTAATAATATCCTAACTCAAATCTTTTATTTATCTCATTATCTTTTTTCTTGTCATGTTAGAGATCTAATAAGTTGTTTTTTCTAATATAGTTTATCGGAGCTTCGATGGGGACTTCGCAATTAAAAATTCCTTCGAAAACTCCTTCAGAGGGCTACACGAACCTACCGTCGAGGGCTTGTTGTGTCGTAGTGGAATTTCTCGCAGGTGGGACCCTTAAGAAATTCTTATTCAAGAATAGGAAGAAGAAGCTCGCCTTTAAAATCGTGATCCAACTCGCTTTGGACCTTTCTCGAGGGTAAGAAAAAAAAAATATTTCCAATTTTAGATTTTTTTTTTTTCTTTTTTCGATCAGGGATATACTTGTAGTTATAGACAATTTTTTTACGGTAACGTTTGTTCTCCAACAAATAAACTCGTTGTAGATTGAGTTACCTACATTCGAAGAAAATCGTGCACCGTGATGTGAAAGCGGAAAACATGTTGTTGGATACTCAAAGAACGTTGAAAATTGCGGATTTCGGAGTTGCTCGTGTCGAAGCTCAAAATCCGAGGGATATGACCGGTGAAACCGGAACCCTTGGCTATATGGCACCCGAGGTATGGTCATTAAATTTTTTTTTTCTTTTTTTTACGGGAAAATTGTGAATCTTATAGTTAGCTGTAATAAGATTTCGATTTTCTTTATCTTGGCTAATCCCATCGTGGGAACGTAACCAAACAAAGCCTTAAATAATATCGATTGATGCATCTTCAATATTGTACTTAGGTGCTCGATGGAAAACCGTATAACAGAAAATGCGACGTCTATAGTTTTGGAATATGCTTATGGGAAATATATTGTTGCGATCTTCCGTATCCAGACCTTAGCTTTGCTGAAGTTTCGTCTGCTGTTGTCAGACAGGTAAAAAAAAAATGTTACAATTTCACTACCTAACTTTACCGTAATTGTTAAAAAAACCCTCGTTATCGTAAATATTAGCAAAAAAAGCCCGAACACAACCAGCTAAAATGGTGTGTTTTTAGGGGGTGGTTTGCTAATAAAAATTGCATCATAGGGGTGATTTTGTTAATATTTATAACACGAGGGGTGCTGAATGCAATGAACACTAATTTTTGGACCTTTACAGAATCTGCGGCCGGAGATTCCTCGGTGTTGTCCGAGTTCACTAGCGAGTATAATGAAGAAATGTTGGGATGCGAACCCGGAGAAGAGGCCCGATATGGATGAAGTTGTGAGGTGGTTGGAGGCAATCGACACCACCAGAGGGGGTGGAATGATTCCGGAAGATCAGGCGGGGGGTTGTTTCTGCTTTGCCCCCACACGTGGGCCCTGATTTTTTTTTTTTTTTTTTTTTAATTTTAAATTTGCCTCCATTTTCACATGTTTGATTGAGATTAGAATGTGTTTAGGTGAACTAAGAAAAGTATTTGTTGAAGTGAGAGATCTTGATCAATTTGTGAAGAGTTTGTGTATCAATCATTTTATTAATTAATGTTGGAGATAATTGCCTTGTTATTCATTTGTGCCTCGTTTGATTGGGTAGATATATATGATGATTGATTAAATAAATTGCTCCGATTTTTTATTTGAGATGTGATAAATGTCGCTTCAGTTTTGATAAATGCTAATACTATTTCGACTTCAAATGTAATCTTGACAATTTTTTAGGCTGAATTTGGCTACACTCAAAACATTGAATTTGTAGTTGTTTTAGTCAGCTTTCTAATCTAAATTGAATCACCAAGATCGGATTTGATGAGAATAATATGCATGAATCAATGAGCATTCTCCACGATTCTGATGTCTCGAGTTATCTAAAATTTCTAAATAGAACTCTTTCATACACAACTTTGTAATTTGATATCTATAGTTGATTCAAGTTAGATTAGAAAATTAATTCAAAGGATTATAATTTCTGTGTTTTGATTTTTTTTACCAAAATCATATTAAAAAAAGGCAAAATCACGTGCGAAGTAAAAATATATCAATAAAATCGAAACGAAATTTAACATTCTATGAAAAAAACATAAATGACTTGAAAGTGGAATTTCAGGGTGGACCAATATTCTTGCAATTTGATCATAATTCATAGTTGCTAAATGACTTGTCTCCCATTCTATTAGGCTTTTTCGGATTTGGATATCTCACTCAACAATTCTTGTTTCCCATACGCAATGGAAACAAAAATAGTAACAGTATATATATATATATATATATATATATATATATATATATATATATATATATATATATATATATATATATATATATATATATATATATATATATTTTTTTTTTTGCAAGTAAAAATTCAATTTTAATAATATCAATAGCTTACGAAGCTTTTATTGATTATTACAAAGTAATCATAGTACGCAACATGAAATGCGGTTGGAGCATAACGTTCTCCAACTTGATTTGAATTTGTTTATTTTTTCACACAAAAAAAAAAAAAAACAAAAACAAAAAAAAAAACAAAAAAAACAAAAAAGAAAAATAAAAAGCCCATAATTGATGGGGATAAGATTGATGATCGACACGACCAAAATGTTAATGAAGTGGATTTATGGTTTATTGCTCTATTGATATCTGACTTGGAATCATATATACAAGTTGTCATTCTAATTTTTTTTTTTTTAAAAGAAGGAGCCTGCATCCAATCATATTGATGCATGTGGTAAACTTATACTCTTGTATTTTAATTTTTTTTTTTTGCAATGAAGGAATCCGGAACCAATCATATGTGCACTAATAAATCTACGCTTTCGTATAATGGTTTGTTAATTATACGAGAGAGGTTAACCACAGTAGATTAATTATGTGCGACTAACTCGACCTAGCGACAATTGACAAGGGAATTCGAATTTGAATCAACTAACACAAACTCACTTCCTCCATCCGCTAGGTTATCCCTTACGGACTGAGCGTTGGTCTTATATTTGATGTTCAAGAGAGATGACACAAATTTCATGTGATTATATTTTACCATACAATTGAGATAATATTTTTCACACATGCTTTATGTAATGGTTTTATTTTTTATTCTTTTTTGCTTTTTTGAGGAAATATAATGAATTTCATCTGTTTTTATGTCTTTGTTGTTTTCTCAAAACAAAACGAAAAAAAGAAAGGGAAAGAAAATAAAGTGCTTTAATTCGAGGGAAAATTAATATAGCCTTGATCTTGCACTAGATACATTGAAATAGATAATCAATGGCGGCATACAAAAATTTACCCCTTTTTGAGCAAAAAATTGAAGATTTTAAAATAAATACACGTACACCTCAATTATCAATCTTATTACACATTCACTTGATTTTTATCGAATTTTCTAAATTATAAGAAATATTTTCCAGTTTATACTCATTTTATCTTTTTCAAGCTTCACATTTTGAAAGAAAATGACATTATAAATATCAAATTACGATTCATCAGAAACTACATTTGTTTTCACAAAATAAATACAAACTAGAGAGCATTCAATACATTTTTTTTCAAAATAAATACGAATTAGAGAGCATTCCACGTAACTAGAAGATTATATTAAATATTTATTACCATAACTCAAATATGATAATTTTTTTTCGTGATTTAACCTTACCAGTAACCGAATTTACACTATTATAATTGATTTATTTAAATTTTAAAAGGTAGAGTTATCTTATGGGGAAAATTAATTATTAAATGGAATTCTTGTTTTCTACTCATATTCTTGCCAACGTTTTGCTACTGGCTTGAGTACACATAAAAAGAAACTTCTCTTCTCCTCTTTATATTCAGAACAAACAATACTCCCACCCCCACACACCACCACCACCACCACCGCCGCCGCCACCGCCGCTTCCGCGGCCGTGTATACAGACAACTAAGAGTGCCCACATAAATCCAGTAATTTCTGCCAACATGGTTCTTAAAACAGCTGACCACCCTTCCGCTTTCATGAAAAGTTTCCTCAGCCAGTGCGGTGGCTCCGCCGTCATCGACGGCGGACTTGCGACGGAGCTCGAACGGCATGGGGCCAACCTGAACGATCCTCTGTGGAGTGCTAAGTGCCTCATTAGTTCACCCCACCTCATCAGAAGGGTACCCCTTTTTTCCTTCATATATATATATATATATATATATATATATATATATATATATATATATATAAACTGTCCCTATCTCAAATGGTCTGAGTACGAGGTTTATTCAGGATTTCATCATCGTTCTTTTTTTTTTTTAAATTCTGTTAAATTAATTTAATCAGTCGAACATGCATATTTAATCATGGTTTTAATTTTTTTTAATTTCTCTTTAATCTTCTTAGGCCCCGTTTGGTTGACAAGATAAGATTAAATAATCTAATGAGACCCAATTATTTTATTGGAGGTTGAAAGGTCTTACAAAAAAAACTCATTAAAAGGCAAGATAAGCCAAGATAAGACAAGATAAGCCATGATTATATAATTTTGGCGGGTCGACCCGGCAAGTTATTGAGGATACCAAACATCAAATTAAGTCCAACTATTTAGTTAATCATGACTTATCTTGGCAACCAAACGGGTCTTATTTATTTGAGAAAAAAAAAGAAGTTTTTACACGTCATCTTCTGACGAGTAGGTGGATAAATTCTAAGTTCTCCACCTCGTTGTTCTCTTTCAGTACAATTCATGCCGTGTGACACGTGTCGTTTTCCTGCAATAAATTAAAGAACACAATCAAGATTAGGTGGCAATTTTGTAATTTTGGTGAAGTTATATGTGTATGTATCTAATCTACAAGTAGTGGTATGATTATAAACAAACCGAGTCGAGTTGAACGATACATATTTGTTTGAATTTATTCGAATATTTTATCGAGCTTTCGGAGTTGTGTTTGAGTTTGATTTGATTGTCGATCAGGTTCACCTGGATTACCTAGAAGCTGGTGCAAACATAATTATATCTTCATCTTATCAGGTGTTCACATTTTTCGATTTTAATTTCAAGAATTATTAATTTTACGAATTAAAAATTAATATTTTTTTTGATTCTGTAAACTATGATGTTAAATTAAATATTAAGTTGTTATGTGCATGCATGTGACAGGCTACTCTTCAAGGTTTTGAAGCAAAGGGATTTTCGAAAAAAGAAGGCGAATCATTGCTCGAAAAAAGCGTTAAAATAGCATGCGAGGCTCGGGATTTATATTACGAGAATGCTACCAAGGGCTCGTGGGACATTTCAACAGATGGAATGCTAACACCGAAAAACCGCCCCGTTTTGGTCGCTGCATCCGTCGGAAGCTACGGGGCTTATTTGGCCGATGGTTCCGAGTATAGGTTCGTTAAGCGAATACAAAAAACCTAACCCGTTGGATCCAAACGGATCCTATCCGTTTTTGATCCATTTACCTATTGCATTCTATTAAGTTCAATTCTTTTTTGTTTGCTTGATTTTGCAGTGGGGTTTATGGAGATAATGTCGGTTTAGAAACTCTTAAAGATTTTCACCGGAAACGGGTTCGGGTTTTGGCCGAGTCGGGAGCCGATTTGATTGCTTTTGAGACCATTCCTAATAAACTTGAAGCTCAGGTATATATATATATATATATTTATATCCTTTATGCTAATTTCATTTATCGTTTATCGTTTATTTACCGAAAACAAGGCCACTTTGAAATATATTTCGACATAATTTGGTTTGTACTCTTTGAAATAATGCAAATTAGTTAATTCGGTTTCTTCTAAGATGAAGAAAATAAATAAATTAAGGCCTATGTTTATCAACAATGATAGGCGTATGCGGAGCTTCTTGAGGAAGAGGGAATAAATATCCCGGCTTGGTTTTCTTTCTCTTGCAAAGACGGGACCCACGTGGCAAATGGAGATTCGATTGAAGATTGCGCGTTGGTCGCTAATTCTTGTGATCGAGTCGTTGGAGTTGGAATTAATTGCACCCCACCAAGATACATCCATGGACTCATCCAATCAATCCAAACCGTACGAAATTTCGTATAATAATTATAATAATAATCACAAAGGATTATCATAATATTATGGTAATTTTCTCAAATTTAAGATCTAATTTAACTATGTTTCCACGATTTTGCATTTTGCAGGTGACGAATAAACCAATTCTTGTATACCCGAACAGCTGGGAGACTTACGATGGCAACAAAAAGGAATGGGTGGTGAGTCGATTTTATTCCCGATTTTGTTGTTCTACAATGTAGGATCTAGGCGTGGAAAATTGGAACAAAACTTTCGAATTCCGCCGATTCCAATCCGAAATTTTTCCTTTTTTTGAACAATATTTTTCATTCTGAATTCCGATTTTTCTGATTCTATTGGAAACGGAATTGGAGTTAGTTTTTCACTTCAGAGAAAAAAATGATTTTTTTTTTCATCCGGAAATGCCAATTCCGATCTGATCCGTCCGATTTCCCCTCCTAGTTGGATTCCATTAAACACATTTTTTTTGTGATACAAATAATGTATATGTATAACATTGTTTACCACATTTAGAACCCTCTTTTTTTTTTTTTACTAAAAAATGTTATACACAAGAATTGATGACTAAAATTCTATTTTTGTTGAAGCCATCGACTGGCATTGCTGATGTGGATTTCGTATCGTACGTGGGAAAATGGCGCGATGCTGGAGCTTCTCTTATTGGAGGTTGCTGCAGAACTACACCAAACACCATTAGAGCTATTTCCAAGATTCTCTCTAAGAACTGAATATTTCAATATATATATATATATATATATATATATATATATGTAAGGACCTGATCTTATAATTTGTATTTATGTATGAACCTTATGAAACCAAGAATAAAGTGTATGTATATATATATATGTGTGTGTGTATGTTCTATTTTAAAGCAGTGCTAATCGAAACTATAGTACCTGGTAAATTTCGTACGATATTTAGCATTTCAGTTACGGTTACTGTCGAATGATGATTTTGGAACCGAATTATAGTCGAATTGCCAAATCGCTTTGTCTTTATAGCAAAATTTCAGCATAAGAAGAATTTAATCATATGTATATAAATAATTCAGAGAGCTCAAATGATTAAATCATTTAAAAATTTATCTGAACAAACATAAAGATGTCAAATTTCCAGTTAAAAGTTAGTTAAAAAGCTCTCTCAGAACATATCACAAACACTTTCTGAGCGCCGATGGCTTTCACCAGTGTTGTCTTCTCTCCTCCTCCGACCACCGCCTCCGCCAAATTAGCTCCAATTTCGAAAACTCAAATTCAAATTCAATCGGAGCCCATTTCACAGAAGCTCAATTCAAGTACTGGGTCTCTTAAATCTTGCAAGAATCTTCACGAAATTAAACAGCTGCACTCCCAGTTCACAAAGAATGGCGCAATTGGCGACGCCGCCGTACTGACAAAACTCATTGCCAAATACTCAGAGATGGGCTCTGCCGAAAGCTTGGAGTACGCACAAAAAGCTTTTACAATATTCAGGAACAGCAGAGAGGATTGCAGCGGTAGTATAACTTACCTGTATAATTCTTTGATTAGAGGAAATTCAATAGCTGGGGATTCTCGTGAGGCGATTTCGCTGTATGTAAATATGCTGATTGATGGCGTTGAGCCTGATAATTACACATTTCCGTTTGTTCTGAGCGCGTGTACGAAACGCTTGAGCCTTTTCGAAGGTCTGCAAGTTCACGCCTCCGCCGTGAAAATGGGTTACCACGAGGATGTTTTCGTCTCCAACTCTTTGGTGTATTGTTATGGGGAGTGCGGCGAAACTGATAGTGCGAGGAAGGTGTTCGACGGAATGTCCGAGAGAAATGTCGTCTCCTGGACTAGTTTGATTTGTGGGTACGCTACGAAGGACCGGCATCAAGAGGCTGTCTCTCTGTTTTTCGAAATGGTGGCAGAGGGGATTGAGCCCAACGAAGTTACGATGACGAGCGTGATTTCGTCTTGTGCGAAATCGGGTGACGTTGATTTGGGAGAGAGGGTTCTTGATTATCTTACAGGATCGGGGCTAACTTCGAACGCTGTAATGGTGAATGCTCTTGTTGACATGTATATGAAATGTGGAGCAGCAGACAAGGCAATGCAACTCTTCGATGAATGCGTCGATCGAAATTTGGTTCTTTATAATACAGTCATGTCGAATTATGTGAAATTGGGAAAGGTTAGAGAATCACTTGATACATTTCGTGAAATGCTCGATTTTGGACCGAAACCGGATAGAGTCACTATGTTGTCAGTTATCACATCCTCAGTTGAACTAGGTGATTATAGCTTTGGTATGCAATGTCATGCCTATGTTTTAAGAAACGGGCTCGAAAATTGGGATAACATCAGCAATTCATTGATCGATATGTACGCAAAGTCTAATAGGCAAGAATTGGCTTGCAGAGTGTTCGATCAAATGCCGAACAAGACCACCGTTTCATGGAACTCTCTTCTTGCAGGTTTCGCTAGAAACGGTGACGTGGAGTCTGCTCGAAGGGTGTTCGACGAAATGCCCGAGAGAAATCTCGTTTCTTGGAACACAATCATCGCTGCTTTAGTCCATGAAAGTTTTTTTAAAGAAGCAATTGAGCTCTTCCACTCCATGCAGAAAGAAGGGTTAATACCAGATGAGGCGACAATGGTGAGCATTGCCTCAGCATGTGGCTATTTAGGAGCTCTCGATCTCGCAAAATGGACTTACAATTACATCAAGAAACACAATATCAACCGTAACATAAGGCTTGATACATCTCTAGTAGACATGTTCGCTCGGTGTGGGTCCCCCAAAATCGCAATGGAGATTTTCGACTCGATGAAGGAGAAGGATGTCTCTGCTTGGACAGCAGCAATCGGAGCAGTGGCAATGGAAGGAAACGGCAAACGGGCGCTAGAGCTTTTCGAAGAGATGGTCACGCGTGGGGTCCACCCTGATGCAGTAGTTTTCTCCGGTTTACTATTTGCATGCAGCCACTCGGGTTTAGTCAAGCAAGGAATGGATATATTCGAAACTATGAAGGAATATTATAACATCACCCCAAGTATTGTTCATTACGGGTGTGTAGTGGATCTTTTGGGTCGGGCCGGGTTCCTGAACGAAGCTCTCGATTTCATAAATGGTATGCCCGTGGAGCCCACGGGTGAAATTTGGAGCTCATTTTTAAGTGCTTGTAGAACACACAAGAACGAAAAGATGGCATCTTTTGCAGGAGAAAAGTTGACTAAATCTAATTATGAAAAAACCGGGGCCCACGTTCTTCTATCGAATATATACGCTTCTTTTGGAAAATGGGATGATGTGGCGACTGTAAGGATGCGTATGAGAGAAAAGGGTATGAAAAAAGTACCTGGTTCGAGTTCGATCGAGATCGACGGTGTGGTGCATGAGTTCACTTGTGGGAGCGAATCTCATCCGTCGAATGGGATCATTGCATCGATGCTTGATGAGATAAACGGTAGAATCGGAGATGAGGGGTATTTTTGGGATTTGACGAATGTTTTGATGGATGTTGATGAAGGGGAGAAGGAGTTTTTGCTGAGTCGGCATAGTGAGAAGGTGGCGATTGCGTTTGGGCTCGTTTCTTCCGGAAGGGGAGTGGCCGTGAGGGTTGTGAAGAATTTGAGGATGTGTTTGGATTGTCATACATTTGCGAAGATTGTGTCTAAAGTTTACGATCGGGAAATTGTAGTGAGGGATAATAAGAGGTTTCATTTTTTCCGGCGAGGGGAGTGTTCTTGTGGTGATTATTGGTGAATGTAGTGTGATTTTAAATTTTAAAATCCTTTCGGAACCAGGATGAAATTTTAGATTCCGAAAATTTCAGAACCCGTAATTCGAAATCATCTTTTACTTCCGAAAAAAAATTAGAACTTTTTCGGAAAAATAAAATTATTCCGACCCGATCCATCCAATTTCGATACCTAATTACCAATTTACCAAACAACTACAACTATGTGATCAAAAAAGGATATATAAAGGACTTCCAACAAAACATTTCAACATAGAACAGATAAATCTTAATCCGAAACAAAACACCATACGCGAAACCAAACAAAAACTTCTACATCATTCTAGTTTACCCTAACAGATTCTAACAACCTAGTTTCGGAAAAACGGGATCGATAAAAGCATGATACATCGAACAATCACTCCACATTTTAGCCAAATGATGTGGGGACGAGGTTTTTCGATTAATCTCTTCAACGAGCCAAATGCTGGCCTCAGCTTTTGACGGATGAACAATCGTGTCGAGGGGAATATTCTCGTTTTCTGCTCCGAATCTCTCTTGGTCCAAATTTCTCAAGTGAAGATTTGTAAGATAATGCAAAGGCTGCTCGTAAATCTGCTTAATCGAGCTGCCTAATCCTGTCCATGAAGTGTAGGGAATGATAGTGCCTCGTTTGGCTGGTATAGGTATCAACTTCATATATTCTTGGTAGCTCTTTGCTCTTCTGAATAGCCATGCTGTAATTTTTTTAAACCACGTCAGATAAAATCGAATGTAGATTTGACTTCATTTATCGATAGTTTTAGAATCGTACATCTGTACAAGAAACGTGAACAACTCTATGAAACGATAAATCAAAGAAACAGCCTCCTCTAAAATACGCATGTTTCTAGGGCGAATCGTCTTAGAATTACACGGGAAGTCTTAAATACGAGCAACGAACCAAAGTAGTTGGGTTTTTATGAGATAATTTAATCTTATCTTGACTAAATTTTATCTTAGGAACCAAACGAGGCCTAATATTTACTTTTATCGAATCAAATAAGGCATGATAGCTCATAATTAAAACGAATGAGAACAGTAATACAACTACTACAAAATCCGATATACATTGCAAATCCTATGTCATCAAAATATCCAAAAAAATTGCACAAACGTCGGTAATAAACGGTAGCTATTAAGTTGATTTAATTACCTTCGTCGGATAATTCTACGTCGTGTTCATCGTTTAGGTGATGGCTCATTACGACATCATCGTCTGCATCAGAGGAAGAAGAAGATTCGTCCGACGAAATCTCTACTTGATCATTAGATGGCATTGAACTCTTCATTATTGACCTATTCACAATCCAATTAAAAAAAGGGGGTTTTATTTAATGGAAATGCAAATTAAAGCAATCTCATAAAAATTAAAACTAAACACGAAGAACTAAAACTGCGATTTCATCATCGATTCCATTTTCGGGTTATATAATTTGAATTGCATTCAGATAAATTAAAATTTAATTAGCTCTGATAAATTTGCAGCATGATTTATGATTTGGGGGAAATTAATTGCAGCGGTAACCTAGAAAAACACAAATTGACATAAATGAGAAATGGGATCAAGGAAGACGACGATATATTTGATTAAAAAATTAAAAAATGCCGAGAAATAAAATTCAGGTACCGCAGACTCCAAATCATCGAAGAAAAATTACAGAGAAATTCTGAAAAAAAAAAAAAAAAAAAAACAGAAAGGAGAGAGAGAGAGAGAGAGAGAGGGCGTTATTTACCAGGTTGAATTTAGAGAGAGAGAGAGAGCGCTGCGTTTTGGATATCGTCAGCACTGACAATTGAGAAAATACAATTTCCACAAATTAGTTTTTTAAATTTATTATCTAAAATTATGATTTTATTGTGTGTAATAATAAATAATGGTTTATCTTATCCAAAATTATTATTATTATTATTAAATAATGGTAAATATTTGTTTTTACGAAAATATGATAAATTTATAAAAGGTAAATTACACTTTAGTACCATTTCCGTACCTTCTACTACTCACGTCTTATATTATATGATGTTTTAGGTGATAGTGTAGTTATTAAGAAACTCAATAAATACACATTGAATATAGTAACAAAATGTAGTAAGTACTAAAATATCCTCGCTATTAATAATTATTTGAATTAATGTTTTATTGAAAATTTAAAGTAACAAATAATTTAGAAAAAAATGAGAAATAATATGGGATATAGAGAATATTGAAAAAATGACGATATCTCGATTAGACATATATACCCTTCATATTGAGTAAAATTATATTAAAAAAAAACAAACAAACAACTTGCATTCAATTAAAGAAAACATTTTTTTTAAAAGAAAGTTTTTATTTATTTATTTTTGGGCCATTTGAGCCGAGTACATACTCAACCAATAAATAATCAACTATTTAAAATATCACATAAGCCCATTTAAGTATCCATCAGCAAGTATAAAATTTGTGTGCAAATTAAATCAGAATTTGATCCCAAATGCATCTATATATTTAATTAGTCACAATTAGCAAAAATAAAGCATATTTAGGATGTGATTACGGCAGCATTAGCATATGATATGCTTTATTAATGCAATTTAAAAATGATTGAGTAAAGACAAGGTTAAGGAATAAGGATTAAGGAATATCTAATCCGAATTCTTTCGGTGTAACTATTTATTTAATTTAAAAAAGGGGAAAAAAAAAAGTTAAATGAATATGCAGCAGCCTTATTCTTTATCTTATGTGATTATCTTCCCTTTATGGTCTTTTGCTTGGTTGATTATAAGAATTATAATTATTATTAAAAAATAGAATTATTTTTAAAGCTTGAGCATGAGTTAACTCAAGCTCATCGAATTTTATGAGAGTCAGAAAATCTCAACTCGTAGAGCTCGATTTCGAGCCTTCCGAAACAGGCGAGCTCGACTCGTTCACTTCCATATGCAGAACAGTGAAAGAGTTTAATGCCTGATATATATGAGAACTACAACACGCAAAATATGACACAATATATATACATTTATTTCAAAATTTATTGCACCAGACTGTAATAAATAAAAATGGTAATAGAAAGATGTATCTTTTTGTATTTTTCTTTTTTTCTTATTTGTTAAACATTAATTAAAGAATGAGTTGTAAACGAAAAAAAGTTATATATGGAGATTTGAATTATCTCAAAGGGAGCAAGAAAATATTGTAAAGAAAGGATAAATATTAAAAAAAAAATAAAAAAATATTAAATATAGAAGCGAAAGTGCAAAAGGAAGAGAGCACTATTGAATTGGGGCCAAGTATAAAAGGAGAAAACCCTAAAAAAAAGGCAGAAGATCAAATTTTGCTCTTTTTTGACTGTATAGTGAATCTTGATTTTCTGCCTTTGATTCATCAAATGCAAGTGTTTAGATATGTTCTTGCTCTTTTTATAATATATAGGGTAATTACCGTTACATCTCTGAGATATGCTAAAATTATTTTACGGTCCCTCTAGTTATAAATTAAACTCCAACGAGATAATGCATTAGATAAGTTATTACGGTTAGAGTTCTAATGGTCTATTAATTTCAGGAAGTCACCCCATAGCTCTACATTGTCTCCACCACTTCCTGAAATTAATACTGCGCTACGACTCTAATTACCGATATCATAGGGACCTTAAAGTTATTTTAGCATACTTCAGGGGTGTAGGTGTAATTTATGGGTAATATAAAACGAGATAAGCCATGATAATATAATGTTTACGGGTCGACCAGACAAGTTATTACGGATACCAAACATCAAACAAAGTCTAATTATTTAATTGATCATAACTAATCTTCCCAACCAAACGAGGTCTAATAGGAAAAAAAAAAAAGTCAATTAACATCACGATTGAATTGAAGGGGCACAAAGGCATTTAATTTGACAAATAAAATCCACCCACCCTAAAATATATGATGGATTGATGCAAAAACCCTAATGATCACAAGTTTTGTTTGGGTCCCAAAAAAATAAGGTATAAGTCTAAAATTGTAGTGGATGCTTCACTAATAATTATATTTGTTCATGACTAAGGTTTAATGGGACCAAAATTAAGCACTTCCGCCGTCAGCTTAATTTACTAGTAATCATTATAATTTTGCTTTGCCCCCTAAATAATCATGAAAATTTGACAAAATAATCCAAAATATATTAACAAATAAATCTTTAATTTATTCTTTTAATTAAATTAAATTGCATTTCTTTAAGACGAGTCAACAAAGAATTTTGGGCTTTTGATGATTTTGGTGTTGAGCATGGTTTCAAAGTATTGAGCCAAGAGATTGACATATGGTTGCATGTACTCCGGGAAGGGCGGCGGCAGCCGGATTGGCCGCCGGCGTGGCCCCACAACCTATGTGGATTTTAATTTTTTTTTTTTTTTTTTTTTTTTTCTAATTTTTGAATTTTTTATCAAGGCTAAAAATCAAATCATATAGTCTTTACGGTTTATGTCGATCAGTCGAAAAATTATTGGACTAATCAAAAAATAAATAATAAAATGAGGTATACGTTTTCGTAAGGAAATATATAACTTTTTTCTTGATAATTACAAATAATACATGGAGGCGAGTGCAGTTTACGTCTTTCGTGCGCGATTTACAGACTATATATTAAACGATAACTGTGTTTATCCAAATGCACGTACTTGACTGCATGTCTCTTTCTCATTGAAAGAGAAATGGGAAAAATCAAAGAAAAGAAATAAGATAATTAGCAAGAGGAAAATAAAATCCAAAATAATCCACAAGATTCACGAGTCAAAGACAGGCAATAAATCGATTTTTTTTATGCTACACCCGATGAAGGTTACACTTAATGAATTTTTACCGTTGATCTACACACCAATATGTGTGTGTGTGTGTGTAAATGTAAAAATCTACACGGTGTATTTCATCGAGAGTGGCAGCTCGTGAAAGTAACTTATGCATTCAAAAGGAAAGGACCACAAACCCCCTAAACTGAGACATCTGCTCCTGTCAATATTACACAACCACTATTTTTTCAGCCTCAAATGCTTCTAACTATATTCCCCACATTTTCTTTAATTCCTTGTCTCTCTCATTTCATTTAATTTCATTTTATTTATATATATTTTGTTTATTTATACAAATCAATATAATAATTCTTCATCTTTTTAGGCAATCACATACAAGCAATGGCAAATATATTGTGGGCACCCTATAATAGCATTTAATTTTCTTTTATATTTAACATTTTAGACTTTCGATCCGAAATTTTACTAAAATTTTCACATTGACGAAAATCTTTTAAAAAATGAGGGATCGAGTGACGAATGCTATTTCGATGTCGACGAAAGCGACAAATATTTTACGTAATTTTTGTATTAAATTCTAAGGACTAATTAACTAAAAATATGTGTAGATACTAACACAAACCCCAAAAAAGAATCCTTAATGCTCAAACAATTGACAATACTCTTAGCTCTCCAACCAATTGCCAAAAATTCTTGCAGCAGACAATAATAAAAACACCAGAGTCCAAGAAAAGAAGATATATTATTACATTGTATAAAGCAAGAGAACAACAACATTAAAATAAAAATAAAAAATAAGAAATTTAAATAAAATAAACCCTTAAAAGAATAACATGAAAAAAATCAAATACAGCAAGCTTTCTCTTTATTTGCTCTTCTTTTTTGATCTGCTTTAACTTTGGTAGTAAGAGATATGGGAAACAAAATATGTATTTTTTAGCCTTTAAAACAAAATCTTGGCCTTTCTTTCTCTCTCTAACTTTTGCTGACCAATTAGGGCAGGGTCTTCGGGCAACCCAATTCAGGTCGTTTTAGTCATTGATCGTCGGCAAAACGACGACCCAGTTTGCCCCCACACCCGTTATGCTGGGCCGGCATTGGGGTTTGGGTTTTTTTCTTTTTTTTTTTAAAAAGAAAAAATAAAAGTATAAAACGCACACACCAATGTGGGTGTGTGTGTGAGAGAGAAAAGTAGGGGGGGGGGGGGGGGGGGTTGTGCTGTTATGGCTTGCACTTTATTCTGTTCAAAATTCGATACTTTGCTGTTACTTATTTTTGCTACTCATCAGAACCGAGTCTCTGTTTTCAAGAAAAAAGGAAAATCAAAATCTACCCCTCTCTCTCTCTCTCTCTCTCTCTCTCTCTCTCTCTCTCTCTCTCTCTCTCTCTCATAATTGCGTTGTCTTGTTCTTAAGTAACTCTTGTCTCATTTCCGAGTCACTAGCAATTCCGGGCATATTCACATTCACTGCGTGTCCAACACTCTCTGTGTGAGAGCGTTTACAGAGGTGATTCAAGAAATTAAAAATTGAATCTTGATGGGAGTTTCACAGTGAGTATGCTGTAAAAACTGAAGAATTTCTGAAAATTGGGGTTGCCCTTTTGCAAATCTCATCACTTTTGTTGCATGAGAGTTGGAATTTGAAGGAATTGGAGGCAAATTAACAGTAGAGAAACTTAAAAAGGGATTTTTTTTATCATTGGAGAAATTCAGTTGTAAAGATCGGATTTTTATTTTTATTTTGGAAAGATTGTCGCATGAAGAAATAGTGTGCAACGATGAAAGATGAAAATTCCAAGAAAAGCAAGGTTTTTTTTCTTTACCCCATCTTAAAATTTCTTGAATTTTTTTTTTTTATTTTTTTATTTTTAATTTGCTGATGTGAATTTTAATTTTGTATTATGTGAAGCTCTCATGGTCTAGAAAATTGATCAGAAAATGGTTCAGTATCAAGTGCAAAACTGAGGAAGATGGAGCTGTGTATAAAGGTAAATATTTTTGTTTACTTATTTAATTTTATTTTGCTGATATGAATTCTTGATTTCTTTTCTGAATTTTTAAGTTTAATTAGTGATTTATTCTGTCTCTATAGGTGCTGATGTGGAATGGAGGAACAGCTTCTCTGAGAGGGAGCCATCCACAATCAAGAAAAGTAAAACAGGTTAGTATTTTTCGAATCTACCGTTTAAAAACTCCGTAATTCGTTTGCAATTTTAATCAATGTTGATATGTGAATGCTGAAATGATTTTGCAGAAAATTCGACGAAGAACGTAGAGCGTTCGTTTTCCCGTTCGAGGTCCCGTTCGAGGCGGGGCAGAGGCTATCTCGATCACCCTCAGATCATAAATATACAGAACTATAGGTTTGTTCGTTGCTATAAAAAAAATCGATCTTTTTTATTGAAATTCTAAAAGCATTCGATTTTTTTTTTTCGATTAGTGTTTTCGTATCGACATGGAATGTGGGAGGGAAATCGCCCGGGAACAATATGAACTTAGATGATTGGTTACATTCTGCCCCCCCTGCAGACATTTACGTACTCGGGTATAACATAATTTCGATTTCGTAGTTCGACTTCTTGAACTTCGTCCTCTTCCTTATAACGAACATTAGTCGTTTTTTTGTTGTTGTTTTGATTAATTAGATTTCAAGAAATAGTCCCTTTAAACGCCGGCAATATTCTCGGTGCTGAAGACAACGGCCCCGCCAGAAAATGGCTCTCTCTCATCAAGAAAACCTTAAACAACAACGTCGAGAATGACCGTTATACCCCTTCGCCCGTACCGGACCCCGTCGCGGAATGGAACTCCGATTTCGAGGGCTCGAACAGAAACAAAGCCTCGACTTTTCTCCCCCGTCGGTCCTTCCAAACCCCACAATCCTCGAGAATGGAAAATGACGGTTCTACCCCTCAGCCTCGTCTCGATCGGAGATACAGCGTGTGTGACCGTGCATTCTTCGGCCACAGGCCGAGTGACTCATCGTCTAGTCATCGCCCGAGCGACTACTCTTCGTCGGGCCCGCGTGCGAGTGACTACTCGTCGAGCCGGAGGCCGAGCGACTACTCGTGGGGCCAAAGGGCGAGCGATTTTTCACGGTGGGGTTCGGACGAGGATTATATGAACGGGGATTCGCCCAGTACGGTTCTCTACTCTCCAACTTCGTACAGTGCGTATGCACCTGCGATGGATGATTCTTGCACCGCGATCGGACGGTCGAGATACTCTCTAGTTGCGAGTAAACAAATGGTCGGTGTTTATCTCACTGTTTGGGTTCGGAGTGAGTTGACCGAACATGTAAGGAATATTAAGGTTTCTTGTGTTGGCAGAGGATTGATGGGCTACCTTGGTAATAAGGTAATAAGACTGATTTTTTTTTTTTTTTTTTTGTTAATTCTTGAAATAATCGACTAATTTTATGGTTTTCTTATGAAGGGATCGATTTCGATAAGCATGTTATTGCATCAAACCAGCCTTTGCTTTGTATGCACTCACTTGACTTCCGGTCAGAAAGAAGGCGATGAGTTACGAAGAAATGCCGACTTTATCGAAATTCTAAGGAAAACGAGATTCCCACGAGTTAACGGTGTGAACGAGGAGAAATCACCTGAGACAATTCTCGAGCATGAGTAAGATTAATATGCTCAAGTAAAAATTGGAACGATATATAAATTTTCAACAATTCATATTTTATTGCTGTTCACTGATAATTAAAAAAATCGGGTGCAGTCGAATTATTTGGCTCGGAGATCTCAATTATCGAATTGCACTTCCGTATCGATCCGCCAAAGCACTAATTGAAATGCAAAATTGGAGAGCATTGTTAGAAAAAGACCAAGTATGATATTTTTATTATATATTGATATATGCTCTTATTATAAGATCAATTTTCTCGTCGGCCATTAAACATTTAATCGAAAAATAATTTTTTGATTTTTTCGCAGCTCCGAATAGAACAGAGACGAGGCAGAGTTTTCGATGGGTGGAGAGAAGGGAAAATATATTTTCCACCTACGTATAAATACTCACATAATTCCGACAGATATGTCGGTGATGATATGCCTAAAGAGAAACGAAGAACGCCTGCATGGTAATAATAATTAAACTCTGCATGCTTTTTTTTTCGAAATTAAGTACTAATATTATATTTACGTATGAAGGTGCGATCGAATATTGTGGTATGGAGGTGGGCTCCAGCAATTATCGTACACGCGTGGTGAATCTAGGTTTTCGGATCATAGGCCAGTTTCGAGTGTGTTTTGGGCAGAAATCGAATCGGCTCCTAATCGATTAAGGAAGAGTATGAGTTATTCGAGCTCGAGAATTGAAGTTGAAGAGCTTTTACCTTATGCTCATGGCTATACCGAACTCTGCTTCTTTTAGGTAAAATGACGTTTTTAACCCCCCCCCCCCCCCCCCCCCCCCCCCCCCCCCCAAATACACGTATATCCTCGGATCAACGATTTTTTCGAAACAATGACACTCATTCCTATGGATCTTGTTAAGTATTTGCACTAAACTTCGTATCGTTCTTTTTTTTTTCAGGTACCATTTTTCGGGTTTTTTTTTTTTTTTTGATTTTTTTTATAAAGAAAACTCAACATGGAGAACGATGGCGACATTTCTTAGCCCGTTAAACGAGAAAGGTGAACCTTTTTTTTGTCTTAACTTGAAACATTCTCATGCACACTTTCTGATTTTTTATTTTTCTTTGTCTAATTTTGTTTTCTCTAATGTCTTTATCAGATGTAGATATTCACAAGAAATTGACAGCTAACTTCACACGACACGAATCGATCGATCGACCGCGCTAATTTTCCTTCCTAACGAACTACATTTTGTTTCACAAATTAAATTCCCACTAGGTATTGTTTTTCGCATTTGTAGCTATCGTTACTCGTTTTTTTTTTTTAATTTATTAAATAACGTAAATTTATTCGAGCCGAAATATTCGTTTGTTGAAGAGACTTGTGTTAATCTTTTTAGTTTTTTCTCCTGATTTTAACTCTTGATGAAGATTCTTTATTTGTTAAGACATAGATTCTTGAAAAGAAGAGAGTTAGATTGTGTCTCAAAATAAAGATCCTTTAATTTTTTTATCATTATTAATAATAATAATAATAATTATTATTATTTTAGACAAGTGTGAATGTGATGTAACACTCATTGCTAACGTGATAGTAGAGAAAGAGAAAAGAATGAATAGAGTACAGCAAGAGGGCCTTGCGCTCTGTTTGGAGGTCAATGATTTTGTGCTGAAAAGTTGTTTTCTTGGTTTTCTCCCATCATACATTTATATACCCTTTGTCTGCTTTTTTCTTCTTTCCCTCTTAATTAATTAATAAATAAATAAATAACTGAGCTGAGAGTGCTCACAAACAGAGAACAACAACAAGTAAAAAAAGACAGAGTTCGCAGATATTGCAGAAATGCCATTTTACAGTATAGTTTTTATATGTAAACTGTAAAAGGGTAAATTACGGCCACCGTCTTGTGGTAAGGTTAAATTACGAGAAAAATCTTTATGTTTGGGTAGTTATAACCACCCGCTTCAACTATGAATCTTCTTACACGTCCACCCTTATGTTCAACAGAATCTTCTAGATTTCGTGAAATGTCTTATAGTTTGTTCCAAAATACGGTTTCTGATGCACTACAATCTGATATTTATAATGCAAGAAATTGTGTTCTAAGATCATCTTATTTCAAAATGTGGAGCTTGAATAGGGTAAAACAAGTACAAACTAGAGAATATTCTACATAATCTAGAAGATTCCACTTAATTTGACACATGTAAGAAGCTTCATAGTTGAGGAGATGCTTGTAATTACACAAACACGATGGTTTTTTCGTAATTTGACATATTATGTGAGAGAGTGGCAGTAATTTACCCTATTTGTATAATATATATATATATATATATATATATATATATATGCATTAATAATGTATCTGAAATTCTTACATTATCTTAAATTCCTAAAATCACGAGGAGGTGTTTGCTCATGGTTTGTGTTCACTGACATTATATTCTGATCAAGGGGTCCAGTTCAACGCATGAAGGTGAGGACCCCCCCCCCTCCTCCCCTGGGGGCGTGGTGGGGGGGGGGTGGGGGGGTGGGGGGGGGGGGGGTGGGTTGGGGGTTGGTTAATCCAAACTGCCAAATTATCTTGACTAGTGGCATCACCATTTTGGGAACAAGAAATACTACTCCAATAATAGAATAAATGAAAGGGGCTTGGTCAACTATTAATACGTCAATGCTATATATCGGATCATGGGGTAGTTCGGACGGTTCAGATCGGAATTAACACTTCTTCAAAAGACCTAATTTAGGTTTTGTTCCAAGAAACTTCGGAAAATTGAAATTCCTGAAATGGAAAAGAAGTATTTCAAAATCTACAATTTTTTAATTGGAATCGGCGGAATCGATGATGTTACTTTTCTTATTCGTCTATAGTACAAAATACATTACGTAATTGATGCTATTACTATAGTGTGTAAGCAAGTAATTAACCTAAATTTTTTACTGTAATAGCTAAATCAGGTTGATTTCTATATGCATATAAATCAACACGGATAATGGCATGAAAATACCACAAAAGTGTAAGGCGTGAAGGAAGCACGGGCAAAGAGCTCACATCATTTCAACTTTCCATGTCTAATAAGTAATAACCACTCACACACACACACACACACTCAAATTGACACGTGTGTCTGTATGGTATTTATTATTGAATTACTTTATTATTATTATATATTGTTCAAATTAATTAAGATATATTAGAGAAATATATATAGATGCCCGACAAGTCGAATGATAATGATGAGCAAACCTTAATTAAGTGATCATGCGATTCGACCTAGTAGAATGCCAACATTAATCATAAGCAGCTCTCTCTCTCTCTCTCTCTCTCTCTCTCTCTCTCTCTCTCTCTCTCTCTCTCAGACACACAAACACAGTTACAAGTGCTAGAAGAGCCAGACAAGACAACAGACTGAATTAAAAGGGAAAAAAAAAGAATAAAAGAAGAGATAGTCAGAAAATTATTGCAGGATTAATTAATATAACATAATTATCATTTAGAGCTAGGCACCCCTCTTATTATTTAAGTGTTCTTTGATTGCAATTGGGTAAACGAGCCGAGCTCGAGCTCTTCGAGTATATTTTTTCTGAGTTCGAACTCGAACTCGAGCCTGATCCATTTGAGTTTTTTTTTTTTAATTTTTTATTCATATTATTAGAAATTTATTATCATAAATTATAATAAAAAATCGAAATAAAAAAATGACATGTATTTTTTTCAATTATTAATATGAGTTTTTTATTTATTTTATATTAGTTGTATTTAAAAGAAAATTAAAAAAATAAAAAAAGTCCGCGAACCGGATCGCGAGCTCACGAACAACTAAAAATGAGCTCGGACTAGACTCGTCAGAAAGTTTGAGTTCGAAAAATTCGAGTTCAAGCTCGAGCTTTTGTCGAGCCAGCTCGGCTCATCTACACCCCACTTGTGAGTGAATTAATACTACAAAATTATTAGTATTAGTGATAAAATCTTCCCGGCCGGTTATAATTTCCCGGCGAGGAGGCGAATTGAACGTAAATATACTCTTCCTCTGCTTCTCAACCGCCGCCGCCGCCGCCGGAATATTCTGTACGGGTTTGATCACGGCGTGGGCCGCGTGGGTGGTTGCTTGTTCTCTTGTGCGGCGGCCGCAACAGCTGGTTTATTCTGCAAGGGTTTCACGGCGGCGCAGGCTGACCGCGCGGCGGCGGCGGGTGGTTGTTTGTTCTCAAGCGCGGCCACTGGATTTTAAAAGCGGCCGAGTAGATCTGCGGAGGAGGCTCCCAGGCTGGACGATCGGATTAATCGGCTCATGCTTTATGAATTGATTATTGGCAGAAGCTAAAACTAGGGTTTTGATCTATACGTATATATGTATATATATATTGATATACCTAAATGGGCTGGCCCAACGGGCCCTCAAATTTATCTACTAATTAGGCCCACTACATGATAGCCCAGTCATATACGAGTGGGCCCATTACACGAAAGCCCAAGCTCCTTCAAAGTAAGGCTTGGGCCCAACAAAGGAAGCCCAATCCATTTAACAACATATAAATAGATGTTTTATTCATTGATTAAGGTACGTTCTCATTTTTATTGATAATCGACCACAAGTTTATTCTCTCTACTTTTCTCTACGATCCGTACATCTGACTTGAGCGTCGGAGGGGTTTCCGCCGGATCAACCCCCGGCTTAGTTCACGTGTGCTCATTTTGTAGGGACCTCAGGATCATCGAGTCGAATAGCTATTGATCAGCTTTGCTCTCCCTGCTTGTTTTCTACATCATCCTAGGTGAGCTATACTCTAGCATCATCATTTTGGCGCCGTCTGTGGGAACGATGCAAACCAGATCACGTAGCCAACAAGATCCTCCTGAGGCATCAGCTCGGAGAGAAAACGACACAGCTAATAACCTCCCCGCCCGTGGAGGATCTGGCATCCCACCTCCTCCCCGCGCCGCGGAGCAACTTCCTCCACGTGCCGCGGAGTCAGCTCCCCCACGTACTGCAGATCCACCTCGCGAGGTTCAGGTGATCCCCCCTCGGGACCCACCACTCGCCGATCCACCACTCCCTGCTCCTCGAACGGTTTAGATAACCGAGGACGCACTCCAACGTATGATAGCGGAAGCTTCTACTCGCGCCGCCACGGAGGCCGTAACTCAATATATCGCCACGATGGGAGCAAACGCTCCCAATGCGATACCAGCACAAGCTCCACCTATAGCACCACCAGTGGCCCCACCGCCGATCCAGAATCAAATAAGCGTCTCTTCCTCTACGTCGGACCCACGGTCCCGAGTGCAGCTATCTACTAATCACAGAAGAGCACAGCCTAGACAACAACGTCGGCGCTCACCCCTACGGGGGAATGCATCGCCACCAAGAATCCCTCTCTTTAATGAGGGAGAAGGCGAGGTAAACAGCCGAGTGTCTCGCCAAAACCTTTTCTCCCAACCAAATAATCAAATGGGTGAGAGGATGCCTCTCCCAGCAAGACGCAGTCCCTTCACCATAGAGATCCTCAACGAGGTATTACCTCAAGGAGTAAAGATCTCGGGGTTACCTCAATTTGAAGGGACCACCGACCCACAGGAACATATTGAGAAATTCAGTGCCATGGCGGATTTATACGGCCCGACGGATGCGGCGATGTGCAAGATGTTCCGCACCACTCTCTCCAAGAGGGCAATGAATTGGTTCAACTCCCTACCCATAGGGTCCATTGACACCTTCGCTCGGTTGTCGACCCGATTCACCAACCAATTCGCCATCAACAAACAATACGCCAAGACCCCAGCTCATCTTTTCTCTGTAGTGCAGAGAGACAACGAAACACTCCGCAACTACATCAAACGTTTCGTAGAAGCCGTCCATGAAGTCCCCAGTGTGGGGCAAGACATGCTCTCAGGGATTATGCAACAGAACTTGAAACCGGGTAGATTCAAGGAGTCTATTGCCGGAAGACCACCAGGCAACCTAGAGGAGTTGTTAAACCGAGCCGAAAAGTACGTCAGGATAGAGGAAGCTTCCACCCACGCTCCCCCTAAAAGGAAAAGGGAAGATGACCGTCAGGACAATAGGAGGCGTGATGACCGACGTCCACCACTTCCACCTCCAAGCCAACCCTCCTCTTCCTACAATAGGTTCACTCCGTTAAACGCTCGCCTCACTGAAATCCTTCACGTGATAGAACAGAGAGGTTTAGCGGAGCCTCCACGTCCTATGCAGCCTAATGCAAAGCGAGAAAAATCGGATCGTTATTGTCGATTCCATAAAGACAAAGGGCATACTACGGAGGAATGTGCACAACTTAAAATGGCGATTGAGAGGCTGATCAAACAGGGCCATTTAGGCGAATACGTCGATAAGCCGCGAAATAAACGCCGTGATGATCCTCCACGCCGAGATAGCAATCGAGATCAACAACAAAGACGAGAAGATGGGGGTCACCGACGTGACATAGATAACAATGATAACCAGCCTACCCGGGGAATCATCTCCTTCATCTCCGGAGGACCAGCAGGAGGCGATTCACAGAATGCAAGACGCACACTCGCTCGATCAGCGCGCATGAATCAAGAACGCGCTTCTCCATCCGAACGCATATATCAAATACGAAGACCTGATCACAGCATAGTCTTCAACTCCTCCGACCTCGAAGGTCCAGATGAAGACCATGTCGATGCATTGGTCGTAACAACAACGGTGGCCAACTTCTTGGTCAAGAAGATATTAGTGGACGGCGGAAGTTCGGCTGACATCATGTACCTTCACGCTTTTAAGCAGCTGGGTATAGATAATGCCCGATTTAGTCCCGTCTCCACACCCCTGAAAGGATTCACAGGAGAAGGCATCTTATCCATGGGAGAAGTGGAGCTGCCTGTCTCTTTAGGGGAAGACCCCTGTCGAATCACGAAACTAATCAAGTTCCTCGTCGTCGACAGGCCATCACCCTACAACATCATTCTAGGGAGGCCAGCCATCCACACATTCAAGTCAGTACCTTCCTCCTACCATCAGAAGTGGAAGTTCCCTACTCCCTATGGAATGGGAGAAGTGCTTGGAGATAGACGTCTCGCTCGAGAATGCTATGCAAGGGCCCTACGAGAACCCTCAAAGAAGCCTAAACCGCCCGGAAAGGGAGACGATACCCAAAAATCCGACAAACGGAAGTGGGTCAATGCAATCATTGAGGACAATAAAGAAATCCTCATCAGTGTACCAGACGATAGCATCAAGCTAGCGGCTGTCGAAGAGCTTAAGTTCATAGAGCTCACACCTGGAGATGATTCCAAACTCCTGCGCATCGGATCTGATTTAGATCCTGAGACGGAGCAGCAGCTAATCAACTTCCTGCGACACAATGGAGATGTGTTCGCATGGAAAGCCCAAGATTTGTCGGGCATTCCCCCTCAGGTAGCCCTACATCGGCTTAACGTCGACAAGAGGATGAAGCCAGTCAAACAGAGGAAACGAACGTTTGGACCCGAACGCAACAAGCATATCAAGGCAGAAGTGGCTAAACTTCTAGACGCGGGTCATATACGACCAGTTCAGTATCCTGAATGGTTGTCGAACGTGGTACTCGTTCCCAAACCTGGGGGAAAGTGGAGGTTATGCGTGGATTTCACTGACCTCAACAAAGCTTGTCCCAAGGACCCATTTCCTCTACCCAGAATCGATCAACTCATCGATTCGACCTCGGGGTGTGAGCTCCTCAGCTTCCTCGATGCATACCAAGGATATAACCAGATCTTACTCGCGCCAGAGGATCAAGAGAGGGCTAGTTTCATCACTGACCAAGGCATCTACTGCTATCAAGTCATGCCCTTTGGATTAAAAAACGCAGGAGCCACATACCAACGTCTAGTGAACACAATGTTCGCAGATCAGATCGGTAAAAATATGGAGGTGTACATCGACGACATGCTCGTCAAAAGTGTCAAAACCTCAGATCACCTAACCGATCTGGATCAGTGCTTCGCTACCTTGCGAAAATACAAAATGAAACTCAACCCCCTCAAATGCTCGTTCGGAGTTCGAGGTGGTAAATTTTTGGGATACATGATTTCACAGCGAGGAATCGAAGCTAATCCCGCAAAAATCGAAGCAATTACCTCCATGCCTCCACCAACATCCATCAAAAAAGTCCAACAGCTTAACGGTTGTTTGGCATCTTTGAATAGATTCATTTCTCGATCAGCGGACAAGGCCCTACCCTTCTTCAAAATCTTAAGGGGAGGAAAGAAATTTGAGTGGGATGAGGCATGTCAAAAGGCATTCACAGAGCTAAAGTCATACCTAGCATCCCCACCCCTACTCACAAAACCTCACCCAGGAGACACCCTCCTACTGTACTTAGCTACCTCAGCTAATGCCATCAGCGCAGTCCTCATCCGAGATGGAGGAAAAGGCCACCAACCCATATACTACATAAGTCGCGCCCTCCAAGGAGCCGAACAACGCTACACCAACATGGAGAAACTCGCTCTCGCCCTCATCAACGCAGCTCGGAAGCTTCGACCTTACTTCCAGTCGCATCAAGTGGTGGTTCTCACCAATTATCCTCTGAAGCAAATACTAAGAAGTCCTGAGACATCCGGGCGATTAGCAAAATGGGCGATAGAGCTAAGCGAATACGGGGTCGAATTCAAACCCCGCCCGGCTATCAAAGCGCAAGTATTGGCAGATTTTCTAGTTGAAATGACCTCCGTAGAAGAAAGTACCTCTCTTCCAACTTGGTCCGTCAGCGTCGATGGATCGTCCACTGCCACAGGAGGGGGAGCGGGTATCGTCCTAACGAACCCTGATGGAGATGAGTTCGAATATGCTCAACGATTCGAATTCACAGCCTCAAACAACGTCGCTGAGTACGAGGCCCTGATAGCGGGAATCCGCCTCGCCCTAGCAGCTGGAGCGCGCAAGCTCCTAATCCAAAGCGACTCTCAACTCGTCGTTAACCAAGTACTCGGAGTTTACGAGGCCAAAGAAGACACCATGGCGAAATATTTAGCTCTCGCACACACTCTCCTATCCAAATTCGAGAGCTACGAGATAATACAAGTACCCCGCTCCAACAATATCCACGCTGACAAGTTAGCTAGACTAGGAAGCTCCATGGCTAGCATCGGAAGTCGGAAGGTGACGCTCCTCACATCACCTCAGCCGGAGATAACTTCACCCACTGAAGTACAATACACCGAGGAGGATGAACCATGCTGGTTCACTCCAATCCTGAAGTATCTCAAAAAAGGAGAACTTCCAACGGATCCCGCCGAAGCACGAAAGTTAAAAACGAGAGCCGCACGATTCGTCATAGTGGGAGAAGAGTTGTACAAACGAGGGTTCTCATTCCCCTACCTTAAGTGCCTCGACCCAACCACGGCGGATTATGTACTTAGAGAAGTACACGAAGGCATCTGCGGCAATCACTTGAGCGGGAGAACCTTAGCTCTCAAACTACTGAGGCAGGGCTACTATTGGCCAACGATGCATGAAGATGCGAAAAGGTTAGTCCGGAGGTGTAAGCCCTGCCAAGAGCATGCCAATATCACTCACATGCCAGCAGCGTTAATGCAACCAATTGACAGCCCCATCCCTTTCGCCCAATGGGGGATGGATTTGGTTGGACCATTCCCGCCCGCCACAGGAGGACGCAAATACCTCATTGTAGCAGTGGACTACTTCACCAAATGGGTGGAGGCTGAACCCTTGGCACGCATCCGAGAAGAAGAAGTCATCCAATTTCTATGGAAGAACATCGTGTGCCGCTTCGGAATCCCGCGTTCCATCATCTCGGATAATGGAACTCAATTTTGCGGGGACAAGGTAAAAAATTGGTGCCTCGGCTTGAACATCAAGCAGTTCTTCACATCGGTAGCAAATCCACAAGCTAACGGCCAGACGGAGGTTACAAATCGCACTATCCTCCAACACCTTAAGACAAGGCTGGGAAGTGCCAAAGGAAAATGGGTGGAAGAATTGCCTAACGCCCTATGGGCCTATCGCACAACCCCACGCGCAGCAACCGGAGAGTCGCCTTTCAATCTAGCTTTTGGCACGGAGGCTATCGCACCCGTCGAAATCGGAGAACCATCTTGGCGAGTCACCAACTATGACCCAACAGCTAATGAAGAGGCTATGCGGGGAAGCCTAGACCTCATAGATGAGTTACGTGAGATCGCATACATCCGACAACAGATGTATAAATCACGCATGGCCAAGGCATATAACTCAAAGGTCCGCCCTCGCTCCTTTCAAGTCGGAGATTTAGTCCTCCGAAAAGCTGAAGCCTCCCACCCCATCGGAAAGCTCGACCCAAAGTGGGAAGGACCGTATAAAATCACAAAGGTGGTCAACACTGGAGCATATCGCCTCGAGAACATTGACGGACACCCTATACCCAGAACATGGAATATAGGGAACCTCAAACGGTTCTACGCCTAAGGTATACATCTACCTTACTTCTGATCATTTGAGATCATCACCCATACCTCTACTAAAGAAAAATTACTTACAAATTTTCACCCATGCAGGCTCCACAACCTTCCACGTCACTCGTCTTGTAAAGCTGCTTAGACATGGTTGGTAATTCCGCACCACATAACAAGGTGCGTTAATGTCCCTCCTAAACTGGGGGGCTAGTAATTGCTACTTACATCAGAAATTCATAATCACATCCCATCGTCTCCTTACAGGTCGAGAACCTACTACGTGAGGATGTATATTAAGCAATCAATGCGCTGCTTGCTCGACGACACTCCATACCACATCGTCAAGGGTAACTATACTTCTACTAGAACTCAACACACAGATAATCTCATTTACGATTACTAACGTGACAAAATAATCCCACTAGCAGGCACGATCGCATAGCAACTCGCGACAACTCACGACTTCATTTCATGTCTTGGAGTGCGAGAAAGAAAAATCAAATCCGTAGTAGGGTACGTGAAAGCGCAATACGCATCCCCTCAGCTTCAATTACTAAGTCTTCAATACAAATACTTAGACAAAATTCTTTTTTCTCAATTATATTTGACAGGCATAGAAACGCCAAAGGAATTCATTTTACCATCAACGCAGCAAAACGAACGAGTACAAGCAAGACGTGGAAGAAAAAGAACAAGTGTAGTACAATCACTTAGATCAATTTTTATCAAGTCAATTTTTTTTTTTCTTTCTCGCTCCACCAGTAGTTATTTACCTTTGCCTCACGTAGGCCCATCGCATTAGTCATTTACTTACATTCGCCTCACATAGGCATGTAACAATTCTCCTATGCTATCGTTGAATATATATTTTTCGCTTTACTATCTACGCCTTTACGTCTATACAAATAACCTCTTACCATGAGTTCAAATCAATACCACCCTACAAACACTTAGAGTGATTTGGATAATCCGTATAGCCTGGCCAGCTGGATTAGCTAAGTCCCTTTAACTGTTTCACGAGGTGCTACTTTTAAAACGTGGCCACGGACAAAAATATTATAGACCCAAGTGGTCAAAAACAAAGGGCACGACCCCTAACAAAAACCTTGGGAGACTGATCCCCTCCTCAAGTACATCGCGTATAATGCTAATGTAAACACATAAAAGCAACGCATTAATTCTTGACAATGTCAAAATAAATAAATCGAAATCTTATACTTCAAAGTCAAACGAGGAAGAAATTAAAATAAAATAGTAGTGGACATACCCAACTACATCAGCGATAAAAATAAAATACGAAATCCATAAAAAAAAATAATAGCAATAAAAAAGTTAGCTATCCTAACAGATAAGTCTAAGCTCCCCTACCGCGAGCGGAAGACGTACCCGCAGTAGAGTCACCCGCAACCATGTCATTCACGAGCTCTGTGCCCGTCCCATTGACATCTACCTCTTCCTCCTCTTCATCGGATATGCCAGCTTCCATCCCACGAATCACTTCCTCGCTGATCCCACCCGCATCGCGCAGATATTTGCGACAAGCACGCACTAATGGCTTATAAACCACAGCCAACGCATGCTCCTCAATCATAGCAACACACTCATCACTACCTCGGAAACTAGCTTTAGTCTCCTCCACAATAGACTCCTTATAAGCCACACCACCTGATGTCGTGAGGAACCTCTTCCCCGTCGCCTTCTCAGCTTCATATTTCTCTTTCAGCTGATCGTAGCACTCGTTCAACTTATGCACATCATCCTTATACGCCTTCGCATCACCCCGGATAACCTCGAGCTCATCGGTCCTCTCAGCAAGCTCCTCTGTCCTCCGAGCAAGCTCTTCAGAGCGTAGAGTGAGATCGGACCGCGCTTCCTCCAACTGGCTTAGAAGCTCATCCTCACGCGCTTGACTTCGAGCCCGATCCTCTTCCTTACTAGCTTCCACATTCCTACCGTGCTTCACGAGATATCTCCAAGTCGCTACCAACTAAAAAAAAAAAAAAAAAAAAAAAAAAGAATTACACAAGGAAGAGAGGGAATAACATCTAGCCTCGTTTTAAATAGGCAAGTACTCACCCGACATATGTCTCCACCAGCTAACTCTAGCATATGAGAAGGACCCTTACCAGACATCCGAGCACGATCATACTCTCGAACGAAACCCTCGGTACTCAACATCGGCAAATCATAGTCCGACACATCCCAGTACGACTCCTTACCATCGCGGTTTACTCCATAAGTAAACAGCTGTTTCCCTCCTCCACCATGGAAAGCATAAATCTCCTCTGGGTCTACCCGTGGACGCTTAGGCACAGCCACATACTCGGTATCCACCCTCTTCCCCTTGCCACGATCCCTCGCCGGTAGACGCCCCTCCACTTCACCAGCACTGCTACGATCATCTGCGACTACTCGAGCAGCTTCTACATGGACCTCCCCACGAGGCAAACCATTTGAAGAACCTCCCAAGGTAGAGGGTACCTTCTTCGATGCCTTCTTCGATGCCTTCTTCGACGACCCATTCGCCTTAGCTTGAAGCGCTGCAAAGGTGATACCCCCATCTACAAGAGATAACGAACACATAAGAAACATGGGATATACACTACAAAAAAAAAAAAAAAAAAAAAAAAAAAAACCAAACAACAAAGAAGAGGAACACAAGTCAAGGCAGCAAAAGGATATACGATGCTGACCCTTCACCGTCGGTATCAAACTCCTCGGATCAAATTCCACATCACACAACCCAGATTCCTCAATCCTCTTCGCCATATTTGCAGTCATTGCGAAACTCTCACACGTAGGATTCCAAACTACGGGAACATCAAAAGTGGGAGCCCTCACGTAAAAAAAATAGGTCTTCCATTTCCCCAAAGATAACTTCACACTCTTCACGAATTGGTAATGAACGCGAGGATGAAAGCAAAAGAAAGGCATCTGATTGGGCCGATGTAACGTAAATAACGCCTTAAATAAACTCACAGACACAGGCAGACCTACTCGAGCCACCCTAAAATGAAACGCCTGGAAAATCAGAACAGCACTGGGCGTTAGCTGACTATACCCAATCTTGAATTCCTCGCAAACCTTCAACAAGGTCGGATGCGGTGTAATTTGAGATGTACACGTCAAGTAACCTTAAAACACCGTATGAAATCCATCAGGTGGCGAATACAAACGGTCACCCTTCTGAGGTAACAACAACTCAACGTTACTTGGCGCTCCAGATAAACGACGAATAGAGTGCAGATGCTCTTCCGTCAACACACTATCAAAATCAACTAAGTCCAAATTAATTGGCTTAATTCTCTTTTGCTTCCTTTTATCAACCTCAACATCACCCGGCGGAATATCATCTTCCTCCTCCTCGTCATCTTCCTCCCCCTCTTCACTACTTGGCACCGCTTCGTCACTCGCCAAAGGAGCTTCATTCGAATCATCACTATCGCTCCCAAAATCCACGATTTGACGTCGAGAATAACGCCGACTAGCCACAACTCCATCCACTTGCTCACTAACGCGAATATTCGCTTCTACATCGTCACTCCAAGATTCGATAATTTCTCGCCTTACGGAACTGCTAACACTCACATCACCTTCAACGGAAATTCCCTCCTCATTTTGCCCGACCCGCTCGCGCGAACGGAGCCGAAAACCAGATCCGGACGCACCCGCACGCGCGCACGTCGTCTCCAGACGCGCGCCTCCACGCGCACTAGAACCCACTTCAAACGCGCACTCACCAGCTCCCCGCCCAGCCGCCGACGCGCGCGCGTCCGTTCCTTCCCGCGCCCCACGCGCATCGGCCGCGCACTCACCAACCGCGCGCGCGCGTCCCCCCACACCCGACGCGCGCGCGCGTCCTTCTCCCCCCAGCCCCGACGCGCGCGTGCGTGCCTCGGCCACCGTGCCCGACGCGCGCGCGCGTCCATCCCCCATTGGACCACGTGGGATGGCAGCCCCCCCTTTAACCTCCTCCTTCCCGAGGCAAGCCGACGGCTCCTGACACCGGCTCGGCTCCACACCTTCCAAGAGAAGATTTCCCTCACCAGCAGCTAGCCGGCATGCCACGCGGCTCAAGCCGCCTTCTTCCTCCGAGCCATCTACCACCCCCATCTGCACAGAATTTCGTGCAACGCCCACTGCGAATCCGGTTTCCACTCCAGATACTACTGGCTTCTCGCGCCCCATACCCACCGTGCCAAAAGTTTTCTCGCCTCCTTCAACCGGATCTCGAAGTTTAATTCGCAGCGGTTTCGAATTATCCGGGTTCGACATGAGAAAAATTTTTCTCCAGAGAAGCAATCAAGAAAACAAAAAATTTCTACTCTACCGCAAAAAAAAAAAAAAAAAAAAAAAAATTTCCAAGAGAAGAACAACACAGAAAAAGACTGAGAGTTAAAAGTACATACCCATATTTATTACGCAAGAGTTGAAGTTAAATTCTTTCCACCGCAAAAAGAGATTATTTATCTGGCCCTGGTATAATATTTAAATCCTTTAAATATATACCTCACTGCCAAATAAATACAATCATTCCTTATTTAAATTAAGGAAATTAATTCACCGCCAACGGAAACAATTCAATCAACGACGCAATTAACTCTCGACACGACCCGGATCCCTCTGCACAAGTCCCCATCTCGAATCGAGAGTTGGGGGGCTTAATGATATACCTAAATGGGCTGGCCCAACGGGCCCTCAAATTTATCTACTAATTAGGCCCACTACATGATAGCCCAGTCATATACGAGTGGGCCCATTACACGAAAGCCCAAGCTCCTTCAAAGTAAGGCTTGGGCCCAACAAAGGAAGCCCAATCCATTTAACAACATATAAATAGATGTTTTATTCATTGATTAAGGTACGTTCTCATTTTTATTGATAATCGACCACAAGTTTATTCTCTCTACTTTTCTCTACGATCCGTACATCTGACTTGAGCGTCGGAGGGGTTTCCGCCGGATCAACCCCCGGCTTAGTTCACGTGTGCTCATTTTGTAGGGACCTCAGGATCATCGAGTCGAATAGCTATTGATCAGCTTTGCTCTCCCTGCTTGTTTTCTACATCATCCTAGGTGAGCTATACTCTAGCATCATCATATATATATATATATATATATATATATATATATATATATATATATATATATATATATATATTGATTTTTGATTATATATATTTGTTTAAATTGGGATGAAATACGTTTCCGAATAGAAGATTGAGTCATAATTCGAGTAGATTTATGGAAGGGGCGAAAAAGTAATTAGCATTGAATTGAAATATATACCTTAGAAATTGCAATTTGGTGGAATTACCCATCTTGCCCCTCTACAAGAATTCAAATAGAATCGGGGCGGGTGGGTTATAAATGGGTTAGATCAGATCCGAAAGCCCAAAAGTTTTAGAGACTATTTATAATTTTTCATTTGCTTTGAATTTGGCCCAACATCCCAAAAGGCCCCTACAAATTAATATGGTGCAAATTACGATCTACCCCTTAGGTGATCAAATTACAAAAATCCGCTTTTATGTTTGGGTAATTACAAATATCACATCATTATGTATTGTCTTACCCTTTCACTCTTACGGTGCCGAATTTACCTAATAAAATATATAGTTTGGATGGTAGTAGTTACCCAAACAAGAAGGGCTTTTTTTTTTTCTTCGTATAAACATTTTTTAATAAAAATAAAAATTAATATTATGTAAAAATTATTAAAAATAAAATAAAAAAATAAATATAAGATAAGCTGAACTTAAGCTCGACAGGTTCGGTTCGACTTGAGCTCGAACTTGAATTCGAGCTCATCAAATGAAGATCGATGAGCCTTGAGCACGTATGTGCTTGGCTCGAACTCGACTCGATCATTTACACTCTTAATTTAGTGCACGTTACTTTAAAAGAAGTAGAAGCAAAAGCTAGTAGTGCAAACACTTGAAAAGTGATTCTTAACTAAAAAAAGCTCGAAATCACTTATCAAAAGCTTTTACAAACGCCACTTATTAGGTGGTGTTTGCAAAAGCTTATTTAAAAACATAAGTTAGTGATTGTGAGTTAAGTTGATATTAAGTGTCTATTCTAAAAGTTGGAAATGTTTGCAAAAAATCTGGAAAATAAATTTAAGTAGAGAAAAACAATTAAGTACATAAATGCTTTTAAAATTATAGCTCAATAGCAGCTTATAAATTAACTAGCCTCATAAATTATGGCTCCCTACTTTTCATGGTTATCTGTTTCTGCAAATATAGTGACAGAATAATCAAATTCGGTTTGAGGACAAAAATATTATTGCAGAGAATAAAAACAAAAAAAAATTATAGTTTTAAATATTATAACGATAAAAAATTGAAATATGTATATATATAATATAAAATATATATGTAGTGCATGCAAATTGATACGTGTTTGTATTAAGCAGGACGTGCCCAAACATGGCACATGCATGCAGGCTATGGTCGCCGCGTTTTCCGACGTCTACAAGTTTCCACAAATAATATAGCATGGCCGCTAATTTTTATACTAACATAATGACAATTTTGACCCTCTGTTCGTATACGTCAAGAGTCTCGTTTGGTTGGAAAAATTAGCAATTAAATGAGACCTAATTATTTTGCATGGACAATGTTTTAAATACATACAATAATCACAACTTCTTATACTAATACGCATAAATATTAATTACAAATTACTTAGCTTGCATATTGTATTACTGTTAATTATATTAATAATTACGTATATTGAATATTCATGTGCCTCTGTTTGTGTTCAATTTGGTCTTTTTGCTATAATATTTCATTTTATATTTAATTAAAATCCAATCAGGAGTGGACTTCATTTTATATTTAATTCAACAGTTAAATATTATAGACGAGTAATTAAATAATTAAAACTAGTATTTTGCTATATTGGAGGATCATAATAATTTTTGTTTTGTCATTTTTATGTTCCTCTTCGTTTGTTCTTATCCTTGTCTTTAATTTTAATTTTAATTTATTTTTATTTTAGTTAATTTTTATTTTACTTCTTATCCATTCTGCTCAATAAATTGACATTCCCAGCTACACAATATTGTCGTTTAGTTAGTACGTACTTATCACGTGATAAGTGCGTCAACAAAATTATGCTTCATTACTTATATCGGCAAAATATGAATTTTCTTTTTTTATCAGTGAATTAAGTATGCCTTTATTATAATTAATTTCTAAATATCTTATCAAAGAATTAAACATAGTTGATGGATATGTCATATGAGTAGGGTTGACAAACGAGCTGAGTCGGCTCGACAAACGCTCAAACTCGAGTTCGAGACAGATTATAGTTGTTCGACAGCTCGTCAGCCGACCCACGAGCTTCTTATTTATTTACTTTTTTTGTTTTATTTTAATATTATACAATAAAAATAGAATTATTTTATTCATGATGCGAATTATTTTTAAATTGAGCCCACCCAAAGCTCATGCAAGTTCGAGCTCGATTTTCTCAACTCGTCAAGCTCGAGCTTGAGTTAGTACAAATAGTCGAGCTCAAGCATTTCGAAACATGCGAGCTCTACTCGTTCACATATCCTATCGTCCATATATATATATATATATATATATATATATATATATATATATATATATATATATATATATATATATATATATATATATATAACTGAAAATTATTGAAAAAAAATAAAAATTAATTTGAAAATAAATGATCCATAGCCAGTGGCGGATCCAAGATTTTTGCCAAGGGGGTTCGAAATTATAGAATAAAAAATTAAAATATCACTTTATAAAAATAGTGGACCAAAAATTTATAATTTACAAATTTTAGGTGAATTGTGGAAATATTTAAAAACCAAAAAGTTGAAAAATGATAAGATTTCAAAAAAATTCAATTATTGTGAGGGTGGGTTTCGAACCCATGACCTACGAATAGGTCAGGACATATCTTTACCACTTCAACCAAATGCCTTTTCTGTTATTTTATGTATAATAGTAATATGTTATGAAAACCAAGGGTGTGCAACTGCACACCCTAGACCATGGCTACATCCGCCACTGTCCATAGCAATCCTGTTTTCATAGTAAAGACACACTTGTCAGCCATGCATGCTGTTCATCAATATAATATTATTAATTATTACCACCTATAAATAACCATTTCTACCACCTTCAATCTTCCTCACAGAACACAACCAAACCAACAATGGCGATCAAATTCAATACCAAAGTACTCTCTCTCCTCCTTGTATTAATTGTAACTTTCTCTCTCCTCCTTGTTCCGTCACAGTGCCACACAAAGTATCAAGAAGAAGAAGAAGAGAAAACTGCAGAGGAATCACTGTTCGAATGCTTCGTCACGTGCAGCAGACACCGGCAGAACGACCATGAACTTACCGACTGCGAGCAGAGGTGCGTCAAACAGTATCAGGAGACTAAGAAACAGGAGGGCCAAGAGGGCAGCCGCCGCCACGGCGGCGGCGGCGGCGGCGGCGAAGGTATACTGTTTGTTTTGAACCCTTTATTATATTATTGCATGAAATTGAACTCTAGTTTTGAGTTTTTATCCTATATATATATGGAAGACTATTTTATTTCAATATTTGAATTGCTAATGATCTAAATTATTTTATATAATAGTTTTTTTTTTTGAATAAATGGCCGTTGGATTCGAATACAAGATTAAATATCATGGCTCTAATTAATTTGAATGGAACTATTGAATTTTATCGATTTGGATTCGAAAATTTTGATACGTGAATAATATTTTCCATTCTGAATTTTGGACATTTTTAAATGTTTTTGGAACAAAATTAGTATATTTTGTTCTGATTTTTCATTTGATTTTAATTTTAAAAAACTTCATTTTTTATTTCGTTTATAATATCATTATTATTATATATTTCTATATCATGGATGATTTAGAAAAGAGAAATTTCCAAATTCTGAAATTCGAAAATTTCTAATTTTGAAATAGGATTTTTTAATCTAATTGTTAAATTTTGACTTTTTTGAGAAGAAAACAAATCGAATAAAATTGGAAATAATTTTTACTTAAAAAATCAAAATAGAGTTTGTTTTTGTGAAATTGTTATTTTCGATTAAATTTGATCTTTATCCACAGTTCTACTATTTGAATTTCATTTTTATATAATTCAAATAGGCACCGTAGAAAACCACCACCGGCAAGACGAACCGGCGGCGCAGCGATTCAAACAGTGCCAAAGCCGATGCGGGAAACAAGAACAAGGACAGCAACGCCAGTACTGCCAACAAAAATGCCAGTGGGAGTACGAGAAACAGAAGAGAGAAGAAGAACAACAACACGGCGGCGGCGGCGGCGGCGGCGGAGATCCGACGAACGCCAAAAAGGAATCGAAAGAAGAAGAGCAACAGAGGCAAAACCCCTACTTCTTCGATTCGCAGAGATTCGATTCCAAATACAGAACCGAACAAGGGCACATCAAAATCCTCGAACGATTCTCGAAGAATTCCGATCTCCTCCAAGGAATCGAGAATTATCGTTTAGCAATTCTCGAAGCGAATCCCAACTCCTTCGTTCTTCCTCATCACTGCGACGCCGAATCAGTCTTCCTCGTCGTTGGGGGTAAATCAATTTCTCAATTCAAATTGATTCAATTTACATATATCGATCAGAAAATTAGGGTTTGTAAATTGGGCGATGACGTGGCGCAGGAAGAGGAACAATTAGCTACGTATGGGAAAAGCAGAGGAAATCGTATAATCTGAAGAGCGGAGGTGTGCTGTGGGTCCCAGCTGGATCGATTGTGTACTTGACGAACAACGACGACAATGAAAGGTTGTATGTTTTGAAGCTTTTGCAGCCTGTCAACACTCCCGGCAGATTTAAGGTAAATTGAATCTCTCTGTTTATAGATAATTAATTAGTTAATTAATCATGTTTAATTAATTAATTAATTACATGTGTATAATTGTCTGCAGGAGTATTTTGGTGTTGGTGGAGAAAATCCAGAGTCTTTCTACAGCACTTTCAGCAATGAGATACTCGAAGCTGCCTTCAATGTAAGAACACACATATATGTATATGTATGTATATATGTATGTATCTTTATTTTCTTACATTAGGGTTTAGGGTTTGGGACTGATTAATGGCTTAAAAATTTGATCTTTTGTTGTCGTTGTATTTAGACACAAAGTGAGAAGTTGCAGAGGCTTTTTGGGCAGCAGAGCAAAGGGGTGATAATAAAGGCATCGAAAGAGCAAATAAGAGCTTTGAGCCAAGAATCGGAATCTTCTCCAAGGGGAAGGAGAGAGAAGGAGTCGTCTTCGTGGGGCCCGATCGATCTGTTAAACGAACGGCCCGTTTTCTCGAACGAATTCGGACAGTACTTCGAAGCCTCTCCTAATCATTACCAGCAGCTCAGAGACTTGGATGTCTCGGTTTTACTCATGAACATCACAAAAGTAAGAATATATGTAATCTTGATTAACATTTAACGACTTTGGGTATATTCTTTTTAAGTGATGATTAACCAATATATGTTCTTGTTCGATTTTTTTCGAAAAAAGGGTGCAATGGTGGCTCCGTACTACAATTCGAAGTCTACGAGGCTGGTGTTTGTTGTAGGAGGGAGTGGGTATTTCGAAATGGCTTGCCCACATCTTGCAAATGCTAAAGGCAAACACGGCTCTCAAGGGAGGAAAGAGAGACAAGGAGAAATAATAACCGACGTGCACTATCAGAAAGTTAGTGCCCGTTTATCGGTCGGGGACGCCTTTGTGGTCCCCGCCGGCCATCCTATAGCCATTGTAGCTTCGCAAGATTCGAATTTACAGCTGGCTGGTTTCGGAATTAAGGCCTCACATAATCAGAAGTACTTCTTGGCTGGTAAATTTCGTTTCACTTCCTATATACCCTGTTATAGATAATGATCGATGTTGATCGAGTGGTTGATATGTGTTTTTTTTTTATAGGGCAAGAGAATATATGGAACGAGGTGCAATCGGAGGCGAAGGAGCTGGCGTTTAGGGTTCCGGCGAGAGAGGTGGAGGAGATATTTAGAAGCCAAGAGCAGTCGTATTTTATGCCCGGGCCTGGACAGAAGGGGAAAGGGCAGCGTCATGTGGCTTCGATTCTCGATTTTGTCGGCTTTTGATGTGACGAAGAGAAAAGGGTTTTTGTGGTATGTTTATATGAGAGGAATGAAGTTTGTTTTGTGTAAGTAAATAAAGGAGAGGTGGCAAGAGTTGTACCTTTAGTAACTTAACTGTATGTGTAATAAGAGAAGGGAAGTTGAAACTTGTTGTAATAGATGTGTTCTTCCTATGTGTATAAATCCTTTCTCTATGAATGAAATAATGCTTCACCACCTTTTGTTTTTTTGAGACAATTAGTCATATTTCTATGACTAAATGTGATAAATGTCGTTTCAGTTTTAATAATACTTTTCGAATTCAAATGCGATTTTGACCGTTCTAGAGTTTGAAAAACTGAAAATATGGAATTCGTAGTTGTTTGAGTTTAGCTTTCTAATCAAATTGAAATTATCAAGATTAGAAGTCGGGTGAGACATGTATGCATGAATCAATGAATACTGTCAACAACTTAGATGTTTTTAGTTATCTAAAATTCAAAAACTCATTCGGTGAGACATGTATGCATGAATCAATGAATACTGTCAACAACTTAGATGTTTTCAGTTATCTAAAATTCAAAAACTCATTCAAGTATAATTTTGACATCTGACATTTGATCTAAGCTGGTTCGAAGTTGAATTAGAAAGCTAACTCAAACAACTACAATCCCCATGTTTCGAGTTCCGCCACAATAGAACTCGAAAATAGTCAAAATCACGTTCGAAGTCCAAATAGTACGTATTAGAAAAATTGAAACGACATTTAACATTTCGGTTTTTACTTCCTTTATGCAATACAAGGTTAATACCTATATTATTGAAAATAGCTGTTAAACATTAATATTATATACTAGTTATAAACAAAAGAATATTGTAACATTTTAAATGCGCTAGTGGATAGAAATTGATATTTAAATGATTAATAACGATATATTTCCTTATATATTGCATGGACAGCTTATGGCCAATGATTTTGCAACTAATTCATGACAAATAATGCACTTACCAGGTTCCTTCGACCCTACACCCAGTGAAAAACACCGGGTGAGTCTTCTGCTGCCACGTGTTCTTTTTTTTATTTTTCTAAAACCCCTAAAGGTAAACCCTAGCGGGGAATCTATTATAAAATACAAAAAAGAGACACGTGGCAGCAGAAGACCCACCCGGTGTTTTTCACCGGGTGTAGGGTCGAACAAATCCACTTACCATGCACGAAAATTTGCCATTTCAAATAGACTCTCTCTCTCTCTCTCTCTCTCTAATGCACTTACCATGGACGAAAAAATGCTATTTGAAATAAATTCTCTCTCTCTATCTTACACACACACACACACACTAGTACTATAAAACCCAACCCACCATCATTTCATTTCTAAGCAATATAACAAAAAAACACTTATTGTATAATTAGCACAATGGAAGCCAAATATGCCGTTTTCCTAATCTCCGCACTCTTCTTACTTGCGTCAGGTATACATACATACATACATACATTGATAAAATATATAAAAACTATTTTATTTCATTTAAATATTTAATCTTTTGGTTAATTATTACATACACAGCAAAGGGATCTTTCGAAGGGGATTGCCGAACGTCGTTTAAGAACGTAGGATGCCCGAATGAGTCGGCGTGTTTCTACAAGTGCAGAGTGTGCAGCCAAGGACATGGAGAAATATATTCTCGTTGCCGTAGAGCCGACAACCTTTGTATATGTACTTTCTCCAAGGGGGCACCTTGTCCCCCTTTCCCCGGCTGCCCCCTTGTTCCACCTAGCTGATTTTTTTATTTTATTTTTGGTTTTTTTGGGGGGCTCAAAATACACTTGTGTGTATGGGGCTCCAATAAATTAAATGAGGAGTTGGATTTGAATAAATAAATTTTATTTGTTTTTTTTTTTTTTGATTCATGGACTAATGAAAAGGCTCTTATGGTTTATGGCATGAGATTGAATGGTGTTGGATTAAAATTGGAAATCGAACGAATCAGATCTGAATTAACATTTTTGGAAGAAAAAAATTTACGGTATATTGTTTTAAGTGAAAAACTAATTCATGTTTTGTTAAATAATTGGAATTTAGGAATGGGAATTAAAAACCTGTTATAAAATTGAATTTTTTGGATCCGAATCGTCGAAATTCTGAAAATTCCAATGTTTTAGTCACCTAAATATAAACTACATAAAAATATTTATATTATAAGTGTACTGTAATTTTCAGAATAAAATTAGAATTTTTATATTATTTCTCGAAAATTGTTCTGAAATTGGAATCTCATATTTATTTGAGTCTCCTCCAAAAAAAAATATTAATTTGAAAAAATCGGAAATCGAAAATTTCAGGATCGGAAATATTGTTCCAAGTTGAAAAATTTCAGACTGAATTAGGTGGAAATTGGAAATTCGGTTGCAATTCCACCGGGTGTAAGATTGATTGGAGTTGCTCGATGAATATATGAATATTTTGTTAGCTTAATTGGTGAGCTCGATAAAAGAAAAAATAAATTATATGGCAAATTACAACCACCCCTGAGGTATAGTTAAATTATGAAAACCCCCCTCTTATTTGGATAATTACATCTACCCCTCAACTATTAATCTTCTTACACCTCCATCCTTATGGTGTCAAATTCAACATAATCATCTAGATTCCGTGGAATGTGCTCTAGTTTGTACTCGTTTTGTGTAAAAAATTAGTTTTTGATGCACCACAATCTGATATATACAAGCCAAAAAACACATCTTATGATCATCTTGCTTCAAAATATAGAGCTCGAATAGGATAAAACGGGTACAAAAGTGATAATATTCCATATAATCAAGAAGATTCCACTAAATTTGAAGCCGCAAGGGTGGACGTGTAAGAAAATTTATAATTGAGGGGGTTTTGTAATTACCCAAACATGAGGGGGGTTTTCGTAATTTTATCGTACCTCAGGGGTGGTTGTAATTTACCCTAAATAATAATGCCCTTGGGCCTTGGTAGTAAATGCATAGTTTAAAACGGTGTCGTATATGGGCCTTGATTTGGATTGCACAAACTTTGGAATTGGACTAGATTCTTTTTGTGGACAACTAATCTATCGTGGGCTTGGGTTTTAATTAGACCATATCACTAAAAGTAAACGAGGCTTATTAAATTCATAAGATAATCATTTACAAGATTTCAAATAAGCCCCTATAAAATATATAAATTAGCAACTCATTAGTATACATGTGACTAATTTGTGAAGACTTCATAAATAATGATTCAAATTAGGAAAAAATACAGTTTTCATCCCTCAAATTTGCACAGATTTCACATTTGGTCTTTCAAATTTACAAAAAGGACATTTGGTCCCTTATGTTTCAAAAATTCAACGCTTTTAGTAATTTCCATCAATTTCCCGTCAAATTTAATGGAATCAAGCGTGTGCCCGGGACTTAACTAACGGACTAACGGTAAATTGACGAAATTGAGGGACCAAATGTGTTTTTTGTGAACATGGGGGACCAAATGTGAAATCAGTGCAAATTTGAGGTGTAAAAACTGTAATTTCCCCATTCAAATTAGCACTTTCTCCTTTTTGATTATCAAAACGCGACATATGCTTTAGACTAAAACACGCTTTTAGCCGTCTTGTTCCCCAAGACGCCCTTTCTCGAGTCAAAGAAAAAAGGCATAAAACCAAATACAAAAACCCCCAAACTGAGAAGAAATCAGCAACCTAGGGCAAATTCAATTTTACAGATCTGAAAAAACACAAAACCTAGAAGATTTCCGGCTGTGCTAACAGAGGTAGAAAATGGAGTCAGTGTTCGGAATGGTGGGTAAAGATTTCGCCATAGTAGCTGCCGATACATCGGCCGTTCACAGCATCCTCGTACACAAGACCAACGAGGACAAGATCATGATCCTCGATTCTCACAAACTCATGGGCGCCTCCGGCGAGACCGGCGACCGGTAAAAACCCCCAATTTCTCAATTTCTTACTGATATACCTATCGATTGATGCCTTCAATTTTTTTTATTACATTTTTAGGAGAAAAAAATTGAATGCGTCTGCGATTTTTAGCTAGGATAATTGTTTCGATGAGGTTTATTGGGCCGTTTTCTGGGGTTAGTTTGTATGATCCACGCGCGTGGTTGTGTATTTCAGTCTAATGATTTTAGGGTTAAAACTTTTGATACAGGATGCAAGTGTAGGTATTTCTAGAAACATGCGCAGTTTAATTAGCTGAATATATGTATTATCTATCCAAACAGTAAATTGTAATTGGGAGCAAACTATTATGAAAGAAAGCTTCACTTTTGCTTTCTCGAGAGCGAACTAAAACAAAACTATAAACGAGATGGAAACAACGTAAATCGACCATTAAACTTGCAACGGTAGTCGGTTGAAGAACAAAGGGACTAAGGTTGTTGCTCTAAGCCTCAGTTCAGTAATTAGGTCAGTTTAAACTTTCTTGTACTAATAATCAGCTGATCGCGACACAGTAGTGTAAAATTTTGTAGTGATGCTATTGTGTTCAGTCTAATGCAATTTGATTTCTAACTGATTTATAGAATTCGTTCACTAAATACCGTAATTTGATTGGTTCCTAATGTAATGTTTCTGTTCTAGATAAGATTTCTTACATTGTTAAATGTGTTTCTGATTTACTTATCGACTAATCTTTCTATGGCTGAAGTTAGTGTTTTAACCGTTTTATGTAATGATGTCTTAGGGCTCAGTTTACAGAGTACGTACAGAAGAATGTATCCTTGTACCAATTTCGTAACGGCATCCCATTGACTACTGCAGCTACTGCTAACTTCACCAGAGGCGAGCTTGCCACCGCCTTGAGGAAGGTAATAAAGCTCTTTACGAATTTCTCTTATCACTCTTTACTGCTATTTTTTTGACCATTTGATTTTGCTCGATTAAGTTTCTTTATCATCCAAATGAACGAAGGATTACTTGATTAGTTATCTTGTGATTTTGATAGAAAAAACCTCACAAGTACGAATCATAGTTGTTTTTGTCTGTAAAAGTTTTGCGAAAATGTGCTTGATCTGTGAAATGGTCTTTCAAGAGATTCTCTGAAACACCTACCGAGGCGTATTTTAAATTGTGGCATAAAATTAGTTATTGCCGAGTAGCTGTTTTCTATTATTTCTTAGTTTTGTTTAGAATCTTTACCGTAAAACTTACTTTAGCTTGGTGGATATTTATATTGAAGTATTATTATCATCTGCAACTATTTTATGAAGCATGTTGCTTTTTCAATGTAAGGAGAATAGAAACCAGAACGAGGGTGCTCATACATTTTACGAAAGAATCAAGATAAATTTGATTCGTCCTTTAACTTTTCTTTTTTTTTTTTCCTTTCAAGAATCCATACATGGTGAACATCATTCTTGCTGGATACGACAAGGAAACAGGCCCCTCGATGTACTTCATTGATTACATTGCTTCTCTTCACAAGCTCGATAAAGCAGCGTTTGGCTATGGAGCCTACTTTGCCCTCGCCATGATGGATAGGCACTACCGTAGGGATATGACTGTCGAAGAAGCCATTGAGTTGGTCGATAAATGCATCGTCGAAATACGGAGTAGGTTGGTGGTGGCCCCTCCGAATTTCCTAATCAAAATTGTTGACAAGGATGGGGCGAGGGAGTATGCTTGGCGTCAGTCTATCAAAGATGCCCCCGTTCCTGCGGCCTGATTATCTCGTTTTCTTTTTCTTTGTTATTATGAAACCTTAAAACATTGCTGCTCGGAAAAATTGCTTTGTTTTTAATTTGTAATATGTCGGAATTCTTGTCGTTTGAGATGAAAATTATGTGCACTTAGTATTGACAGTGGAGGTGATATTTCTTCTTGCATTATTAGAGCAGCTTTATTGATATTTTGCTTTGCAGAATGGTCCTATTTTGTTTTTTTGGTCTAAAATTACTTTTATAATGTGTTTTTTTCTTTGTATATATCAGATTGTGGTGCATCAGAAACTGTATTTTTACAAAACGAGTACAAAATAGAGCACATTTCATGGAATCGAGATGATTATGTTGAATTTGACAACATAATAGTGGAGGTGTAAGAAAAAAACATAATTGGGTGGTTGTAATAACCCAAACATGAGGGGAATTTTCGTAAGTTGACCATATATTATGAGCGGTTGTAATTTACCCCTTTTATAATTGATGTAAGCAATGAAGATTGTTGATTGTTTCTCTTTCTTAACGAGACCCTATTTATTTTTTTATATTTAATTTATTAATATATTTTTTGAAATTTTTTATTTTGTTACAAATTAGAGAGGGAAAAGATTATTTAAGACCTCTATCCTAATAGTAAATGCTTTTTACCAACTCTCTTAGTATGGGTTGGTTTATTTATTAACACATGTCATATACATGTCATTTTAAAATTTATATAAAATTAATTATTATTGATTTATTCATAACTTATTTTCCATTAATTTTGCTACTTTCATAGCAAATCATATTTACAAATCCGCTAACAAAATCTTAATCCATTCAAATAGCTCTTTTTCCTTTTCAAAATTGCAACCTTTTTTTATGTAATTTTAGTGAATTTAAATTTCATAACTAATTAATTTGTTTTGTGATTATTTTTTTCTAATACAGTTTAATTATCATGTATTTAATTTTTCTTTTTTTGCAATGCTATTTCGTGTAATTGATTAAAGCTGACATGAAAACAATAATAATAATAATAACAATATAATAATAATAATATAGTGTGATTGACTAAAGCTGACATGAAAATAAATAAAGAATAAATAAATAGATAGTTACAACCTTAAATAAATAATAAAAAGAGGATATAGAAATACTGGTTGCTGGGCCCACCGCAGGCAGCAGCTATTCATTGTCGTTTCAAAAACGAATTACATTTGGCAATTGGCATTCACTCCGCAGTGAGTGTGTGTGACTGTGTGTGTGCTTTCTTCCTTCTTTGCCTCTCTCTCTCTCTCTCTCTCTCTCTCTCTCTCTCTCTCTCTCTCTCTCTCTCTCTTTCTGAAGAACCCTTGTTTTTCTCGTCTACCCCTCTTTTCTTCTTTTTCTTTGTCTTCGCTTTTCATTTCCGTTGTTTTCCAAGTTCAATTTGAGGGTACGAATTTTATTTTCAGTGAAGATTTACACTTGTTTTTTTTCATGTTTATTGTTGATTAATCCTGATTTTGCTCTCAATTCATTTGTTTCTTCAAATGCACTTTTGATTTTCGCATGATTGAAGATGAAACACTTGCGTGTATATCTATATATATATATGTGTGTGTGTGTGTGTAACCCTACATTTGCGGTGATGATCTTGTTATTGCATCTTTATTTTTTTGGGATTTTTGTCTTCCACAAATTTCCATTGAATGTATCTGATTGTTAAGGCTATATTTGGTTGCATTTTTTGGGAGTAGAATAAATGTGTTTTTTTTTCGAAGATTTCGAAAATGGGAGTAAATGTTTTGTTTATGTGTTGTAAGCAGTCGAGTCATGTTTGCTAAGTAGAGCGATAACGATTAACGATTAACGATAACGATAACGATAACGATAACGATATTTAGTGAGAAGAATTTGAAATTAAGTAGGGGGATAATTTTTTTACCATACTAGTCGAGTCAATAAATGTTGGAAGATTTTGTGTTTACTTTTGTCAGAAATAAAACCTAGAGAAATTTTAAAATGGCAAAACGAACACCGATTTCTCTTTTATCGCGCTAATCTTTCACATTATCATCTCGCAGAGCTCCCTCAATTCCATCTGCATTCTTCGACTCAATGAGCTCCGTTCACAACAAATCGGACGATGAATACTCAGTCATCGGAGACAAAGGTGACATCGGATTCATCGACTACGACAACTGCAAATCGATCTGCAGCTACAATCCATCCGAGGAGAGCCAATTCGTAAATATCTCCGTCCCGTTTCCTCTAGTCGGAGGCAAACCTCAATCAGGATTCGTGGGAGAAACTATATTCCACCCTGTCACTATCAAGAACACCACAAACGAGCCCTTAGATCTCTGGTCGGTCAGCATTTACGACTCCAAACCTGAGAACTCGTTCACCATTTCTCTCAAAGAGCCTCCGAAAGCCGATTCGGGCGTGGAATATATCCAAGCTTTTATGGAAACATTTTCGTTGGAAGACAGGGTGATAGGGCCAGAACAGTCGTTGACTGTATACCTATCGTGCAAGCCTAAGGAAATCGGGGTTCATTCGGCTGCTGTGCATTTCAGCGTGGGTGACGAGACAATCGAAAGGGTGGTTTTCCTTTTGGCCGAGGATAAGATTTCTCATTCTTTGTTTTCCGCAAAACCGTACCAAAGATCGCGCAGAAAGAAACAGGATGTGGTAAATGTGCATGCTGCAGATGCTGCGTACATTGTTGGGCATCGGCCCTCGAGGGGTTCGGGTAGCGGGTTCCGATATCGACTGTCGGATTATCCTGTTCCGGCAAATATTCGGGAAATGGTGCATAATCAGCAGATCCCCGATGCGGTCAACGAGGGTTTGACCGAGAGGAACTACGGGTTTTTTTTCAAGACTTTGCTTGCGATGGAAGAGATAAAGTTGGAGGTGTGTGCCGATTCATTATATATAGAAACCTTTTTTCACTTGTTTTATTTAGTATCGAGTTTTTGTATTTTTTTAGGAGGATATGCGAGCATATGACATGGAGTGTGTCTCGATGAAGAGCAAACGGAACCAGTTCTTGACTCTTGAGGTACCCGGATTGGCTGAGAAACGGCCTTCACTCGTTAACGGGGACCACATATTCGTGAAGCTTGCTAGTGAGGATCAAAATCCAAATCCTGCATATCAGGTTCGTCACAAAGTGCACTAATTCTATTTTAGTTTATTGAATTCCATTCTCTTGATGCGATCAGTAAATGCACTTGTTTGTAACTATTGCATGAGTTTGTAATTTATTATTGCGGTTCGTGTTTAATTGATGCATGCAAGTACGTAAAGTTACCCTTTTTTTTTCGCCTAGCTAATGCATGTTTCGTCACTCAAGCCACGTGTTATATTTAGGTCATAATTGGCAATGTTGATTTCATTCAAAATATTTGTGATGTTTCGAGCATTGAAAATTACGCTAGTTAATATAGAAACTGAATGACGTGTAAGAATAATTCGAGTATTTAAAGCTGTGTTAGTTAAAGTAGAAACTGGAAGTTACGAGCAATATCAACGGTAAAAAGAATGATACTGACGAAAATAACGATTTTTTTTGTCGATATGGAAGCTCAATAAATTGTAAAGGACAGCATTTTGCTTTCTATTTATTTTTTTGTCGACTTCGTATTAAATTTATTTTTGTCGTTTTCGTAGACGTAAAATCCGCTTCTTTTACAGGTGTCAAGAATCCCCATTCTCCACCACCTCCTAATTCACTTTGTGATATCATCATTTAATCTTCTTTATATAGAAAACTTTTATGCTTGTTTACTGATTTGTGTTCTTTACTTTCCAGGGATACATTCACAGGGTAGAAGCCGAAGAAATTTACTTGAAGTTCGACCAAGCATTCCACCGCATCCACAGAGATTCCAACCTCTACAACGTGCAGTTCAACTACAACCGAACAGGCATGCGACGCCTCTATCAAGCCGTAGAAGCAGCCGGATCTTTAGATCGCAACTTTCTCTTTCCATCCACATCGTTCAACGCAAGAACAGTAAAACCCAATCCGATGGTCCCGATTTCTCCTAACCTAAACGACGAACAAATGAGAGCTGTTCAGATGATCCTCGCCTCCCGCGGCGGGCCCCCCTATGTAATCCACGGGCCACCTGGCACAGGCAAGACCATGACTCTGATCGAAGCCATCCTCCAAATCTACCGTTCGAAACGAGACGCTCGTGTTCTCGTCTGCGCACCTTCAAACAGTGCAGCCGATCACATACTCGAAAGACTCGTAAGCCAAGAATCGGTGCAAATTCATAAAAATGAGATCTTTAGACTCAACGCGTACACGCGCTCGTTCGAGGACGTCAATCCGAACCTCATCGAATTCTGCTGCGTCGAAGATTTCATTTTTAAATGCCCTTCAAGATATGATCTCGTGAAGTACAAAATCATTATATCTACTTACACAAGTGCGTCTCTATTATACTCGGAAGGCGTTCGGAGGGGTCATTTCTCGTATTTTTTCTTGGACGAAGCTGGACAAGCTTCCGAGCCAGAAACACTGGTCCCACTATCCCATCTTTATAGGGAGGACACGGTTGCAGTTCTTGCGGGCGATCCTATGCAGCTAGGTCCCGTGGTATTCTCCGGGGATGCGGAGAGTTACGGACTAGGAATCTCCTTCATGGAGAGGCTCTTCGACTGCGAGCTGTACAGCAGCGGAAACGAGAGTTTCATGACCAAATTGGTCAGAAATTACCGAACCCACGAGGCAATTCTAAAGCTTCCTTCTGAACTCTTTTACTACGGTGAATTGATTCCGTCAAAGGAAGAAGAGTCATGTTTGTACTCGACGACATCATCGTGGGAGGATCTAATCCCGGATAAGGAGTTTCCTATGCTGTTTATAGGCATTCAAGGCTGCGACGAAAGAGAAGGGAGCAATCCATCTTGGTTCAATAGAATCGAGGCGAGTAAAGTGGTCGAAATAATCAGGGTTTTGATCGAGGAAAAGGGGATGAAAGAGGAAGATATTGGTGTTATTACGCCTTACAGGCAGCAGGTCTGCAAGATAAGAGGGGCACTGGAAATGCTCGGTATGGGTGATGCTAGGGTTGGAAGCGTCGAACAGTTTCAGGGGCAAGAGAGAGAAGTTATTATTATATCAACTGTTCGTTCGACTGTGAAGCATAACGAATTCGACAGGCTTCATTACTTAGGGTTCTTGAGCAACTCGAGGAGGTTCAATGTTGCTATTACTCGAGCTAGGTCTTTGCTCGTGGTTATTGGGAATCCACACATCCTATGCAAGGTAACATTTTTTTTCTTTCTTTAAGCTTCTAATTGTGATTAACAAATTTGTTATTGGATGCTAATGTTTTTTTTCGGTTATGTATGTGTGAATATGGTAGGATCCATATTGGAACAATCTGTTATGGTACTGTGTGGACAATGACTCGTATAAGGGTTGCTTTCTCCCCGAAAGAGAGGATCTCAGTGTTGAAGGGCCACCTGAGTACACAGAGGAACAATACCCGAGCGGTGAGGTGGCGAACGATTTCCAGCCGTCGGATGGGAATTGGGATGAGAAAGGTGATGAATGGCAGTCTGCTCAAGTTCAGTGGGGCCCGTCTGATGTTCCTTGGACCGGGGCAGAAAACGATGATGTGCCATGGGAGTAAAAACACCGATTTTTTTATTTTTTTATGCAGACTCTTGAACATAAGTTTTGCTTTATATATTCAAATGAATATATACAACAAAATACCAGCTGGAAGTTGAGAACAGTGAGATTGGCACAACATTTAGAAATTCTGCTTATTTTTTATTTTTATTTATTTTTTTTTTTTTTTTTTGTGATGGTCCAGAACTTGGATATTTGTAATGCACAATGGTGTTGAATGGAAGTTAAAGGATTGTAATACTTGATTTACAGCAACTGATGATTATTGATGCATAAAGTTCTATTCTAATCTGAGTTTCCTGCAAACATTTATCTCACAGTTCATGTGAGTAAGAGAATAGTAATGTTTTGAGCTGCTAATATTTGAATGACTTAAGAAAATAATCCTCAAAAAACGAAATCATATCTCACTCACTATGCGAAATACAATCTTCCATAAAACCATTCAGTATACGAATGCAAATCCTGTGACGCATACAGAAGTGAGAATGTAAAGAGGGAAACTCAGCAAAGTCGAATACTCAAGTATCTTCGTTTTCGTTGCAGATGAAATTGTTGTAGGGATGTCTGATAAGCTTGGTCGAGAAGGTGAATCAAATGCTGGTTCTTCAGTTGATGAACTGCCACTTGATCCTTGATCTGAGCCAATCAATGGGGGTGGTGGGGGGCTATCAACACCTGCCAAATCAGCGTCCGTCAGAAATTCATTATTTTTTTTGGCATCTCCTACATCAAGATCTGCTACAACTTTTCTAATTCAAGGGTATAATAATGAAATATATCCTTACAATGGTGAGGTGTGTTGAGTTGCCTGAACATGTTTATAATAAGGATTCGCACTTTTCAATAAACGTAAAATCGGCAAATCAAATAGGGAAAAAAGAAAAAAGGTCGAAAGAATAAAAAAAGGGCTAGATCCTAACTAAAAGGATTACCTGGTACACTTCTCAGAGGAGGCAAGACAGCTGAGTCTGATGTAAAAAAATAGTAAAAACGAACGTAAGTCCCAAAAGAGAAGAATGTAAGTCCATCGAATGCATGATTAATTCATATTCTCTTCAATTACGATTAGAACGATTGTGAAATAGTTGCTGTAACTCTAGAAATAACAAATTCATAACTATTTGATTATCTACTGAACAAGTAATTGCTGGAATGTAATACCTATTTAAACTTGCCTCGAAAATGCAGTTTTAGCTATAAAAAAAACTCTCATAGCGTTTCGGTTTATTGAATAATCTAAGTTCCACTGTAACTGCTTTCTGTTAATCAAAATTTTCGTCCGAACAAAGTAATCACAGACATTAGAAACTGATCAAATACATTTTATCACATTAACTAGAAATGATATCTAAACCAGAAAAGCTCGACATAAGCAACACATTTGATAGCAGGAAACATGATTTTGAACCAAGAAAGTCAAAAATTTCATTTCGTAGAACTGAATAATTGCAAACAGAACTCACGAAGAAAAAACCGAGTCAAACATATTTCCATAATTTAAATGCCTCGGCATTCATGCAATATACAGAGGTCTAAAAATCAAAGCTGAACAGAGTGTTTCGATACTCGATTAACTCGGTATTCATGCAATACACAGAGTTCTAAATCAAAGCTGAACAGAGTGCTTCGATACTCGATTCAAAATCAATAGTCAAAAGCTCATTCAACTCAGTTCGATTCAATCGAACACCAACATCACACAACTGCTTTCCCTTAATCAAAATTAACATTAAAAAACTTATTAAATACATTTATCACATGAAATCGAAATGCTATCTAAATCATATAATCTCAACATAAGCAACAGCAATTAACTCACAGTAACCATTCTCCCCCAAAATAAAATCACTTCAAAATTGATAGCAGGAAACCTAATTTTGAACCAAAACAGACAATAATTCATTTCGAGGAACTGCACGATTAATTGCAAATAGAAAATCGAATTAAAATATATTTCCAGATTTTAAACGCCTCAGTATTTGTGCAAAATTACAGAGTTATAAAAATCAAATCAAACATGAACAGAGTGCAAAATTACAGAGTTATAAAAATCAAATCAAACCTGAACAGAGTGTTTCCATGGAGAAATTAGCCTCGGAATTTCGATCTTCCAGCGCGCAAACGGAGGTGAGAGATAAGATCTTCGTTGAATCGAGCGGAAATCCGAGGATTTTAGGTCGGAGGACGAAGTAGCAGAGGCAGATGGCGGAGCCGTCGCGGAAGGCGGTGGAGACCTGGTCGCAGCACTGCGGCGGAGGGGAGTCGGTGCGATTGTTGGGGGGGACGGCTACGTAAGGGAGACAGGTCGAGAAGGCGACCAGCTCGTCGGAGCAGGCGACTGAGGGAATCGTGACTGGCGCATCGGCGTCGGAGTCACCGTCGGCGGCGGCGGCGGGGGTGAGGATGAGGCGGTGGAGGAGGAGGAGGAGGAGTAGGAGGAGGTGAATAGCGTGATTCATGGCGGTTACTGAATACTGACAGATCCTTTCCTTCTGTGCTGTACTGACAATCCGTTAATGGGTACTGAAGCAGCGTTTACGTGATAGCGGGAAATATATGAATGAATTATTTTTATGTTTCCCAAAATGCCCTTCTTTGGTTTCTTATTTACGGGGCTAGACTTGCTGACTGTGTTTCCTCTACTTTTTGTCATTTGAATGTTTTCTTCTGAACTTTGTATTATAAGCTCTTGGGTAAATTACAAAAAAACCCCTAAACATAGACCAAATTATGAAGAATACCTCCATATATCCCTAATTACTAAACCCCCGCAACGTTCGTTTGCGTCTTACATCGATCGCCTTACGATGTGATTTTCACAGAATCCTTTTGAGTCCACGGAATATTTCCCAAAAAATGTCAAATTATACTCATGCAGACGTGTACTCATGGTTCGCCGGAACGGTCGGAACGGTCATAGATGTTTCTACCTCACATCGTCCAACACAAGAACAGTAAACCTAAACCCCAATCCGACGGTCCTGATCTATCCAAACCTAAATGACGAACAATAAAAAACTAAACTAGCATAGATGTTTCTACCTCACATCGTCTAACGCAAGAACAGTAAACCCCAATCCAAACCTAAATGACGAACAAACAGGGGCCGTTAAGATGATCCTCGCCTGCCGAGGTGGGCCCCCCTACATAATCCACGGGGCACCTAGCACAGGCAAGACCATGACTCTAATCGAAGCCATCCTCCAAATCTGTACACCCTTAATTCAACAAATTAGAAACAAACGTCCTCAAAATCCAAATCAACAGTTACATCTACATGGTTAACTCGACGAATTACACTAAATAAATTTGATAAATATTATTCGGAAATCGGAAACGTGTTTTTCATATTACATATCCATTAATAATAAAATAATACTAATTACCCAAAAGAATGTGAGAATGTGATCTTTTTCCTATTTTCAAGACCCAATATTTATCTTAGTAATGAATCAAATAAGGCATAAATAAGAAAAGCAAAAGATGAACTCAATTACCTCAAATATCATACTTTTCTTCGAACTGTAAGGATTGGTTCCATGTGAAGCCACTTTGCGTTAAACCTCCAACCCGTTATATCATGACCATTCTTGAGACGTAGTTCATCTTCACTAACATGACGATCTTCAACAAATGGGACCCCCTCCATCATACGAAGGCCGCTACCGAAATCCTTTTGGACAAAAGGATGTTCGAGAAGTTGTTCCGCTGTGCATCTTTTTCTTGCATCGTCTACTAAACATTAGACACGGCCACGGGCCGTTTTGGGCCCGGAACCGGCCCGTTGACAGAGTGAACCGGCCCGGACCCGTGAACCGGCCCGTCCTACCCGGGACGGGCCCGGTTCTGAGAAATGAAGAACCGTGAACCGCCGGGCCGGGCCGGCGGTTCACCCGGATTTAAAAAAAAAAAAAAAATTCAAAAAAAAAAGCAAATAACGGCTAGTGAACCGGCCCGGGTGAATCAGCCCGGTGAACCGGCTCGGGTGAACCGGCCGTTATTTACTTTTTTTTTTAATTCCCCCCCCCCCCCCCCCCCCCCAATTTTTCTTATAAATACCCTCACACCCCAACCCAATTTCTCACCAATTCACTCACAATTCTCTTACTTCTTCAATATCAAAGTTTAGTAAAGTTCAATTCTCTCTTTAGTTTTTGCATTCTCGAATTTCTCTTCGGTTCTTAGTCAAAAAAAAAAAAAGAAAAAGTTCTTTTGCATTTTCGAATTTCTCTTCAATTGTTAGTAAAAATGCATTTCCGAATTTCTCTTCAATTGTTGGAAAAAAAAAACAAAAAATTGTTTTTATTTTTAGTGAAAAAACGTCTTCAAGTTCACGTCGTAGCGGAAAAGGAAAGGGAAAATCCGTAGTTCCTCCCGAAATGGACTACGGTTATGATGGTTCTTGGGGACATGATATTCCATCAATAATTCCCAATACCTACACCGACCACATACCGATAATTCCCGAGTTGGGCGACTACACCAACATACTCGATGATGATGAGCCGGAGGAAATGCCACCGCCACAACCATCCGGGGGTTCGGTTCCTAGGGCTAGTACTAAGCGGCCATCTCAATCATCAACCACCGAAGGGACCGGTGATGATGTTTCTAAATCCGACATTTGGAGGTTGCATTATAAAAAAATTGTGAAGGCGGACGAACTTGTCGAGCTCAATGCAATTATTGCAAGGTAAGTCCATTAGTATCAAAAAAAAATATTTTTCTAGTTTTAATATTTGTAAGCTAATTTTATATATTTTTTTTAATTTGTGTAGGCAAACTACGCCTTCAAAAAAGGAGATGGATATGGATCTTATTGGCGGCACTTGAGGAATAATCAATGTTTTGAAAACCGGACCGGACATCGACCCGGCAAAGCTACCGGGTCGCGGTTGGACCGGTTCAACCGGGGTCCAACCGGGTTTCTTATTTTTTTTATATATATAATTATTTTATTAATTTAATACCTCAAATAAAATATATTTTATATTTTTATATTTCCTTCCCACTTTTATTACTTTATTATCCTACTTACCCCACCTCTTTTATAAAAAAATAATTTAAAATTATTAATTTCTCCACACTCCTCTCTCTCTCTCTCTCTCTCTCTCTCCTCTTCCCCTCTCTCTCTCTCTCTTCTTTCTTCTTCCTCCCGTCTTCACAGATCCCCATCCCCTTCTTCTTTTCTTCTCTTTTTCATTGTTGTTTATTCTTAATTATCATAATTTCCACCCAGACATATACTCTATTTCCTCAATTTATTTTTTCATTTTTTTCATCATTTTCACTTTCACCTTCTTCGTTTTCGTTTCTCGATGGAAAGCTATGGCGGCCACCAACAATCTTGGACTGGGTGACATACTACCCAGATCCGTTCACCAACAAACTTTTTCGACAAGATTCTATCACCAACGACCTCCATTGACGAAGATCCGACCATAAAATTTTTTTTTTAGCAGAAAACCGGTTTTCGGTCTGGGTTCCGGGTTAACCGGTTTTTACCGGTCGAACCGGTATTTTGGCAGTTGAACCGGGTTTTTGGGCTTTTCGGGTTTTCACAACTAACCGGACCGGACATGGCAGCGGTTCGCGGTTGAACCGGTCGAACCGGCCGGTCCGGTCCGGTTTTCAAAACATTGGGAATAATCATCCCCAAGCTCTAGGCATCGACAAAAGTCAAACTCAATTGCAAACCGGATCCACAGTTGCAGTCGAAGCTGCATTTAGTATCGCGGGCCATATATTGAATCAAAGAAGAAGCAATCTCCGCCCCGAAAATTTAGAAGCACGAGTTTGTTTGGATAATTGGGGAAAAAGCAATTTCCGACACAAAGACGACCACCTCGCTGTTGATGATGATGACGATTACGATGAAGCTTACGTCGAAAGTGGGACTTCAGCTTCAGCAAGTCGTGCTTCTACTCTACACACTCTGTCTAGAGACGACTAGGGAGGTAAGTGAAGGTAAGAGAACTACGTGGACTTTGATTCCGTAATAGATACGTAGGCAACTTCATTTTAAATTCGAAATCTTTAAAATTTTGAATTTAAAATTAAGTTCAAGTCTTTTCATTTATGTCCTTTTCCTTTTTATATTTAAAAGTACTTCTTTTAATTTACTTATTCATAAAATATTTCAAAACATTATTTTAAATTCGAAATCTTTAAAATTTTGAATTTAAAATTAAGTTCAAGTCTTTTCATTTATTTCCTTTTCCTTTTTCTATTTAAAAGTACTTCTTTTAATTTACTTATTAATAAAATATTTCAAAAAATCATTTTAAATTCGAAATCTTTAAAATTTTGAATTTAAAATTAAGTTCAAGTCTTTTCATTTATTTCCTTTTCCTTTTTCTATTTAAAAGTACTTCTTTTAATTTACTTATTCATAAAATATTTCAAAAAAAAAAAAAAAACAAATTCAAAATTTCCGGGCCGACCCGGAACCGGCCCGAACCGGCGGGCCGACCCGGCCCGCTGAACCGCCCATACTACGGGCCGGTTCCGGTTCCGGAAAATGTGAACCGTGAACCGGTTTGAACCGGCCCGTGGCCGTGTCTAACTAAACATGATTCGATCATGTTTATGAACAAGTCCGATGCCTCAAAACACGTGGTACTCTCCCTTAAAAATGCTTTAGATTTTGAAAAATGTGATAGCGGCGCTTTTCCCCTAATCATTTCTAACCCTGCAATCCCGAGTGACCACGTATCACATTTCTGCCCCAGTTTCGAATATTTTAAATCAAGAACCTCGGGGGCTAAAAAATATTGCTCGCCCGGGTTTACTCTGCATTCCATTACATATTTTGGAAAGCCGATACCCGATAGCTTCACGTGGCGGTCGGAGGAGATCAATATGTTTCCGCATTTTAAGTTGCCGTGGAAGAGAGACATACTGTGAAGCAACACGAGAGCATGCAACACATTCTTGAGCAGGAACCAGACATAATCTTCGGGTAATCCTCTCTTGAAGCCCCAACTCATCAAAGACTTCACGGAACCGCCGTCCACGTACGGCATGACCATGGCTAATTCGTCACCAAAACGGAGAAAACCTCGAGGAATTACGAAGGAATCTGTATCACTCACCGCAGATTTGAGTTTCTGTACGATCGTGTTGGCTTCTTGTAAATCGAAACCCTCATTCAAAGATTTGACAACGGCGGTCAGTGTAACAGAATCTTCTGATATCGCGGCTTTGTAGATAAATCCGGTACTTGAATTTCCGCCAATGGGATAAAGTAGCTGGGGGTTGCTTCGATCCCTTCCATTCCAAGATTTTGAATTTCTTCGGTATTTAGGGTTATTGGTTGAGAATTTAGGAATTTTAGGGAATCGAGGGAATTTTGCGTCGGAAAGATGAAAAATGAATCAAGCTGAAAATATGTACCGTCAAATAAAAAAAGGGCTGCCCTTATATAATTTTCTGGGGTAAATTAGAACCGAACCACCCTATTTAAATTGCAAAAAAATCACTTATGTTTGTATAATTACAATAAACCCCTCAACTATAAATCTTTTTATACGTTTATATTTGTAGTGTCAAATTTAGTGAATTCTTATAGATTATGTAGAATTTGACACTGTAAGGTTGTAGAATTTGTACTCGTTTTACCCATTCGAGCTCCATATTTTGAAACAAAATGATTATAAGATGTGTCTTTTGGCTTTTAAGTATTAGATTGTGGTGCACCTAAAAATATATTTTTGCACAAAACGAGTACAAATTTCATGGAATCTAGAAGATTATGTTGAATTTGACACTGTAAGGTTGGACGTATAAAAATATTCATAATTGAGGGAGTGGTTGTAATTACCAAAACAAGAGGACTTTTTCGTAATTTAACCTTACCTTGTGGTGTTGCCGTAATTTACCTTTGTTTTTTGGGTTTATTAGGGATAACCTCATTGTTCATATTTTCTAATGAGGTAGATCCAATTAATTTTTCCCTTTTTGATATACACCCAAATATGCCAACTTGGCACAATATATTATTTAATTTCCCTTTAATACCCCTGCTTTATTTTTGAACGGCATTTATTTCCTTAACTACGTGATATGAGATTACTGATACGTTGCCTAAAATCACGGAATAAAATTACGTGAGTATATTGGCGGTTTCGTTATTATCACAACGTGTACAATCGGTTTTGAAGAACTTCTCCATCGATTCATCGTTTCCATCGGCTTTGAAGAAGTTTTCACCGGCGTGGAGGTAGGTTCGGATCTGAGCGTTCATCGTTGTCCGTCGTTAAGCGGGTATGAACTTTTTTTTCGTTTTTATTTTCGTTGTATTTGTGCGGGGTTGTTGTGTTATGGTGGGTAGACATTTTAAGATTTGTGTTGATACGTTGATTATATTGGTAGTAAAGTAGATCGTTTCTTAAAAAAATTACGTCGTCACATATACATCCTTATTTTGTCTGATGATGTTTGTTTGGAAGAGGATTCACATAGTTGCCAGATGATGGTTCACGCAGTCGAACCAGAGTTGTTTTATATGTGTGTCGTAGTTGGTTTACGCAGTACTCGAAATAAATATTTGGTGTGGTCGAGTTGATGAAGTTGAAACTGACTCATAGTTGTTTTGTTTGTTTACAGCAGTCGATTTTAATGTATTCGGTAGTACATTGGAATGTATTTGGTAGTCTATTTAATCAATTATTTGTATTCTGCATTTTTTAAGTTCATATGATGCTGAAGTTGTTATTTCTGATGATGATGGAACAGGGGGTGGGGGTGAACTAGTTGGAGCCGTTGATGCCACTGGAAGTGAGGCATTGAATGCAGGCTTTGTGCAGTTGTTCGAAGAAGAAGTCGACTGCATTCCTGATGATAGCGACGAGGACATAAACTCAATGAATTCAAATGATTCTGATGGTTGTTATTTTCCAAACCACCCTAAGATTTGATATGTTTAATTAATGTCGTGTTTACGATGTAATCGCTCGGTAACTTCGGTTAAGTGTTAAACCGTTGTAATACAGTAGTATACTATTATGAATACCGTATGATACTACCATTATCATTTTATTATACTATTATGAGATTATTAATGTACTAGAGTTTTTTAACTCGACATATTGGTTTGATTGTGTTATGATGTGTTTTAAGTATTTTATCAAAACCATAGATTGAAATTATGAGATTATTAATGTACTATTTTATTGGTTATGTTGGAATTACTTTACGTTGGTTTTGTTCTCAATGTTCTTGTCATTTCAGTGGTATATTGTTTGTAACACAATTTCATATCGCTACTATAACCGTAATATACTATCATAGCAGATTAATGTACTATATGAAATTATTAATATATTATGTGGTTGAATAATACGGGATCCATAGTCGATTAACGAGATCCATAGTCGAATTAGATCAATGAGATAGTCTATTACATGATATGGGATAGTCTAACAATATTAAAACACAAATCCGCCGCCATCACTTATCAGATCTAGGATTTTGTTGATTCTTCGGCCCAATAGTCAAATAACTAAACCCATAGTCGAATTAGATATATGGGATAGTCTATTAAATGATATGAGATAGTCTATTAATTTTAAAACACAAATCCGCCGCCGTCATTTCTCAAATCTAGGGTTTTGATGATTCTTCGGCCCATAGTCGATTAACGAGATCCATAGTCAAATTATATCAGTGGGATAGTCTATTAAATGATATGAGATAGTCTATTAATACAGATGTAATTCGACTATGCATCTCGTTAATCAACTATGGGCCGAAGAATTATCAAAAACCTAGATTTGAGTAATCCTAGATTTGAGTAACCCTAGTTTGGAGCAGTGACGGCGGCGGCGACGGCGGCCAACGACGATATCACTCCTAAATTGATTGTTACGACCTTGGAGGTGGGAGCGGCGGAGGTCTTGGTCGTTTTTGGCGGTCTTGGAGGTGGAGGTGGTCGGATGTGGTGGTGGTGGAGGACTAGGCGGTGGTGGAGGTGTTGCTTATGGCCAATATCGTTGTTATCGTCGTTGGCCATCGGCGACAACGGAGGTGGCGGCGGTCGGAGGGAAGCGGCGAACCCAACGGGAAAATAGGGAGGGATTTCGGAGTGCAGAAAATCGTCAATCGCCGGTGTATACATTTCTGGTTTTCTTTAGGACGTTTGCAGATTTTGGTAGCGTGGGTTTGTGGGGATCGTGTTTTAACGGGAAAATAGGGAGGGATTTGATATTATTTCAAAAGGTAAAGTAACGGGATTTGTGGGATTTGATTGAGGGTACTGATGTAATTTAGAAAAATATGGGTTTTATCAAAATGACAAATTTGAGTTTGGGTCTACCCCTATTATTTATAAGACTAAGGGGGTTATATTAGACCCTTGTTTTTTTTATAAACTTTGTATTATAAACTCTTTAAGCTATGCAAGTGCTATTTACCCAATGAAGGGTAAAAATCAATGCCTCTCAATTATCTCAACAAATCATTTTTCTAATAAAAAAAATACAAAAAAGAAAAAGAAAAGCATACACACACAATCACAAATAATATCAATAGCCCTTGATGAAGAGGATGAATCCCAAAACTGCCACAAGAGATGGCAAAACAGTAATATGCGATGGATGCGCCGCCGCCGAAGTCAAAATAGGCCGAAATCCCGGCGGTGTCAGAGTCGGTATGATGTCACTTTCCGGTGGCGAAAACCGTGGATTAACTGGTGCTGCAAAATTTTACAACACTTGTCACTAATTTTTTTCTTCTATATAGTTAATAAATAAATAAATATACTTCCAATGTATAAATAAATATACATTAAAGTTTAGTAGTACCTTTATTACTAGGAGGAGACAGATTTGAGCCACCCTCACCTGGATTCTGTGTATCTGTCAATTATTACAAATAAAAAACAAAAAAAATATTAAATAATCTCCATTTTATCTTGATCAATTGATCTTGAACATAACCAAAAATGATTATACATGTTTTCATTGGAAGGCTTTGTTTGATTGGGCGAATTACTTCGCGATTAATTAAATAATAATGATTTTATTTGGTGTTTGGTTACTCCAACAACTTTTTCTGACCTATCAATCCAAACGAGGCCTTAAAAAAAACAAAAAATATATATATATTTTTTAAAGAATCTCGAGAATTTCTTACCTTTGCACTCAATCGGTACGCCCGAAGTCTTACAAGCACGTGGAAGAGACATTGCTAGGGTTTGGTTTAGAGGAACTTGAAAAGCCACCCCTCCCGTGATCATAAGGCACAAGCAATCTTGACCGTTGCTCATGAGACTTCTAAGCGAATTGCAACAATCAACGGACGGTGTTGATGTGTTTGATCCGCTCGCAAGAAAGCTAATGCAAGGGGTGAAGTTACGGACCATTGCACCGGTGCATGTAGTGCTCGATTGGCCGTTAATAACCGGCATAGCTATTACGAGTACTAGTGCCATAGCGAAACTTCGAAAACATGTGGATTTTTCCATTAGTGTGTTTTGTTTGTATATTGTTTATAAGATATTCTTTTTATTATTTGGTTTAATTTGTGAGAACAAATATAAGGGGATTTATAGAAGATAAGTATATTGGTGTGAAGTGGTTTTTTTGAGGCTCAACTACCTTAACTAACTTTTTTTTTTAAAATGGTGTAATAGTTTTTTTTAGGTGATCTTTCTAGTTATGATCTTATCTAATTAAATACCACAATATCTTCTAGAACATGAAATAATTTGTTGTATGGAATTTTTTGATTCAGAAGAATCGGTTAGAAATGATCGTCATTATTAGTTTATTTCAGTAACTATTCTTTTTTATATCTATTTATTCATTTTCTTGATTCGCAAACTAGCTTAAAATGGGTAAATATTAGAATTCGAGTTAACGACTTAACGAGCCTTCGTCCGACAGATACAATGTGATCATAGCAGAACCATTCTAGAAAGAAAAAAAAACGTCTTGAATCTGCGTTCTTGATTCTATTAAATCAAGGTTACTCTGTATTACATTTTATCACTGTTTTTTTTTGTTTTTTAATTTAGTTTACCGGTTTAGTTGTTACATAAGACGACGACTAAAATTTACGGGCTGCGTTTATCTGCATCATATTCAAGGATCACGATACTCAATAATCAATATCAAGTCATCTCTCTAGCTTATAACATTTTGTCGTGTGCTCTCGATAAATAGGCCAAATCGTTTGCGAATAAAAAATTAAACCTTGTCCCGGAAACACTTCGTCTTAAAAGTTTGAGAATCTTAAATTTGTGAATCCATTTCTTCTAATTTTTTTGTTAATTTATTAATTTGGAAGAATTTTTATGACAAAAAAAATAATAATAAATAAATAAACAATCTCATATATCACTTCACCAATATATAAGTATTACATATGCCAAAGAAAAGGCAAAACAAAAGTATGTCGTCTCGCAAATCCGAACCACTCAAACTATAAATATGAAAAAGAAAAAAAATCGAAAAGAATATTTGCCTAGTACAATAAGAAATATTGAAAATCGCGTATCGGATCGACTAATAGTGGTAGTTCAAAGCAATAGCTCCAAGCACAGCCATTAGATGCAGAGGCGAAACGCTGTATGAAATTTGGGCCGTTGATGGTGTCACTCCGGCCCTACCCGTATTGCTCGTTGGAGCTTCGTTTGTAGCGGTTGGAGCTTCATCGGCTTTTGGGGATAGTGATTCCGGTGGAGCTAGCTCTGCCGGGAAAAAAAAAATTAGTGTAACCGATCAAAGTTGAATAAATATCTTGCATTTAAAGAAAATTAATTGGCTCGAGCAAGATTCGTGTTCGACTCGATTAAAACTCGATTTGACCGATAGTCAACCAAATTTTCAAATACATTTTCTAAAATCTCGATAAAAATTTAAACGAGCTCGAACAATCATGCGTTCGGCTCCACTCGATTTAATGTACCTTGAACACTGGGAGAAGGAGATGCATTAGGAGAAACTGATGGTCCATTTGCCACAGGCCCTGTAAATCATAAAATTAAAATAATTAAATAAATAAATAAGGTAAATTACAAAGACCTCCCTGAACTTTGCATGAATTACAAAAAACCCCACATTTTCATAATTACCCAAAATCCCTCTGACTAACTGTTGACTGATTTTTGTAACAACAAACGTGTATAGCCTATTATACCCTTCAGTTAAATATGTATAGGCGCGATTTTTTTGTAATTCACCCAAAGTTTAGGGGCTTTTTTGTAATTTAAACAAATTGGCAAGAAAATAAAGTACCAGGAGCTGGAACTGGAGAAGCAGCAGCTGCAAATGCATAAACAAATTATTTAATTTACCAATAATAATATTAATAATAATAATAATTTAAAAGTGCAATGAAATAATAATGTTGGATCAAGTGAAAAATAAAATGATTAGTCCCACCTTGGCATTGAAGGGGGACACCTGGCACGTTGCAAGCACGTGGCAGAGAGAGGGCGAGGGTTCGATTAACGGGAATTTGGAACGGTACGCTGCCTGTGGCGATTAGGCACACGCAGTCCTTACCGTTGATCATTAGTGACTTTAGCGAATTGCAGCAAACTGCGGTGGGGCCCGCAGCCCCGTTGGAGCTGCTATTCGTTACGAAATTCATGCACGGCGCGAATGCCGTTATCATTGTCGGCGTGCACGGGGTTGTGATCTGGCCCCACACCGGGCCGAATAGGGTAGTTGTAGAGATGGTTGATAGAGCTAAGATCAAGAAATTGAATGCCATTTTTTGAGATATATATTTAATTTTTATTTTTATTTTTTCTTCAAAGAATTTGATGATGTTGTAAGAGAATTGAGACTGGAGGGGGTTTTATTTTATAGAAGAAAAATGTGGGACAAAAGTGGGGTTTGTGGCTTAACTACTTTTAACTAATTTTTGAAATTTAACCAAGTAGATGCATGCTGCAAGTGCCACGTGTCACCTTGAGTGAATGAACGGTTGTGATGGTTGTAGGAGAAAATTGTAGCATTGATCCGGTTATACACTCAAACACCTTAATGGGAGTTCTGTTGGAAGTAATTTAGCCTATAAGAACTACTAATAAATTTTAATCTGCTTATGTGATGTGGTCAAAGCCCTAACAAGGTCCAAATCAAACGATTTAAGTTGACTCGAGAGTCCAAATCGAAAGGTATAAACTAACTCGATATTATTAACTAAATGTTTAAACCGACTCAAGGTCACTACTCTGATCCACCAACAATAAACGACAATTAGACTTACGGGTCGAGCCCATGATCTATCAAAATTCTCTATACATCGACTCTAAATATACATTATTCTCTCATTTATTCTTTATTTTTTTCAATTTTTTTTTATTTAATTAACTAAATTTTCATCGGTTTTAGCATTTACAATGTAATACTTGATAAATTTTGACACCTATAGTTGCTAATCATCAGATTTCTTTGTCTTAAACATAAATTGCTATAAAGTATGATATGAAAGTCAAACTATGTAACTAGTGTTAGGTAATCAGCCAAATTGTTTCTAGTCTGAATTTCTATAATATTGCAAAAATACTTTGGTTAATCAATAATCTGTATACAACTCATTTGTTGTATTAACATATGGCCAATTTGGCTAAGTAAATTGCGGCTTCTTACCTCATAACACCTTTTCTAGTTTACCAAATACTAATTTCTTGTAATTCTTTTTTTTTTAAATAGAATAATCAATCATCAATTAAATAAATAAAAAAACTTATAGCATGTACTATGTAGTAGTAGTATAAAATCACTCCCTTGTGGTGATCTCAATAACACCAAATTATAACACATTTTCTTCCAAAACAAAGAATAGAATCAAAAATTAAAATTTAATATCCGAATTCGAAATGGCGCCAAAAGGGATCGAAGTTGGGGTATTTATCATTTTCACGGTGGCTCTTCTTTCGGCTCGAGCCACGGCTCAGTCGGGGTGCACGAGCGTGCTCATAAGCATGGCTTCGTGCCTCAACTACGTCTCGGGTAGTGCCGCCTCACCATCCCCTTCGTGTTGCTCGGCTCTCGATAATGTGGTCAAGACTCAACCGCGGTGCCTTTGTGCCATAGTCAATGGCGGCGGGGGTGGCTCGGTGGGAGTCAACATCAACCAGACACTCGCGCTTGGCTTGCCTAGCGCGTGTAAGGTGGAGACTCCACCGATTAGCCGGTGCGATGGTAAGTTTTCAACAATTACAATATAAATTATTGCATTTTTCTTTTGTCTTAGTTGCGAGTACTAAATTCTTTTATTCGTCGCAAATTGGATTTTTTTTCTCTTTTTGTGGACATAACATAATTCAATCTTTTTTTTGCTAATGTTTATTATATGTTCCACATTTTATACGCATCTACATATATGTAAGTATATGATTATTAGAAAATTTATGATAAAATAATATCTAGTGTAGCATCTGCAAGACCGAATACCAAATACTGTCGATTTTTTGGGTCACAAAACATGGTTTATCACTTTATAGCATTTAACAACCTTATATATACTCTAATTGTTGAAAACTCCCTGCATTACAAATATTACCAAAAATTCCCCTACAATGCAATGTTTTTAGCAAACTACACCTAAAAACTCGCATTTAGGGGGTCGTATGCTAAACCAAATGTTATAGCAAGAGAGTTTCTTAACAATTCAATATAACACAGGGTACTAAATGCGATAAATAAACAAAACATGGATATTTGAATTCTTGAGATATTAACGTTTCGTTTTTTAACGTAAATGTGAAATTGATGTAAACTTGTTTAGCTGTTAACGGGCCTACAATCTCTCCTATGGGTTCTCCAGAAAGTTCTCCTCCGGAATCTGAAAATGGAAGTCCCGATTCTCCGATTAGCCCATCTCTCACAGGTATATTAAAATCATAATTTATTCCAATAATTAAAAATAATATTTACTCGACTCGTTTCGTTTTACGCGGCCCAATTGAACAGGATCGAAGACAGTTCCGTCGAATGGCGCGACATCAAACGGAAGTACAAGCAATATAAATCTTCTTCAACTTGCGACCAATTTCATCGTCTTCGTTACAGCTTCCTATGCTTCTATAGCATTCAACAATATCTTTTGAAGCGAGTGTTCATTATGTGTGTGTGTGGGAGTGTTTTTTTTAAGAATGTTTAATCAAGAAAAGAAGAGAGCATAATTTATCAGTTAATTAATACTTTGTGACTATTATTGTAAGAAGTCAGTTTGATTTATGTATTACTACTGTGTGTTTGTTTGTCTGCAAGATTTGGTTCAATTCAAGGAGTTTGTTTGTGCTATACATGTTTTTTTATTTATTAAATTTATAAGTGTTTGTATTGAAATAATTAGTTTCTCTATCAATTTTCAATTTATAGTTGGACCTAGAATGGGATTTGGATTATTTTCTATTCCGATTTTGGCAAAATACAAAGCACGGAGATTGTAGTCATTTGTGTTAGCTTCCTAATTCAACTCTAGTCAGTTAATTTGGGGGTCGGATGACAATGTTATGCATGAATGAGTTACGTTTTGAATTTTAGATAACTCAAATTACCAAATTTGTGGAAAGTGTTTGTCGATTCATGAATAACTTTCTCAACCGATATTCAATCTTGTTGATTCAAGTTTGATTATAAATCTAACTCGAAGAAATACAAACTTTGTGTTTTGAGTTTTGCCTAACTCAGACTAAAAAATGATCAAAATTACATTTGAAGTTGCAACGGTATTATTAAAACAAAAACGACATTCATCACACCCCTTTTAGAATTAACACATCACCACCATAAATCGACATAATCGATCATATTTTAATCAATATACGAATTTCCACCAAATACACAAGTTTCACGATCCTCCATCCGTTTCAAATTATGTGTCGTGGAAGGTTTCAACACATGTATTAACAAATTTAATAAAACATGTATGCATCTTAGAAAGGAAAAAAAAAACATAAAAAAAAAAACTAAAATGACATTCACATTAATTTCATCTCCATTAATTACTTATTTCATTCGAGAGGATTCAAGTTTGAAATAATCTATGAGTTACTAAAGGTTAAAAAAAAAATGAAAAAAAAAAAAGAAGATAATTAATGCATTAGTGTTATATTCCACCTTAAAAAGTATAACTAAATCTTGAATTTACTTCTAACATCTTTTAGTATTAGACAAAACAATAGGTACATCAATTCATCCTTCAAATCATTAGTCAAGAACAAGGTTGCTCACCCACATAACTAACCATCTCCATCTCTCCTCAAATCAATTTTTCTTTTTAATTAATTAATTAATTATTTAAAACCCTTTAAACATATCTACACAAAATACCAAAGACTTTTTACAATAGTAGAAAATAAGTTGGTTAACCAACCCCACCCCCCCACCCCCATTTGACTCCAAAGTTCCTATATAAACCTCAAATCATTTCCTTTATATCCCACAAGCAAAAAATAAAATAAAAATCAACAAAACTACATTTAATATTAAAAAAAAAAAAAATGGCACAAAAACAAGCTTCAATGGGGTTAGCTGTGATTTTGGCCACTATGATTTGGGCTTGCGTGAAGGCCCAATCGAACGACTGCACGAATGTCCTAATCAGCATGTCGCCGTGCCTGAACTACATCTCCGGCAACTCCTCCGCCCCGTCCACCTCCTGCTGCACCCAGCTCCGCACGGTGGTCGGAGCACAACCGCAGTGCTTGTGCCAAATACTCAACGGTGGCGCCTCCAATCTCGGCCTCAATATCAACCAAACTCAGGCCGTTGCTCTGCCCGGAGCTTGCAATGTGGATGTATCCACCAGCAAGTGCACTGGTCAGAAAAAATAACTAATCCAAAACTCGAAAATAATAATAATTGTATAATCTTATTTAATTTTTTTTTTAACTAAAAAATCTCTTGCTATATAATTTGCAGCTGCTTCTCCATCTGCCTCTCCTGGTTCGGCACCAGATTCTCCCGACGCAAATACAGGTAATAAAACATTAAAAGAAAAAAAAAAATCTTATTCGAAATCGTATGTGTTTTTGTTTAATGCAATCTTTTATTCTTGCAGATGGATCAAAAACTACCGGAGATGGTTCGTCTGATGCAAGTTCCAACAAGTTTGGTGTTTCTGTGCTGTTTTTCGTTCTCTTCGTAGCATCCTATGTTTTTTCTGTTTGAATTAATTATATATACATATTACATATATAGTCGTTATTTCATACGAAGAATATTAATTATCAGATTTTGTACCGTATTTTCGATCCTCTTTGTAGTAAAGATTATTTTTGTAGTAAAACTCAATAAACTTGTGTATTGGGAATGAAGCTCGAATCGAACTCAATTAGGAAGGGTGGAAAAAGGCTAGATATCGATTAATCCAGGAATTATAAAAATCGATAAACTTACACAGGAGTTGCTTCAGTTGATAAGAGGACTTCTATACAAACCAACTCGAAGAAAAGAGAAAAAATCTCGAGCAAATAATAATCGTAATTAAAACTCGAAGCCAGCACAAAACTGAAGAGCGATAAATATCATTTTCCTAACAATTCTACAATAATAGCACATGCAGCATACTAATCTACAACATGTAATGTATGTGTGTCGAACCGGTTAATCCACATTAATCAAATCCCTCGATTGACTTCTAGCTTCGTTTTCTCCATCTGCAAGGATAAAAGAAATTGTTACCGTTTAATCACTTGGACAAATCGTTTAACAATAGTATCATGTTTCGATAGATCTCTTATTCACGTTTCTTGATATAACGACGAGTTAAAAACCACGGACAAAATCTTTAGTAGTTACCAAATTGTAATCGAGACATACGATGATTAATTAAAAGAAAATATATATTTTCATAATTCACAAGATTATGATCTACGGCACATTCGTAAACTAATTCCGAAAATTCACAACATTAACATCCTGCCAACTCAACTATGTTTAATACTGTCAATCCAATCGCGAATTTTCCGATCGTCGTATCAAATAATTAGCTATCAGAATAATTAATATCTTCGACGGGACTCACCCTAATGAGAGCGAGACCGCATAAACTCTTCAAGTTTGTCCCACACCTCAAGAGCTGCAGCTCTATCCTGATGTCTCTTATTTTTGCTAATCTGAACATAAAATTAGCAATTATTTCAGAAAAAAAAAATAAAAAAAATAAAGATGTGTTTGAACAACAATTGCGAGTAAGCAATAACAACATAGGAGGCAATAAAAAACCGACCGAAATTATCTTGACATTCCACTGCTTCACAGTTTTTGCTGATTCCACGCTGTCATCCTCGAAACGCATGTAAAACCCAAGAACTGCCGTATAAACAAAGCATTGAAGTTACTTATACGCGACGTGTGATTCTTATACGATGATATGATTACAATTGTCATTTGCCAATACAAGTAATAAACCTATTAAACCATGCACTATATAGCAACATTAGACATAGTCTTCGTCTTGGCATATAAAATTCATACGAAATATGCTAAATTGGTTTTGCAATCCAAATAAACCAGCTAATAAATATAGTCCGAAACCCAAAAAAAAAAAAAAAAAAAAGGTTTTCGATACACATTCATAAAGGTGGAGATAAGATGACAGATCTTCACTATTCCATATAACAAAATAAGTCGACCAATGTGTGCGATTATACACCGAAAATCTATTCAACAAGCAAAAAACACGAATGTGAATTCAAATTTCAATTGCAACCAATTTCAAGAAAACTTACTCTTGTTAAAGATTTCAACATGGCCCTTAAAAGGCCATTCTTTGAACTGCCACTCCTTCCCGAGAACAAAAACGGCAACCACACGATCCCAATCATCGCTCTTCAGTGCAGTGGGCTTATCCCTCACCTCGTAAGCCGTCACCACGCGATCCCTACTGAACTTCTTCTGCACCGTCACGCAGTCGGGTTTTCCCCCTTTGGCTTGCTTCAATTTCACATCTGTTGGAATGTAAACCCCATCTTCCAAGAAGTCCTTCACATTATATATAGTGATCAGAGTCGAGAAGGCACTCGGGACAAGAATTATCGGCACGCCTTCCCCCATTTTTCGCATCTTGTTGGCATCTTCGCCTGTACTGAAACCCCGGCTTTCGATTCTGTTCTTCGCCACGATGTTGTCTTTCCTCTGCAATGCCTCTGTTCTTTGCCGCTCCTCGTCTCGCTTCGTGGCTGCGGTCAGAACGCTGTAGAAATCCCTATTGGCGAAGACCAGCATCGCTTCCCTATCTTTAATTGGCTTTTCTTTTGCCCTAATTAATTCGATTAGGTTGCCCTCGCTCTCGGAAACGAGGGGTTCGGCCGCCGCCGCCGCCGCGGCGGCGGAGGAGTCGTGGTGGAGGTTGGGGCGGTCTAGGTTGGTGATTTGGGGGTTTATGTTGGGGAAATCTAGGGGGACGATTGAATCGGAGGATTGGACTTTTCCGGTGAGGTAATCGAGGAGGGGTTTCCGATCGGGGAGAGTGACGGCGGGGATGCGGAGGGCGCGGGCGTTCTGGATGTAGTCGGTGTGCTTGAGGTGGTGGTTGGTGATGAAGTGGACGAGGGTTTCGAGGGTGTAGCGGCGCGTCTGCTGCGCGTGCTTGGAGCGGTAGGCGGTCTCGATGGTGGCGGCGAAGGAGTAGTCGGAGCCGAAGCGGAATTCGTCGTTGACACGTGCGATTCTGTCGAGGGAGTTGCGGATGGTGTAGTCGCGGAGGAGGGTTAGAGGGTCCATCGGAATTGGAGGCGCCGCGGTGGCGGAACGGCTGAGCTAGGTGGAGTAGATGGCACTAGTGAATTTAATAATTAAATAAATAAAAAGGTCTTCTTTTAAGGAGGGTTTGGGCCTTTGGATAAAAAATGGAAAGTTAGGAAATAATTTCTACTAATCTCAAATTGTTAAATACTAAATTTTAATCCAAATAAAATGAGTGAAATATATATTTTTTGTTCCTTTGAAATTAACAAAGATATTAATCTTATTAGTTGGTATATTTTTCCATCCATGTGTAGTATATAGTATATACATAATAATTTTGATAATATAAAGCATAATTTTTCAATGAGGGTCTTTGCAATTATTTTTCGTAAATTAAAATTGGATCGAAAATAAGATTTTTTTACATATTCCAATTGCCACCCGACAAGATTCGAAAATTAAAATTTTGTGAACTTTTTTCAAAATCATTTTTTTTTTAAATCGGTAGAATATGAAATTATGCACAAACTTTAACCTCAAATACTACATCAGTTAAACATCTATAAATTAATACAGTTGTGATAAATTAAATTCTATTAAATTAGCGACACATTAATCTAATAATAGAACTTTTAACATGTTGTCCTCGAGTTAGAATCAGAAAAAAAAATTATTTAAACAAGATTATTAATTTATCGGAATTCTAACTCACCCACAATACTAAAAATTGTAACTTAAATAAATTATGAAAAACCAATAAAATGTAATTGAAATCAACCATATCACCATATCACACTCATCCATAAAATTATTTCTTTCAACATTGGTATTCATTCATATACAAAGTAAATATATAATATCCATAGTATATTTATTTTACAATTATAACACAAGTTTTATTTTTTCACAACTAAAAAAAAAAATAAAAAAAATTGAAATAATAAAAAAAAAAATCAAATATCCATGAAATAATGAACAGCAGGATCAGTAGACAAAAGGCTGAAAATAACAGCATCTCTGGGCTTCCCCTTCAACAAATAGTACTTCCTCAAAACCCCTTCCTTCACAAACCCCGCCTTCTCCACCACCCTCTGCGACGCCGGATTCTCCGCATCCACCACCGCCTCCACCCTCTCCAAACCCCCCCACTCCACGAACACCGCGTTCGCCGCCATCCTCACCGCCGCCGTCGCCACCCCCTTCCCGCAGTACTCCGACCCCACCACGTACCCTATCTCGGCCCGGCACTTGTTGCTCCCCTGGAACGGGCTCACCGACACGCACCCCACCACCCGGCCCGACATGCATATGGCCCGGTTCCACGGGTGAGTGATTTCGTTTCTCATGAAGTATTCCACGGCGGCTTCTTTCGTCGCGAATACGTCCCACGAGCAGAATTTGCTCACCTTTTCATCGAAATACCTGGTAATTATATATATTTTTATTATATATAAAAGAAAGAAACGCTGGGCAACCCTAAAAAACTCTAATGATGTTTTTGTAATTATTTATTTTTAATATATTTTTCTACTAATTTTTTTACTATATTTTTCAACAATTATCAATCTCCTATTTTTCATCAATATATCTCTAATCTTAAGAGATGTAGAAATATTTCTTAAATCTTAATCTATATATTTGTATTATAAATCTTGATATGCAATATTTAAAAAAAAAACTAATGTTATATAATCGGAAGATTGAAAATTGAATTAAGGAGAAATTAGAAACAATTAATTTAACTTTTTTAGTTTCACAGTAATTACCACTGCATGAAGTGGTCGGCGTCGGAAATTGTCACCGGCCGGAGAGTGATGTCGGAATCGGAATATCTCTCCATCGGAGCTGCTTCTGGCAAATTAGACGATTTTGTTGATTTTTGTTGTTTGATTAATGCTTCAATTTTTTTTAATTTTTTTTTTGTTTTAATTTAATTAATAGCCGTCTCTCCATTTCTTGATAAATAAGGAAAAGAAGATGGCATTATTTGGTCAACTCTGGCACAAGGAAAAGTCAAAATTGGTTTTTTCTAAGAAATTACACGGAAAGTGAAATCAGGTTACTATTCATTTTGCTTTGGTATGAACGGCCATGAGTTGGAGACAAGAAAAAAAAAATAGACATATTTTAAACTACTTTATAATAATAAAAAAAAAAAAAAACAATAAATGAATATAAAATTGAAGTGACAAATATATCTCAACATAACATTAAAATAGTATTATATTGTGTTCATATTTTTGCAAATGTTTAATAATGTAATACAAGACATTGAACTAATTAAAATAAGATGCTTGTCACGGGACGACCAATAAAGTGGTCCAACTAACAAGTCCATTTGTTCTAGTATTTTGTTGTCCATACAAAAAAAAAAACATTATTATTCATTTTTGTTTAGAAAACAAAAAACCATTATTTATTTATTTGTTTATCCCATCTCATTAATTACAATTCAATTTGAATTATTGAAATCCGAAATAATGGACTCCACAAGAATCTCTCTCCGACCGTTCAAACTCTCCGACGCCGACGACTTTCTAGCATGGGCAAGCGACGATAAAGTCACCCGCTACCTAAGGTGGAACACCGTCACCACCATAGAAGAAGCGCTAATCTACATCCAAAAAGTGGCAATACCGCACCCGTGGCGCCGCTCTATTTGCCTCGACGATCGTTCGGTCGGATACATATCCGTCCGGCCGGAATCCGGCGACGATCGGCACCGCGCACATATTGGCTACGCCGTTGGAAGTGATTGTTGGGGTTTAGGTATTGCTACTGCAGCTGTGAGATTAGCGATCCCGAGTGTTTTCGAAAAGTTTCCATTTATAGTAAGGTTGGAGGCTTTGGTGGAGGAGGAGAATATAGGTTCACAGAGAGTGCTTGAAAAGGTTGGTTTTGTTAAGGAATGTTTTTTGAGGAAATATTGTTTTAATAAAGGTGAGGTTAGAGATATGTTGATTTACAGTTTTTTGAGGACTGATTTACATTGACCATATGAGAGACGTAAAAACCAAACTATGCTGACAACAATGTGTGACAAACTCGATCTAGTGGCAGTTGACAAATGAATTCGAACTTGAGTCAATTGACACATGCTCGTTTACTCGGCCGCTAGGTCATCATCCCTTGTGGGACTTGCATCAACAATCTTATGTTGTTTCTTTGTAATCAAATAATATTTATTTTAATGTTTATATTGAATTTGAAATATATGAGAATTGTCAAAATTTCCCATTAGATCATAATTTTTTTAAGATCCAAATATTCTCCGAAAATTATCATATTTTTTGTGAAAATTTACATTTATAACATCAACTTCCTTGTCTAGTTTCATATTATTACTGAATTATAAAAAAATGAAATTTTCGAGTTCTGCCAATGTATCTGGAAATTAATGATTTGAGACAAGTTTTTTACATTCCAATTCATGATTTGTTATTTTTTTTTTTCTAAATCTCTTGGAACGAAACGAGGATTACTTCTTTAGATCGAGAAAATTTGGCTTTTTTTTTCTTTCGAAAGCACTAATCATCTCTGATTCGTCCGATTTCAAACCCCTAAATATAATCGATAATACTATAGCAGATACTCAAAACGAGATAAAACAACAACCTAGTACACTACGAACTCGATTTAAACAACGATACTATACATGACAACATCGACAATCTTGCCCTTCAACTCCACGTAATTCCTCAAAACACCCTCCCTTTCGAATCCACTCTTCTCGAGCACCCTCTGCGACCCTCTATTGTCCACGTCAGCGACACCTTGAAGCCTCCTCAAATGCGGCCACTCCTTAAAAATCGCAGCGACCGCCGTTTTAACCGCCAGCGTGGCGATCCCTCTGCCCCAGTACTCGTGTGCCACCACGTAGCCAATCTTTGCCCGACACCTGTCGTATCCGGAATCCGTGCACGGCGTCACGGTTATGGATCCGACGGCCCGATTGTCGTCGAGGCAGATCAATCTCAGCCATGGATGCGGGATCGCGTGGTTCTTGATGTAGTCAACTGCCTGCTCCTTGCTGGTGTAGGTGGACCACAGGCAGAATCTCGTCACCCTTTCGTCGGTTGCCCACGTCATGAAATCGTCCACGTCGGATAGTTCGATTGGCCGGAGGGTGATGTTCGTCATCGAAGATTCTGGAATATTCCCTTCTTCTTGTGTCTCTGATTTAGTATGATCAAGATTTTGATTCATTTGTGTGTGTGTGTGTGTGTGTGTGTGTGTGTGTGTGTGTGTGTGTGTGTGTGTGTGTGTGTGTGTGTGTGTGTGTGTGTGTGTGTGTGTGTTTTAATACTTGATGTTTGTTAAAGGAATTATTGGCTTGTTTGGTCATATAATTCAAATAAGTAACATTTAAAACATGGACTAGTTGATTGGTACAAATTTGACTAGTAAAATGGCATAAAATATATTATGTTTGAAAAAGGATCATACTTTTGTTTGGAGGATCGAAATTGGAACTAAATTATTGAATTCGGTCAATTCTGATTTGAAAATTTCCTTGGAATAATAAAATTTTTATTCCGATTTCAATTTTTTTTTTGAACCTTTTGTAGCTAAATGGAATATATAAGACAATTTCCAATCCAGTTTTAATTAATTCCAAAAGAATTGATTTTTTTTCGAAAATCACACTTACTATATTATAACAATTATGTATATATTTTATGGAATAATAAAAAAAATGGAACATCTAATTTCGGTTGATGTCGATCACAAAAAAAAAATCGCTTTTCGAACAAATTTTTCATTTCAATTTCTGAAATCACGATTTCGATTTTTTTCCGGAACGGAATTGAAATTAATTTTTAATTTGTAAAAAAATGAATTTTGAGGAATATTATTTCTCGGTTAGAATAATAAATTATTATTGGAAATGATTAAGAAAAAAAGGATAAATTAGGTACAGGTAAAAGGCCACCAAATTAATATAAGGTGTTTATGGGCCTCTCGTTAAGATGCACAAGTGGACAAAAAATCAACTTAATTATCTGGCCTAAAACTAGCTGGAATTAACTAATCTTTATGTTTATTAACTCTAAAGATGTATTTTAATTTTATTTTATTTTAATCGTTTACAACATGACCTTATAATACAGTCAGTCAAAGGGATTCGATCGTCCGACCTCTGATTAAACCCGACTATCGACAAGTTAGGCTAAGCCTTACTGATTTTCAATATTAATTTTAGTGTTAAAAGCAATTGAAAAAAGAACATGTATTAAGGCCTCGTTTGGTTGCGGAGATTAGTCATTATTGACTAAATAATCAAACTTTGTTTCATATTTTGGTATCTTCAATAATTTATCAAGTCGATCCACAAATATTATGTTACCATGGCTGATCATGCCTTCTAGGCGTGTTTTTAATTGAATCTTCAGTTTTATTAAATAATTTGATCTATTTTGATTAGCAACCAAATGAGAACGAGAAATCATAGCGGCAGTCACATCTTGCACCTTATTTCGTAACATTGAAAAGTTATGGGTAAAATTTGTTTTTTCGGATGATGTGTTTCAATTTTTATGTCTAAGATTTAATTACCCACTTCTTTGATGGGCCCAAATTAAATTTTCTCATACATGGTGATGATGTCGATACATTAATAACAAGATTAAATATTTGATGTGCCCTTTGGTGGGGTTTGATTTTTTCAATGACTACACTATTTCTTTTTAAAGATTATTGTTAAGTCTTAATGAAATGACACTTTATCCTTATCAAGAAAATTATGCTCTTTTGATTAAAAGTGTGACATGAACACTTAGCTACTACATTATTTTGGAGAAAACAAAAATGAATAATAACATGTAACGTTGGTTTAGTTAGAAGCGTAAAAAGAGCGTGTTGTCTAACCATCTAATCTCGAATCCCTTTATCAGTATTTTCTCGATTGATCTTGTAGTATAAGATTTGTCTTGTAGAATCCGAATTTCTTGCGATTTACAAATTATTGCGTCAAAATGAAGTTTATTCAACGTCCATATATTTCATATTCTATGAAATTGGGTTTTCAACTAATTATTCGACAGTAAATCCATAAGCAAAAAACGCTAGGATAACATAAGAAATCCTAATATTTGTATTTTTTTTATAAATTAATTATTAGTATATTTTGTCATATCCTATATTTTCTACCTTTTTTTCTCCAATGGCTTTCTTCGGAACAAATCAAATTTGCAAATTCGCTAGCAAAATCATAATCCATTCTGATAATGTATTTTTAACTCTTTTTCTCTCTTTTACACACACCAACGTGGACTTTTTTAAATACAATTAGTTATCATATATTTAAATTTTCTTCTTTTTTACAATCTCGTGCATCGCACGTGGAGAAATGCTAGTTCTTAATCCAAATGTAGACTTAGGTTATAATAAAATTACAAGGATCTTATCTTAATTAATCTCATCAGATTGAACGTAAACTAAAGTATTCTTTTGAGAAAATCTAATATATACAATAAATAATCATCCAAATTATTTAATTAGCCAATAACAACTAATATTGCTTAATTTCACAAGCCTTGTGGTGGCGGAGCATGATGGTGATGGCGAGGAGGACGAGCGTGGTGGTGGCTGTGAAGACGTGGAGGCTGAGCACGGTGGCTGTGAGGAGGCGGAGCTCTACCATGGTGGTGGTGGTGGTGGTGGTGGTTTGATGAGTCAATGGTCCACTTTTCTTCATACAATTGTA